>NW_027526295.1:202633572-203168572 GCF_048455015.1 Haemaphysalis longicornis | reverse complement strand
AAGCCGTCCTGGGAGGCTTATCTTGTGCATTTTACAGCCCACAACATGGCAGAAGCGCGGTACGATGATTACTGAGATATTGAGAATGCCCATCCAACAACGACATTGGTTGCGTTTTACAGAACCGAAACCCAAACCGAAACTTGTTTGATTGCTAAGCTTGGGCATCGTCCAATCACGGTGCCCCCTCCTCCCAACGTCACAGCCTTACTTGGTGCAGCCGCCGCAAACCGCGCACGGTAGTTTTTCTTCTTTCGCGCTTTGTAAAATAATTACCGATTTGTCGACCGGATAAACGATGAAAAGTGTGCTAATTTGAGACAGTCTACGCAGTGCAAGCAAAAAGGGGAGCTTGACAAATTCACTTCAGTGTCTCTTTAAGGAGAGACTTAAAGGGCTATAGGGTTTTATGTATTTAAATAAAATACCTTTATTTACACGGATTGCATGTAAGCAGATAAGGTTTCTATGTAATACGTGTCTGTAAATAAAAAGTACCGTGTCTTTGGAGCGCATGGTATACTATAGCGCGATGCATCGGGAAACAAACGCCCCGGTGTGTATGCTATCTATAAGCCCAACAACGTGCATATGAACCATCTTCACGTTCATTGTCGTGCTGCTCTTCACAACAATACCAGCCTTCCGCGCCATACCGACACGGATGCCCTCAATAATTCAGCCCCCATACCCCCACTCGAACTTCTTCTCGAGGAAACTCAAAAACTGCTCTAAGACCGCCGTTCCTGTACCTGGAAGGGCGAACTCGCAAATTCTACTACCCCCAGCCCTACCGCAGTCTCCCCCTCTTCCATGAGAACGCCCCTTAAGGTTCGACAGTGTGAAGCGCAAAAGTGTCCTACGGTCCAGATCCACAGTTCCCCATCATGCTGTGTCTCGCACTCTGGCGGCTAAACTTCCTGATGAACAAGACATTATTAACATGCGAGTGTGTCTGCTAGCCGCATGGGTGTCGCTCGGTGATGTCCAGATTTAGCGTGTTTGGACGGCGCTCGCACTCGACAAACGTTCACTACTTCTACAATGAACGCTGAGCTACATGTCAACATTGCAGCTCTCGACCACTTGTCCTACGAGACGGCTGTCCCATTACAATTCCGAATAAGTTTCCTGACTGACTCCCAAATGGCGCTACGTGAGCTCCGGAAATCGTTCTCCGATCACTCTCTGGTTCATCAGATTCAACTTATGATTACTCTGCTTGCTCGCAATGGTACCTCTGTACGTGTTGCATGGATAGCGGGACACACAGCTCAAGGTTGCGGCAGCCAGGCTGCCCATGACGCAGCGCGGGAGAGTCTTCAAGTAACTTCGCCACCGGTAGGCGGTCCTGCTCCCCCGCTCTCCCCAAGGCAACAACTGGATCACGCTCTCCAGGCTAGGCACAACCAGCTTGCCGCTGCCACCCCCTCAGGTTTCTTGCATAACGCCCCATCACTAACTCGTCCTGCCAAAGTTTTTATAAACGAAGTTCGCGCGAACTCTGCATTCACTCCTCACATAACACGCAAATGGGATCACCCGACGGGTGATCCTACGCCATTCTGCCCATACTGCAACACAGCTACAGTAGCAACTCTGACCCACCTTTTTTGGCACTGCTCTGCTTACCAATTCCTCCGCCCCATACTGCTGAATGTCCTACCCGATTCGAATGAGATACCTTTACGACACTCAGCGACCCCGATTAACTCGCTTCCCTTACAGGCTTTCTTCTCGAGAGGGGTCTCGGAAAGGTAGTTTAGCCGGGCTACCACGCCTATCTGTACATTGAGGAACTGATAATTCCTCTCCAGTATCTACAAATCAACCACATTCCCCTCTGACCACCTCTCTTTTCGTCTGTTCCCCTATCTACCTGTTCCGCGGTCACCGTCGAAGTTGCATGCCGTTCAAAATACCGATTCCCACTACGAGCTCATACTTCTACGTCGAACTACGCCGACAACCATATTGCTCTAAAAAAATGCCCCACGTAAGTTCCCTTCAGCCCAGATATGCCGTTACGTCGATTAGCACCCATGCATAACAACCGCCCTTTTTTTATTTTGATGTAGTAACGAGGGTGATAGTAAGCTGCCCCTGTCGCCACTGACCCCAGCGACACCACATGTTTAGGTTGCCGTGAAGGGAGGTAGATAAAAGGTATGTTTGCGAATAGATTAGGAAAACTGACCCTTCTGGAGGCCCAACTCTTTACAGTTCGCTAATTTGAGCCTCGTCGCTCACGACGCCATCGCAAGGAGACCTAGCGTTTTGAAGCCGTGCTTATTTAACGGCACTCACTACCAGTATTGGCAGGGATGCGTTACAAATAACGGTATTACTGGTAAGGCATAATGCTTTTCCCGTAGCTTAGTACCCGGTCCACGGGTACGATTGCAACACCATTTTTACTTTTGGTACGGCTTCATTTTCCAGATAAACAGTAGTTATATTAAAATGTTGGTCAAGACATTTGTGATGCGGTACGCTGCATTTGCTTCCATGTGGAGGTGCGCAGTCCGTGCCAAGAACGAGAATTAAAACAATGGGCCACACCAGCAGACCTTCTCAGCGCTAAATTTTGAATCAGACGGCGACAACAGCAGCTCCATTGCACAAGTCATTAGCTCTCTAATTACAACCCGGCGCTCACCCATGCCGCTATAAAAGCTTTTTTCCGGATGAACCAGTTCGCACGCGGACCATGACGTCAAACTGAGTATTTAAGAAAACGGGCCTCCGATATGGCGTTATAAAACCACAGAGAAGCAGAAGTTGGGCTTTTCTACACAATATCTGCATTTTAAAAAAAGATCACAGCTAAACAAAGTTGCCTAGACAGAATACATGTCTCATTTCCAGCCTCAGCAGCCATCAAGAAGATGTTGGGGTAAGGGGCGGAGAGTTTCATGACGCTGTCCGGGACATTACATGACGGGTAAAAAGGAAAGGCCGGTTTTGCACAATGAGATGAGGAATTAGCGACGACGCCGTGCAAGCCAGGAGACCCGAAGGCTGTGCAGGTGCACCTCTGCGCACACAAAGCAGGCAAGACGTCCAGAAACGCTGTTTGTAAAAGCTCGTACGCCCGCACTGTTCCCCTCGTCTGGCGAAGCATAAAATATTCTTTAATTAAAATTGGGCCATTTTGCTCATCATTGGTAGAGTGCTCGCTCGAAGGAGGAATATATCCGAAGGCCGGATAACGAATCAGCCGCCTACTACAGACAAAGTGCTGAAACAAAGGACTCGCGTTTCACCGAGGCTGCTTGAGTAGGCTTTCTGCTTCATTACTTCAGTGCCTCAGTGCATTAGCCGGTATAAACCCGGCTCGTACCACATATGATTCCTGCACCATGTTTGAAGCCCACGTGGTAGTGTCGAATTCAGTAAGATAATCCTGGAGTACACCGGCTCCTCCTTGGTCGGCCTTTGTCGTTGCGGCTGAATACGCACGCGCATGAAATGGAGAACCATCGCATCTGGTTTTCGCGAGTGTAACCAGTAATGTGGAAACAAAAATTGAATAGGGGAAGGGCGAGAGAAGGAGGGGAGGGGAGGGGATGCATGCGCGGTTACAATGACCAGAAATGCCAGGGTATGGAAGATGGATTCACGGTCTTAAAAGGTTGTACGATGGAGGAAAGAAACATCGATCGCTGGTCATCGTGTTTTGGTCTAATTGCAGATTAGGGGTCTGTCGATGATTTATTCACTGTGAAATCTATTTAAATTAAAATTTTTATTCTCCCGCCTAATCACTTAATTTCATGACGTCTGCAATGGCATAACAAAAGGTCTTCAAACTGCTGCGAAACCTATATTGTTAGTCAACCTACTTGGCGCCACCATACCGCGGCGGGCCGTTTTCTGCCTTTGCTTTGTTTTTGAGCGAATTTGTATCTGGCTTGTTTTTGTTAAGATAGAAAATAATCGTTTCGTGAAACATGGGGTTCGCTCGACAAATACTGTCAAGACGCCGTCGCTTACGCCAATCGGCCAGTGTCATCTGAGACCACCCCAAAGCGCCGCAGTGCTGTGCAGCTAAAACAAGCATAGTTCGCGCAGCACCAAGCATAGTTCGCAGCAGTAGCCATTGATACTTCTATGTTTACGTGCACTTTCGTAACTTCCATGGTTTACTTCACCATTCTTACTGCTATAAAAAGAATACGCCCTACATTTAAGCGCTAATAGCTCGTAAGCCCTAATCAGCGGCCATAAGCCCTGCCTAATTTGCGATTGCTTTTGCCGGCATCAGCCAATCGCAGATCTGGTACTTATGATATCATAGGTTCTGCTGCGGTAAATGAGCTCGTGGGTCACACGGCCATTCCATTTTTTTTTCATAATTATATAGCTTATTTGAGCGAAGTTACGTTAAAAGTGGTGTCAGTATGATTCGAACGAGGCAATCTTTCGAATGAACTAAAATTGTGTATTGTCTGCATGGCCCCTTTAAGGGTAAAACACTAATGTATCACATATTGCTCTCTAAGAGGAAGAACGTTTCTCCTTTTAAGAGGGCGAAGCGCGTTTCTCCAGGTAGAAATTGAGGAAGATTTGGCCATTCCGTGAGCTAATAGTGAAATCTTCCTCCCCTGGCTGCGTTACCCGAGCACTGCTTGCTATGCGAGAAAGGATTAGCGAGCTGATCGGTTTAAGGATCCAGGAAATTCAAATTGGTAGGTTACTGTTGTTGTGTGTGCTTAATATGCGCTAAAATAACCGAGACATCACCTACCGAGCACCAGAACTGTGGTTAGCAAGACATGACGTCATCCGTATGCGTGACTTCTTCCATTCTTCCCAAGAGTTGCTCTGCCTTCGCTTTCAGCGCGAACGCGCCGCCGTTCATGGAGCAAGTCACAAGGATTGCATTCAGAGTGCCGCCTTTATTTACCGCAAGCCTGTAACCCCACCATTAAGCGACACCCGAGATCACAAACATCAAATGCGGCCGTTTGAAAGCAAGTAGTTGTTGTTAGTCCCCTCACCTTGATATGACCGATGCATCGACACGCAGATCGTGTGTAATCGTGCATCTCAGCGCAAAGGCGGCGCAGGAGGCGCGAAAAACGGATCCGTCGCATCCGTCGCAATGAAGACGCTGTTACAGAAAAGAATGCACAGACGACACTGCTCGCCATCTAGCGAGTTTAAAGTAAAGCAATCGCAAATGTTTAAAAATGTCCGCTATGACGCTAAAAAAAAATGGGGGGGGGGGGTGGGGGGGGGGGCAGCTACTAAGCATAATTATCAGTGGGTGCTTACATCAAGGCGTTTCCTTTATGGTTAACGTAAAGAACATTGCAGAGACAGCACGATGGCGGGCACTGATAGGGAAGAAGAAACATAGCAGAACACAGCACCATACACTCATTAAAGGCATTGCCAACGCGCAAGAAATGCAAAAGACAACAGCACAAGCATAATACACCTATACATACACATTTCACAGCACATAGCACACTCTTCATATTCGCGGACTCGCAGAGCTCAACTAAACCTAAAACGGCTCCAAGGTACTTATAACACTGATTGCAGAGCATGCTAGTAGGATCAATGCGCTTCTTGTTTGTTGTGATAGCCCACGGAGATGCGTGTGCCGCACCTGTGTTTCGTTATTTCGTCAATGTAATCTGTGTAAGTGCTACTTTTTGTTTCAAGTTTCGTTAAAAGCACTAGAATAGCTCAAAGAACAAAACTAGCACGTGAAGAGAAACAGTGCGGCTCGTATTTTGCTCTGCCTTCGCTCTTTTAGCGAAGAGCCCACCCCTGGTTTGGCACCCGTTTGGGTACGCCAGCCGGAGTGCTACCGCACGTGGGCCTTTTGTTGTTTGCAACTGATGCATCAATATGTTGCTGTTCGTGCTCGTCGACGAAGAAACATGCAGCTTAGAATCATGGCTGCCTTCTTTTACACTTGGGTGTCAGTATAAAGCGTCTACAAATTTGTGGTCACATTTAACAGGGCGGAAGTGAGTCGCACCAGCAAGCATGCAGCAGCGGCAACAGAATGTGCGCAAAACACACGGCTGGCAAGCCGTGCGCAGAGTACATGTGGAGTACATAAGAGAGTACACGCGTGGAGAGCACATGGGGATAAAAAAAACAGACTGCGAGAACGAGGAAGCAGCACGCTGCAGGGGCGGTTTTGCACAGAGTCTTCGTGTACGCCCGATCTGCGAAAGCCACTGTGTAACCACGAACGGTTTCGTTATCGGCGTCAGCACCATCGGCAGATCGAAGACGAGAATATTTCCTTCCCCGTTTCATTGTGTGGTACAGAGGGCGCTACATGCAGTTACCTAAAGGAAGGAACTTGCTGGGCTGGGGGAGAAAACCCGCGATTTCCTCCCTTTCTCTACCTCTTTTGATAGGGTGTGCCGCGCGCTCACTGCAGAAAAACAACGACGACAGGTTGTACCAACATCTTCCAGTCTTGGGAAAACTTACATAGCGTTGGTACTGCATCGGGCGTCTGGCGTTGACGTTACCTCGCTCAACGGCAGTAGCAAGAGCGCGGCGACACGGATTTGATGCTCCTCTTTACTTTTTTAGGATGCGGGTTGCGCTGCACGTATATGCCGAACAAACTTGAAAACGAGTTCGGTCTTAAAGAAGCACGAGCAGGCGGGCATGCACAATTGTGCGCCTGCACCCGCCAGAACAGCACTCCTCAGAGTTTATTTTCCGAGTCCTCTGCTCCGCAAGGAACGCCCGCTGCTACAAAAAATTGAGGTGTGTGCAAGCAACGAGACTGAGCTGCTTGCAAGCCGCGAATACTATTCGGTCATGGTACTACACGTGCGCCATCTCGGTATTTTTGCTTCTTTTTTTCGGACAATTTCTCTTACTATTGAGGAATGAGGCGGGTCTTAAAGTCTGCTAAATGTTTCTTCCGAAGACAAGATAGTTTCTTACCGGAAGCTACACGAGTGCGAGGTCGGTACTATTTGTTGTTGCACCATTTGTTGTTGCGACTGGCTTTGTTTGCATTGTATTCATTGCGAAACTTATGGGATGAGGTGACGCTGGTGCTAATGATGGATTCACGATTGGTGCCCCTATCCACTCTGTGGAAACACAGTGGCTGGCTATGCCTCCTGTCTCGCAGCGGCCCCGTTATGTACTTGTCACTGGTTACGGTCTCCCGTACGAAGTATGTATATTATACAGGGTGTCCCAGCTATCATGCACCAAGATTTAAAAAAAGAGCAATGGCGTTACGCGAAGAAAACCTAGTGCGTAATGTTTGCAGTACTGTGGAGAAGCGGATAGTAATTTTTTCGTCAATGATACTTAACTAATTAATTGTAATTAATTATCTAACTCGAGAAGTACTGTTCTAATCACAGAAGTGTCAATGAGGCACTTGTAGGTACCCACGATGGGCGTCTAACTTCGGTATTTTCAGCGACGAACTAATTGCGTACTCATTTATTCTGACTGATAAAGAAAACCCGCGATATATGAAAAATACCATGTGACCGCGCTTCCACGCGCATTGTATAGTAGCGTCCCCAAATAAGCTGATCGAAAGCAACTGCTTCGCCTGTCACCCGCCTGAAGAGACAGCGCATCACCTTGATAATGGCATGCATGGAAAGAGCAACAGCAGCAAGATTCGCGGGGCGCGTGTGCAGATAAGGCACCAACTCGGTCGCGATTTATTCTTTCTTTCTTTTGTTTATTTCATTCTGGCTAACTCAGAGGCAGCCTGTTTGAGGGCGTTGCTTTACGGTGCGCGCTAATGCGCGCGGAGGTGCCGTCACGTGGTATTTTTCATATTTCGCGGGTTTTCTTTACCAGTCAGAATAATTGAGTACGCAATTAGTTCGTCGCTGAAAATACCGCAGTTAGATGCCCATCGTGGGTACCTACAACTGCCTCATTGACACTTTAGTGATTAGGACAGTACTTCTCGAGTTAGAAAATTAATTACAATTAATTAGTTAAGTCTTATTAACGAAAAAAATGCTGCCCGCTTCTCCACAGTACTGCAAACATTATGCACTAGGTTTTCTTCGAGTTACGCCATTAATCTTTTTTTAAACCTTGGTGCATGATAGCTGGGACACCCTGTATATTCTGCGGTACTCAGGTCCCGAATTTGATGCAAAATCATTTAATTCTACGGAATAGTTTATACCTCTTATCACTTTGATATACAATTTGCGCAGATTATTTATCAACAGGTACAATTTTCAAGATGACTATACTCTCAAGTAGATAATAAAAGTTCCCTTAAGATGTGCCGCTGTGGGACCCAAGTCGGCCTTGTTTACGTTCGCAGCATGTCTACGATAAGCCGACGCACCTAGCGTCGGCTTGTCTAGCTTTCTCGGGTTTTTGTGTGTGGCGGTATTGTCGTCAAGACGAATTGCCATTCTTCATTGTGAATTATACTTCTGTTCTGTCATCGTTGCGGGAAGTCTGCGCATAGGATCCGCCTTTACAGACAAGAGTGGCTCATGAGGTTTTCGCTCTCACCCCTATCCCATTACCCCCCTCCATAACCAATGGAAACGCATGCTAGTAGGCTCGGACCAATCGATCACCTTCAGCTAGTCGAAAGAGCCTGCCAGGCAGCAACTACGCTTAGACTTCTGTATTAGAAAGGGGTCTGCCGCCTGTGCGGGCATCACGCCTGCCTCGTCGACTGCGCTCGGCCGTCCTGCGCCTCCGTGTGGGGGCCGCGTGGACGGCAGAGCGGAAGCACCGACTGGGGCGGGTGGCCAGTCCCGCCTGCACTCACTGCCGAGCGCCCGTGCAGTCCCTGCCGAGCGCCTGTGCAGTCCCTGCCGCATGTACTGTACGAGTGCCCCAAGTTTGTGGCAGGGCGGGCGGAGCTTCTGGCCGTGCTCCGAGGGGTGCGGCCACTCGATGAACTGCTTTGGCCCCCAGGAAGTGCCAGGGAGCGGGACAAAGTGCTCGAGACCCTGGGAGCATACCTGGGGGCCTCGGGGCTCCACAACGCACTAAGCTACAAATTTACGTAACTGCCCGGGTCGCAGTGGTGTAGAATTCCTGTGTGTGTATTTGTGTGTGTGTGTTTGCGTGTGTGTGTGCAGGTGCCCTTTTTGCTACTCCTTCGTGTCCTGTATTTTTATATTCATTTATATGTCTAATGTTCGTTTTTTTTTGTTTTTGTTTTATTTCACCTAACGTTGTATATATGTTATTCTTGCCCATGTGTTATATATTTATGTTAGCCCTCTACCCTATCCCCCTTTTCATATGTACTCCTTCCTCCCTATCCCACCTCCCCTACACCAGCAGGCGTTCCGGTGTCCGCCCGTAGGCGAGACAATTTACGGCTGTTGGTGGACCTTCCTTTCTTTCTTTAGTGCAATAAATACATACATACATGCATACATCAGCAAGGTTTCACATATATTAGCACGTTTTCCGTTCAAAGCTTGTTTATTCCTCCTCTCTCACCTTAACAGCAACGTGTCGCGGGAAGTGAAAAAGGGCGGAACTTGCCGCGCTGCATTTACTCGCCAGTAGCTGGCCACGCCCATACCCTATGGGGAAAAGCGTCGCCAGATGTGTAGATTCGGGCGCCGCTTTTCCCAGCGGCCCCATCAGAAGAATGATTATCCCAAAATATCCTTCATCCCGTCCACGCCAGCAATACTATAATGGCCGCCAATGGCGACTCACAGTACCGATCCCATCCGCCGCATCATGTGCGCCGTTTAGCTCAGAGCCGTCAAGCAAACGATTTTAACTCACGGAAACCAACGCTCACCAACCAACGGTTTCAAGATAAACGTAGACGTAAAACATCAGGTGAGGTAACTAAGCACAAGGGATACTTTAAAGGACGCGGAAGAGAAAGAGGGGAAGGGAGAGGAGTTGACTAACGGAGGGGACTCAATTGCTGGCGGCTTGGCTGGAAAACGCGAAAGAGCAACCCCCGGAGAGAAGTTATTTTCTTCGAATTGCTTACGGAACACCCTATCTAAGTCTGAAACCCGCCGAAATTGCCAAGCTTAATGTTATGATACGACAAGCATTCAAAACAGCACTCGGTCTCCCCCCGAAAACCTCGACAAAGAAGCTCCTGCAACTAGGAATATCCAACACCTGGGAAGAAATATGTGAGGCACATCAGACTTCCCAATTCCGCCGACTACGCCTCACCACTGCCGGCCGCTTCACTTTATCTCAACTTGGCTACCCCGTTCCTTCTCAGCAGGACCAGAAAACGCGCATCCCACCTATCATCCGACAGAACATACGGATAGCACCGATCCCCCGTAATATGCACCCCGAATACAACAAAGCAAGACGGCAGGCTCGAATCGGATACATCCGCAAACGGTTTCAACATGTGCCGACCACCAGGTACACAGACGCATCGCCCTACCAGGACCAGCCGGCTCACGCAATCAGCGTAATCGACGCAGCAGGAAAAGAGCTATCGGCAGCGACCGTCCTAACAAAGTCAACGGAGATAGCAGAAGAAGCCGCAATTGCCCTCGCAGCCACCACTGGAAAAGAGTACATCACCATCATCACCGACTCACAGACGGCGTGCCGCAACTACTTAAATGGAAGAATTTCAAAACCCGCTCTGCACATACTGCAACGACACCCCCAATTGCCAAGCATAGAAATCGTATGGTCGCCCGGACACACCGCCCTCGAAGGAAACGAAGCGGCTCACGCCGCAGCCCGAGAACATTCACACCGGGCCGTCTCCGAGAGGGAACCACACGAACAGAGAGATTCATATCCCAAGTCTATGCCTCTTCACACATACGCAGAAATATTATCACACTACAGACAGGCTCGTCGCAAATATCCAGCGCCGGACCACCGACTAGCCAAAGAAGACGCCACCACGCTACGGAGACTCCAAACAAACACTTATCCTCACAACAGCATACTTCACGCCATGTACCCGACACAATACACTGCCAGCTGCAAATACTGCCCGCAGACAGGCACCCTATACCACATCGTTTGGGAGTGCTCCCACACGCCACAGCTCAAACCAAACCCCAATCCCTCCTTTCAGCAGTGGGTGGAGATGCTGACCAGTTCTGACCTCTCCGACCAGCAAACGTTGGTCGAGAGAGCGAAGAAGGCCGGTAGCCTCCAAGGGGTCCTGGACTGAGGACTCCTCTCACCGGGCGGGTGCCCCTGACACCAGCACCTTGCTGTTTAATAAAAGTTTATTCCTCCTCCACCTCCTCTTCGGGGAAAACGCCATGGTACAATGGCCCTACAGCGGACATGAGACGCATCCGTAATGAACTAGAGGGTCCCTAAGCCGAGTCATGCGGCAGGGACGCGCTTTAGCGTCGCTCCCGCGTCAACGACACGTTGGTTCGGAAGCGGGAACGGATGACCCTGCTTTGAAGCCTTTATCTGTTGCTTGAGCAAAGGGTCTGACGCTGCCGGAAGGGCCGCTCCGACCACCTACTTGGAAGATTGAATGCGGCTCGTTCTTTCATCTCATCCTCCATCGCGTTTCCTGTCTGCTCTGACTGATACCCCATCTGCCGCTTTCGTTCCTCAGCCTCTCTAGCAAGCGTAGAGGGTAATCTATTCCTTGTCGGATCATTTTGTTGCTGTTTCAACTTTTCTGGGGGCATACTTCATACGGTTTTTTTGTTACTGTTATTATTTCTAATTTTGTCTCCTTCCGCCTATTTTTTTGCTTAAAAGGATAACAGCCTCGTCTCCTTGCGGGTCACTAATTCGGATTAGAGATCACGCCCCTAAGGCGAATCATTGTACCCTCAGGCTGGTTTTGATCTGCTTGACATTATGAATGTTTCCGTTTTTAGTCAGGTTGACATCGAGGAAGACAAAAATGGGCTTCCAGGGTGAAACTCCAGCCACGAGGCGCTGGATTTCGGCGGGGAACGGGCGATTTTCTTGTCGGATCGTGCGGCCGACAGAATAAAGAGCCACCAGAGCTTATTCAGTTCGAAATACAGCGTGTTTTTGACCGTAGTGCACGCTTGTTGCGGCAATATTCCCACTGCAGGTCACGCAGCGCAACGATAAAAAAATTCCCTCGCACTTCCCCGAGGGGGAAAGTGTGTAAGTGCGAATGCACGGTTGTTGATTGCGCGATTACGGTGGATATCGTGATCTTGGAGTGGAGAGGAGGCGCCCAACACCCGCAGTCACTGAGCGGAGAGAGGAGGAGGAGAGTAGCGCCCGCCGTTACGGCGAGGGCTACACGAGCGCCCTCACGCGTCGGAATGCGGAGCGCCCGCTACGCGAGCGAGAGCTCTCCCGCCCGAAGTGGAGAGGAGGCGCCCAACACCCGCAGTCACTGAGCGGAGAGAGGAGGAGGAGAGTAGCGCGCGCCCATCTCCCCCCGTTGCTAGGGAAGACGAGGAGGAAGACGAGGAGCGCGCGCACCCGCAGCTGTTGCTATGCGGACGACGGCGGCGGACGATTCAGGCTCGCTTAAGAAGTGCATTCGCACTTAAAACTCGGAATGTGCATACACCCTTTGCAAGATGGCCTGGCTACAACTTGACACAGAATTAAAGGGACCCTGAAACACTTTCTACAAACACTTTCACACTTTTCTACGCGACTGGAAGCACTGCGAAAGCTACAATATCGCCAGCACGGAGCATCACTGCGTGATTTGCTCGTCGCACCAGACACGGCTTCTGTTTCTGCTTCGTTGTTAAAGTTGCTATCGAAAAGCGTTCATTGCTGCAACAGATGTAAAACCGGCCAACAGCCGCTACATGGCCTCAGTGAAGTAATTCGGTCCGTGGAAGAGCGTCAAGACCGGGAAAGAGAGAAAAATCTTTTGAGCGAGTTTCCAATGTATGTGATGAGCGTAGATCAGTAATTTTTGGCTAAGGTACTTTGCGACCCGCTAGTCTATAACTGCGTTGTGCAAGCATCTAAGATTTCAAAAAAAGTTGAAAAAGTGTTGCAGGGTCCCTTTAAGTGGGCGGGCATAAGTTTCTTCCAGCCTTTCACACTCTTTTCGAAGCCATGCAGCACCATTTTGTCTGCCCTTTTATTTTATGTGCCTTAAATTAGCCACGTCACGAGTGTGGGGCGGCGCGATGAGTTTTGAGGCTTCAGCATAGAGCGCATGAATTTTCGGCGTCGAGCCTCCTGCCGCACGACGGCAGCAGTGCGAAGCGAAGCACCATTAAGCTATACAGCTCTCCCACCGCGTTCAACGAAGCGCGTTGTTGGAGGTGCCAATAGCCTGGCTAATAAGGGGAACAAGTTGCACCACAAGAGTAACGCACTGGTGCCTTCGCAGGGCGATGTCCTCCATAACGTGTCAAAAGACACCCCGCAGGGAAGTAGTGCACACATGCGCAAACTTGAATTGATAAATACACGAGCACGCCCGCGTTGCGCGCTACGTTCGTCAGCGCGTCTGGAAACACTGAACCGACCGGAAAGAGGATATCAGGAAGGAAACGGTGAACACTGCAAAGACGGCCGAGAGGCGAAAAAAGATTTAGAAAATGTCATGCGCGTTAATGCGTTCGCTGCAGTGACCAGCTGCCTGGGCCGGGAATCCGGTGAACACGCGCGTCCCTTGGAGCGGACAGGGAGCCGGGACAAAGCGGTGATCGCTTTCCCCTCGGCCCGTGCAAACTCCAAAGCTTCCTCCCTGCTCGGACTTCCCCGCCGCCACCCAATAAAGGGCAAGAAAATAAATTCACTACATGAAGTGGATATTCGCGAGATAGCAATGTGATGCCCCTTGACGGTTCTTGGTAATTGGTTTAGCAAGGTTATAGTACTGTTGTAGGTTGCTATGCGTACGTGAATTAGCAAAGGCATTCACACAGCACACGACATGCTCCGTATTAATGCGAAATCGTTAAATGCCTCACCGAGCAAAAACGCCGGCGTACCAGCCAAGGGGTAGTTGACAGCGCTTTCCACCTATTAACAGCGGAGCTGTTTAAGAATTTAGTTCTGCCGTAGAGCGTTACCAGAAAACTCAGTCTCACGTTGCCTAGCAACCACCTCCTATAACTATCTGCGACAGCGCCAAGCCCCGTAACCACACCGCACCCACGCGCGTACGGCGGAGTCCACGGCCTGAGTGCGGTCCTCTCTCCTCGCTCTGAGCCACGAACAAGTGATAAGGCGGAGCTCGGCCGTGACGTCACAGGCGAGTAAAAGCTCGGAACAGTCGGCGCGGCGACAGACATCTCGCCTCCTCTACTCCGCGCGTACGTGCTGCTGCCGTGGGAAGACCGAAGAAAGTCCGCACGCCCGAAGAAAAACCGGCTTACCAGGAAGAGCGCCGTACAGTCAACCGGGAAGCCATGCGTGACCGCTGAGCTGATCTGGCGAAACCTCAGCGAGTGGCAGAAGATCCAGAGTTAACGAGCTCGCGTACGTTGTACATAGTTTACCGGCCGCACGTTCAGTGCTTTTAGGCGGGGGCTGACGACGATACCACGCAAAACACTAAGACAGAGACTTGAAGCATAACCACGCAGAAAACTTCGCCGTGTCTTCAAGCATGACCACGCGTAACTTAGCGGAGCCAATAATAAGCTAGTTGGGTCGGAGACTTTGCTGTTTGCCCAGGCTTCGCGCCACTAGTGTGAAACTGCCCCACCCCTTTTTTCCCCCTGACACTAAGCATAACGTTGCGCTTTGGGGGTCTGCCGACGCCAACAAGGTAATCACCGTGGCGTATACTAGAGTTTTGGTACAACTTACGGGGATTACCGTACACGTAACATAAGCAAATACCGGAACGCAGGGGCGCAATGCGCAAAAGGAGTTTAGTAAAATAAAACTTACACGCTTCGCAAACGTTCGGTAACTATGGTGGCGCCATCTGCAGAGAGAAAATGTGAAGCACTTCGCGTGTGGCTGCCTGAAATCATTACACACCAAGCCAATCCATCAGAATATTCTTGCGGACCGCGAGATCCGTGTTATCCGTATGCTACATTCCGCACATCCGAGGTTAACCAGCATCTGTGTACCTTGTGTACCTTCAGCGTTTTCTCCGCTCCTGTCGCCATGTTGCCCTTTGAAGCGGGTCTCGCTCCCCGTGATCGGCACGCAAGCGCCTCAACGTACGCTCTGAATATCGCGGAAATACCGTACGTATCACGAACGTACGCTAAGCACAAAAATAGGGAGTTTTAGTATAGCGTTTTAGCTGTAGCGTTAACGTTTTGCGGGCCGCAATCGCGAACGGATAGCGCCTCGTTATGCTACGGTTAGCGTGCCCGCTAACGCTATGGGCGCGCTAAAGTGGTGCTTTCCGCTATACTAAAACTCTCTAATAACGTAGCGTACTGCGCATTCGCAGTGCAGTAGTCCTCCGTACGGTATACTAACGCTGCATTCGGTGGTTGCTCCGATACTCCGACTCGGAGTACGCCGATGCGGCGCTTCCCCCCCCCCCCCCCCCCCCAACCGATCGCGTACCCGATCTTGGAGCAGCACGAGACTGTGGCGCCGCGTTGCCGTCAACACGACAACTGCAATTAGCCAGGCCGGCCATGGTGTTTCAACAAATTGCGGCTTCCAGATCGGACGCGTTAGCTCCAAGCCAAAGTTGCGAACGTATTCCGGCACATTGAGCACAGGAAGCGGTGCGGCGAACAGTTCGGCGAACTTTTTCGCGTAAAAGTTCTCGTCGTCGTCTGAGCTGCTGACCTCGGCGTCGATTTTGAGCTGCAGAAGCAGCGGAGACGGTTCCCCTACACTCAATCGGCGTCTGCGTTTCGACATGATGCGGAGATGCCTTTAGTAATAGCACGAGAAGCAAAAACGTTGAGTTACTCCCACAACAAACCGCTGGCTAGGCCTCAGCGAACGCCACCGACTAGGCAAGCGGGCGAAGCGAGCCGCGGCGGCCGGGGTCACTTGACCCGATCGCATCCAGATTTTGGCGGCGCTCCTACTTCAAAGTCAGAGCAGTCGGAGGCGCTCGGAGTGGAGGTCGACGCTCTGAGACGACCAACCGAACATACGTCGAGCGCTCGATTTCGACCACCCGAACCCGAAGTCGCTTTCCGGAGTGCTCCAGAGCGCTCTGAAACGACCAACCGAACACAGCATAAAACTCTCTAATGAGTCGACGTTGCTTGATACGCCGCTTTCTCGACGTTAGGGGTATCTAACGTTAATCTTAAAACGAGAGAGAGAGAGAGAGAGAGAGCTCTTTAATGTGGGCTGGAGAGGTCAGCTCTGCTAGCGGCAGTGCTTGCTACGCCAGATGGGGATTATTACAATACAGTGAAGTGAGTGTGAGAAATCGGGAAGGCAGCAATAGAGAGAAAACAAAAGTTGAATAAAAATGGCACGCAATGTAGTGCAAGGAAAAAACTCGAAATAAAGTTAAGCAAAAGACAAGAAAAATTGAGCGAATGGAGCCCAGGAACGCAGAGCGCCTAACAAGGAAAAGGAATCAAAGCGTACACAACGACGCAAACGCGTACAGACGTAGCCATGCGCACAATGGAAAAATTATTACAAAGTTTTGTCTAGTCCTGAATCTCGCAGAAAACGCAGAAGAATCTTCGTCCCTAAATATGAGTCATTGTTGTTGTCCCAGGGTCCAAGAAAGTGACACAACTGAAGGCTTGCTCCGCGTCGAACACTAGACAGGCAGCTCGCCGCTGTAACTCGCGCAGCGGAAAATCGCGGGCATATACACAACAAGTGCTCGGTAGTCTCGCGCACAGCGCACGTGGGGCACAGTGGTGAATCCTCCCACCCTATTCTGAACTTGAAGCTTCGGGTGTAAGCCACGTTGAGACGCAAACGATGCAGTACACCTTCAGACGCTTTGCTTAGGTCGGGTGGAACACGGAATTTACTGTAAATCTTAAAACGAGTCTTAGCACTTTCCCGCAGGGCTAGAAAAGGGGGAAAGCGATTAATAGGTCGTGTTAGTATGGATGGTCTAGTCAATACGGATGTAAATAGGGCTTTATGGGGTACTTTCTTCATAACAAATGAATATCTTGTACATCATTCTACCTGTTGTCCTCTTTTTTTCTTTTACAAATAATTTCGCGAACTAAGACCAAAACTTGGATCCCTGTTCATTACATATTTTTACTGCGCAGGTTTTTTTTTTTTTTTTAACGAAGAGTTTGATGGCTTGAGTGCCATGCATATTGCTTGTGCGTGAGCAAAAAACGCCTTGCGGCAAAGCCCACTTTATCGCGAATTCTCAGCAGAAATCGGCTGCAACTCCTGTTTTATCAAAACTTTCCAAAAAACAGTCGCAATGCGCTACGACGCGCATTATTTTTCCGAGTTTCATTTACACGCCTGCCCTACGTCTACGACATACACACAAGCCAGGTTCCTGGGCCAGTTCTTCAGAGTGTTAAAGGTGGCACCGACGCGTGCAACAACCGACCACCCCAATCCACGCACGCAAACTTGGTAGCAGAGATAGGTCGCAATCAGGTACCAGTAAGAAGACATTTACCAGCAAATGGTTGCGTGAGCATCAGCCGTACCGACAAAGTACATATGCTTGTGGCTGGCTGCCCACAGCGGATAAGCCAACAGTACTCCTGTGAGACACGTGCGGACTAAAAGGGGCAGGGGAGTGTAATAGAGACCATAAGGACTTCAACCTTCCTCTCTGTCGCCTCTTCCATAAACAAAACATCCGTGCATCTGCGAGCGTCCCTACCGAGATTCGCCATCCCGAGTAGTGGCACAGAAGTTGGGAGGACCTCATCCGTGGATAGGCGATCTAGGGAGAACGTTTCTTCTAAGCGAGTTTGGTCAAATATTTTTTAAATACGATAGTCTTTCTTGGGCTACTTAAACCTAGACATTTTGGTCTGTCTGTCTGTCTGTCTGTCTGTCTGTCTGTCTGCCTGCCTGTCTGTCTGTCTGTCTGTCTGTCTGTCTGTCTGTCTGTCTGTCTGTCTGTCTGTCTGTGTAAAAAAGTGTCTGCGCAATAGTCATATAGTCACAGTTAAATCTACCCGTCTAAGTCCGGTGTAATGTTCATACTTGTCAATATTATTGAAGAAGAACAAGGCATTACGCAAATATAAGACAACAAATGAATACGGAAGTGATATTTGCAGTGTTCCTTTATAAAAAGTTATACATGCTTGATTTTTGCAAAATTAAATACTTCATCAACTGCAGAAAAAGAATTCACTCCGCCGTCGCCTGCTGTCGCCCTTCTGGCGCCATTTTAAGAAATCAACCGGCAACAGTTACGCAAGGTTCCACTAGATAGGTTCCACGTTGTGTTTGCAACTCACGTGTAGTAGGGAAACGCAGTTCTATAAACGATGAAGTAGGGCGCCTTCATTCACGCGCGTCTTCACCGTACGGCAGCGTTGGCATCGAGACACCCGGCCTGGAGCAGTGGAACGCGGTAAATTTAAAATGATTTAAGCAAACCTTTGGTGTCTTTACCTTGGGAGGAGCGCGACGCAAGAGGAACAACATGAGAGGTGAGCGGGAAAGCGAAGGGAGGTATTTACTTGGCAAAAGTCGATAAAGACTATCGTCTTTTGTCGACATTTGCAACGAAAGGAGCAGATACGCGGCCAATTTTTTCCGTGTACAAGTGTTTGAGCAGCTCAGTGATGAAACTCCGCTGGGAAATAAAATCTGATCTTCATTTACCTCGAAGGTGCGCTGAAAAGAGGAAGAAAGGGCGACGGATTTCGCCGCTGACTGCGATAACGGCCGTTAAACACGCCGCGAGCATGTACACACTTCGCTGAGTAAACTCTTCAGCGGATGGAGCCGGAGTAGCGCATAACTCGTGCGGCGTGCATAATTGATAATTCAGTGACGGCCGCGGAAAGCCAGAGCATTTTATCTCCGCGAGTAGGAGTGACAGGAATAAAGAAAAGGAGCATGATTAAAGAAGCTAGACGTCATCGCAAATGCCATGGAAATTTCATCATGTACTTTGCTTCATTAGCTGCGCCAGGACTCTGGGAGTGTGAGGTCCACACGCACTGGCCAATCGACCGCCATGCGGTTCCTTCAGCGCAGGAGATCTTAAAACGGTGATTAGGAGTAACACAGAACTGGCAGTGTTCAAAAGGGATCAGTTCTGCAGTTGTGTTTACATAGCATCATAGGTTTCGAGTTGACTTCACTGGGCTAGATTTGTTACATACATGAACAATCCGTATCACCAGGTACCTGTGATTATTACAAGGCAAACAGACAACCAAATAAAAATGCTGGCAAGAACTTTTACAGTACAATACATTCCTACTTCACCATGCCTATGAAGACACGGACTACGGCAGTAGTGTGCGTTGGCTTTGTAGCTGTGTCAGAAATCATTATCCTGGCTACAGGAAAGCTCAATCACAGTGGCCTTAGGCTCCAACTGTGGTGTTGAAGGTAATTATAGCCACAAGAAGCTTGCTCTGACTCACCCAGGTGACTTTAAACTAAGACGTTTCACTGTAAACTGACCGATACGGAGTCGCACGAGGAAACCGGGTTGCGATTTATTAGAAACGCTGCAAAAAATATAGCAAGAGGACAGCTGGTAGAAGAAATATTTTAAGGCACAATGTGAGAACGGAGTTTTAAGATATGAGTTTGATATACGACGAACAAACCCGAATAGACTAAACAACAAATAAAATCAAAAGATTTAAGTACTAAATAACAAACCAAAACGACAACAGCACTGCCACATGTCACGCATATATCCTCTTGATTAAAAGTAGACACCCGACAAGTGATTCTGAACCTGACTATCAGTGCCTGCGCACCCTTTTGGAGGTGTGAAGGCACCTATAGCTACGGAAGCGACAGGCACGCAGTTGCATACACACTCATTTGGCGCTAAAGCTGGTAAAAAAAATTGGGGTGGTCAGACTTGTGAACTTCGAACAGTTCGTGCACGTAGCGCCTCGCCACCAGAGCGAGTCTTCAGCTGTAATGACGGTGTTCTGAAAAACTCTGTTTGTTGCAATTGTTCGCAATTCTTCACATGGGAATGATGTGATGCATTAAAAACGCACAAGAGCAGATGTGCCATATACTCGGCTTTATCCGCTCTGGAAACATTAAGGCCGTTTACTTCGAAAATTTTTCAGGTAATTTTGCAAGACGTGCGGAAATTTACCTCTCGCAAAACTTCTTGTAAGATTCGTGAACACTACTTAAAATGGCGTGACGCCGCTGTATTCTGAGCTTGCCGAGCCTCTTATTATTATTCTGTGTGGCCCCCTTGGTGGTGGCACATGGGCTTCTGGCTTACACCGAAACATCATCCCTGGGCGCTCTCTCCAGAAAAACCCCTGTTCGACTGCGTGTTCCGTCCTGGGAAAAGGACCCGTTTGCAATAAAATATCTACTGAAAGTTTGGCTACTTGGTTTATGGAGGCTGAATACATTCTAAAAGCGCTAACAACGGATCACAGACTTCAACTCTTGAGTTGAACTCCAGCGTTTGTCCTGTGTTTTTCTTTCTTCTGTGCTTAGTTTAGTACAATGTGCTCAGCGCTAGTAGAATGTTCTCAGTACCCGTCTGCCTTCTCATTCCCCCGGGCCGCCACTCACAGGTCTTGCAAAAAGCTAGAGAAAGAATACTGCTGAGAATTATGTAGCCCGCGGATCGTAATGGGCCAGAGAAAATGGGAGGAGAGGACTGGTCCGCAACGGGACGGCATTTCCTAGATTAGCTCGTTAATTATGTCGACAGCGGAGACAGTGGAAAGAATAGAAAGCGACAAAACAAAGCGGGAAAGAAGGAACGGGGCGAGGAGCGTAGTAAATAATTGCTAGCTGCTTCACGGGGGTCTGTGGAAGAGGCTTATGTTTCGATTTCCTGGCCGCTTCACACGGACAGTTAATTTTCGTTGGCGACAGTTCTTTCTTAATTTCTGGCCCGTTCCGGCACCTTCACACTTCGCGAACACTTTGGAGAGCTGTTCATATATGCTCAAAAAAAGACAAGAGAAGCTGTCCAAATTTTTTAGGTGTCATTTTTTGTCTCCATATTTTGCGGTGAAATGTTAACGCCCCTTACTACTACTTTTTGTTGGTAAAAACTGGTTTTATAACAGCCAGCCTGAAGTCGAAGTATATACGAAAAGTTCTCGAAACTACCATCTCAGCCGGGTTGTTTCCCGCATGTCAACATTGTTTGGCGCACTCGTACCCTTAAGCAGCTTTAAGACAAAACAGAAATACGTAAACGAACCTCGTCAGATTAATTTAAATTTAGAGTACGCACTGAATAGGTTGTGACAAAATAGGCTGGAAAACGAATGGTCCGGAAACAAAAAGCAATGATAATAAGCAAACGGAAATACGTACGTGCTACCAGGTTAGCCACGGGGGCAGTTGTGGTCATCTAGTAGAAGGCACCACGTTCAGGAAACTCCCCAAATTGGAGGGTGTTTTGTGTAGCCGTCACGCCATCTTTTTCACAGCTGACGAGTTGTTAGCTTGTTGTTACAACACTCAAAGGACAAGTGTCATGCGTAGAAAGTATTTGCTACGTTTGTTCTTCTCGTGTGTTCCGTTGGAGCTCTGAAGTGCCGTAAGGGAGAACAGCTTCGGCCCCAGTCTTTTCTTGAATTTGCCTGTCCCCCGCCGTGTTAACGTTCCCCCCTGACAATGAATTTCACAGAAAATTGGACTGCAATTATCCAGACATTCAACCTTCGTCCGCATACTCGAAGTCTTAGGATATTTTAGGCAAAAAATTACTTGCTTTAGTTTTATTTTGGCCATAGCCATAGCACCTAGTGAATTAAGCAAGAGTTTGGGTAGTTTTGACTTTAGTCCCTCCAGCTTCGGAGTTATGTACTTTCTGCACCATGCTGTATAGAGCGATCGCATCATGATTGTATTTCCGGAAAGCACAGTTTAACCACCAGCGCTAATTGCCCTTGAAATCCCTGAAAACATGACCGGAAACACGCATGCACCGGTTGAATTATCGCACCGGTTGGATTATCCAACCGACTGCACGATTACGGGGTCGGTATCGCATTCCAACGGTAAAAGGGCTGTTTCAAGTGTGAAACAACTCAATTTAGGAAGATGGGAACGAAGTTTCCCCAAAACGAGAGGTGCTTTGCTTGCCCAATATTAAGAATAAAGAATGAATTTCAATGGGAGTTTAGCGCACCCAAGCTACAGATTGACGGACAGGCGAGCAGTAGAGTGTGATTAGAAGTCTTTTTATTATTACGGCAGTTTCCTAATCAGCATAAAAACTGTTAGTAGTCAGCGCGCGGCTGCTCTGTCCGCGCGTGCTGCAAGCTTCGCGCATTGCTCTTATGATTTGCGGCAGAGCCTACCCTCCTCGAATGTGTCCAGAAGCCCTAGGATTTAAGGGTAGCACAGAGGAAATTAACTCCAAAGCTGTAGAGGCGACGTAAAGAAGATTAGAATGCTGGTGGACGAAAAGCAGCGAGGGGAATATTGCCTAGGACAGTTACCACCCGTAACCGAACCTAAAAGTAATTTTGTGCCTAATAAGCATTTTGTGCCTGCCCTAAGCAGCGCTACTATTAAACCAAGAGTATAAAACACAGCTATATTAGTCCTTTTTGTTAAGATGACATGTCATCACCCCGTTACAAAGGGGAAGCCAATAGTAATGATCATCATCATCATCACACATGTGCCGGCCGCCCGGCTCCTCGTTGTCGGTGACTCAACCTCTACGTCTGCCAACGGATCACCATGTAGAGACATGTCCCGACGAAGCGGGCGCTGCAGCCGAGATCCTTTCTCTCCCCTTTCTGAGACACGAGGGCCGCTACTGCCGGATTCCCGAACTCGGGAAAGAGCGTTGTGCGTGTCTGTACTATTTTCGGGCCATGTGCACGAAGCACTGGGACAGCCGCGCAGGCGTTACGGCTACTGTGTATAAAACCCGCCCTCTCTGTGGATCGTTCACATTCGTTTTGCAGCAGCGAATCCATGCTATCGCCCTGTCGAGTCACGCTGTAACCTTGCCCGGAAGGGTATTGTTCCTGTGTTACTTAGGCTCATCTTCCGCCATGCAGTACACCAGTTAAGCTTACTGCGTGGTGAAGAGCGGCGTGCAATCTTTGCTGGCTGCTCTTCACCACGCTACCACGCATGACGGAGGCGACGGAGCCCTGTTCGGGGACGCCTTCCCGAATGTAACAGTACAGACAAACTGCACCCATTTAAATTCCCAAGATTTTAGTAAAGTGTTTTTTTTTTCGCTCTTAGAAGTGCAGTCACCTTAAACGGTCTGCTTTTGAGCCAACGATTTCGCGTGCAGTGGTACATTACCGTTTTGCACCAATCGGAAAGGAAATTCGGGGTTCATTCTTTATTTTGGAGGAAATAGAGTAAGACAAGAGGGGATTCACACAGCCCGCTCCGAAGACTTATTGCAAAGGATAAACTGCAACATGCTTTTCCTCTTGAAGATAAAAGTCATTTCGCTGTATAAAACCTCACGCAAGGACGAAAGTTATCTTGCATCCAATTTTATGATGAAATGATGCATCCAATTTTTTTTTGTGGAGCATATCCAATCAGTGGTATTTATCCTTCGCGTCTACAGTAAACCGCCCGCAGAATATAGCACCGTCAGTTCCGCATATAGCATGGGAACACTAGCAAATGCGCTAGGGGAAATCCTAGTGTAACTTTGTGCGTTCCTGGACATGCAGGGGTGAGAACCAGGAGAAAACTGGGGTACATCCAAAATGACAGAGATAAGAGGACGGAATGTTTTTCTCGTCTGTCCGCCGTTCCAGTTGTAGAGTTTTGAGTTCATTCACCCTCACAGAACCATCTTCGTTAGCAAGTAGTTATTTATGATATGTATGTACTATATCGTAGACGTGCTCCAGAGCTGCTGGTTCATGCAGCTTGTCAGTAAATTTACGCTGTCCTAATAACAAGTGTTTTCACTATCACTGAAATGCGGGCTCAGCAAGAACAGATGCGGGGACTACGAAAGGGGCCGTGCTTGGGCCGTGTAGGACCGGGCTACTATCAAACTGGGTGACGTGTTTGCTTGCAAAAAACGCGGCACAGCATTCGTGCCCTAAACGAAAGTGGACGTAGAAACCAGCAGCGAGCGAGGGCCAACATTGTGTCATAGTAGAATTAGCGGTAACGGGCAGTCCAGACTGCCATCCAGCTGTCTGCAATTCGATCAGATATACTAAGCACATACCGGGAACCACTGAGAAGCTCAATCTGCGTCGCTTCTGGGACTCGTCAGGACTCGCAAAGATGTCTAACAAACAGTCGGAGAGACCTTTTATTTACCACAAGTTCTTGCGCTTACCGCCATCTCCCAGCATCAACACTTGTTTTTATGTAATAGGGATTGCAATATCCTAATTGCTACGGTGGGCAAAGTCGTGGCCAAAAAAATGCCGACAAAAAGAAATTCCCAAACAGCTTTCTCACAAGATAAGCGGCTCTCAAAGACATCCGTAAGGTGTAGGACAACAGTTCCGGTGTTTGGTGTTCAGTTTCCTCTCAAATATCCTATCCAACATGCAAGTTGTTTTCCTTCCAGTTCTAGCACGGTGGAACAGCGGAGAATGCTACATTTATTGCCACAATGACCTAATCTTCGTACGCAAATGATTAGTTATCTACAGCCATCGGTCCACTGAATACATTTGCTGAAAAAGTATTACAGCTCCGAGCGATCGGATCTGTCAGGACGATGCAAAGGGTACGCTATTTTTATAGCATTAGTGGTCGTCAATAGTACTTCCCTTTTTCAAAAGAAGATTGATATTAGGGGAGGGTTCTAGACGACCTGGTAAAGTGTCGTGGATAACGCGTTTCTATTGCGTTTAGTTGGAATTTCGCTTTACCTTCAAAAACCATGCTTTATGAAGGTAAAGAAAAATGGCTAAGGTTCAACACTTTTAAACTTAGTCATCACGAGCTAAAGCAAAGACTATGGGGAAAGCTGGCCTCGTTGGTTTATTGTGACTAAAATACAAAACCAGTGGAAAAAGACGCTGCCCACAGAAGGAACCACATGGACAGGCAGCAGCTATCCGTGCGTCTTTTCGGCATGCAGCGTCTTTTCCCACTGGTTTTGTATTTTAGCCGAAGATTATATCCACACTGTTTCGTGAAAATTTGCCTTACCATGACACTTCCCAGCCGACCGCATAGCTATATCTACTAGACGATTGGATTCATCCTTTCGCTTGCCCTGAAAGGCACGCGCAGACAGCTCAGCCCGCGCGCCATCGATGCCGAGACTGAGGGACCAAGCGCTGGCGAAGCAGCCTCTAGACCCTCCCCAAGTTTCGTGGTTGCCTTGCTCTGAAGCAAACGCATAGACGACCTAGCCGGAGCTGAGCGATTAAGCGCAGGCAAGGCAACCTTTTCATTCTCACCGAGTCACGTGGTAACCCAGTAGCAAGTCTCCTAGCGAGCGAAGCTATGGGAAAGGAATGCGCAGCCTGCGCGCCGGCGGCTAAAGGTCACTGGCGACGCAACGATTGACCTTGAAAGATGTAGCGTCGTACAGCTTTCGCTCAGAAAATATGGCCGCCGCGCTTCAAAACTTCCAGGTGAACGGCAAAGGAGGCTGTGCTACCTAACTGAAGAAGTAACCACCAGACCCCGGCCGGCATTTTGAAAGACAAATTGAAGCATCCAGGTAGTAGTTTTCGTTCTGTTTTCTAAAAGGCGCGGCATTCGGCCGGATCCAGACATCAAACTCAATGGTGTCTCAATTCCAGTCAGAAATGAACACAAGTTTTTAGGTGTAGTCCTTGACGAAAAGCTCTCGTTCATTCCACACATAAAACAACTTAAACATAAATGCTTAAAGGCCATGAATATACTCAAGGTTCTCTCCCACTCTTCATATGGGGCTGACAAACAACTTCTTTTACGTATTTATACCAGCCTGATAGGTTCACGATTAGACTATGGAAGCGTTGTTTATGGGTCAGCAAGTAAGACATCCCTCAAAATGCTGGACCCAGTGCTTCATCTGGGGCTGCGGTTGGCATGTGGCGCCTTCCGGACTAGCCCGGTCGAAAGCCTCTATGTGGAGTGTAATAAGTGGAACCTACAACGTCAGCGAGCATACACAGCTCTCCTTTTTGCTTTTAAAATTTCATCTATGCCACACCATCCTTTTAAATCGGCTTTTTATGATACGTCTATGACTGCACTACTCCTAAACCGACCATCGTTCTCTGCGCCCTTCTCTTACAGAGTTAGAGAGGAAGCGTCAGAGCTTTCTGTCTCCTTTTTAGACACCATACGAAGTTCTCAAACAGATTTTATAGCACCATGGCATCTCCGCCCTGTATCATGCGACACATCCTTCACACATGTAGATAAAAACCGAGCTCCCACATGTGCAATTCTGCAGCACTTCTTGTATTTGCAGCAGAAGTATCAATTTTCTGAATTTTATACGGACGCCTCTCAAACTGCCACCTCTGTGTCCTGCGCGGCGCATGGGCCCGGCCTTAATGTCACTAAAACTCTTAACAGTAATACGAGTATCTTTACGGCAGAGGCTTATGGTGTACTTCTTGTTGTTAATCATAACCTTCAAAGTCACATCCCACAATCCATTATATATACAGACTCCCTCAGTGTCGTGCGGGCGTTGTCGTCAACAAAGTCTTCAAAAAATCACGTTGTAAATCTAATAGTCAAGGGTATTATGTCTGTGTATGTCCACAAATTTGAACTAGTCCTTTGCTGGGTCCCTGGCCACTGTGGTATAGCCGGGAACGAAGCAGCGGATCGAATGGCCGCTGCTGCTACACTCTCGAATACAGTAGACATAACCACATTACCCTACACCGACGTGAAACCACACATCAGACAACAACTTCGCAAAACATGGCAGACACACTGGAGCGAACAAACCGACAAGTTACACGTAATAAAACCACACTTGGGACCATACACCACCGACACACGCAATAGATACACTGAAGTCGCCTTGGCTAGATTACGGATAGGGCACACTCACGCAACGCACTCGCACCTGCTCACTGGATCTCCAAGACCTCTGTGCAGCAGGTGCGGAGAGGCCCTATCCGTGATCCACATCCTCATAGAATGTAAGGCACTCGACACTACACGACGCAAACACTTCCCTCAACTACACACACGACATATTCCACCACACCCATCATACTTCTTAGGAGATGATGCCATGTTTTCTGTTCAGCGCACCTTTAAGTTTCTATCAGAAGTTCACTTTTTAAAACTCATCTCATACCACCCATAGCTTTACCCCTGGTCCTATACACCAGCCACCTTATTTATTTTTTACCCACTCTTGTTCTTCACCCTGGCCCTTTACACCAGCCGTACTCATAGTTTTTAACTGATTTTA
Source organism: Haemaphysalis longicornis (assembly GCF_048455015.1). Classification (NCBI taxonomy): domain Eukaryota; kingdom Metazoa; phylum Arthropoda; class Arachnida; order Ixodida; family Ixodidae; genus Haemaphysalis; species Haemaphysalis longicornis. Next base: position 203,141,250 of record NW_027526295.1, on the reverse strand, counting down.
TTTCATGTTGTCTCCTCATCAAATAACTCTGTTTGGCGCTCTTTGCCCGTGTCGGCCTTGCGCCAATAAAATCAAACCATCATCATCATCATCAGTTTTCGTTCTTTTTCTGCTGGTTGAGCGAGTTGGCACTGCTCCGATTTGATTTCTCCGTAAACTTGACGTTGTTCTTGTTGCGCATGGCGCTTCTCTCTTACAGCACGGCGGAGGTGGTTGACGAGGCAGTGGTGCAATATGCTTTGTTACGAGTTAGCTCATATGCCCCCAATTTGAGTACTCGCTAGCGCCTAGGCGCCACGAGAGTACATAGAAAAAGCATAGTGCTTTAAAAAGTGTCGGGCGAAATACCCAGAAAAGTCATGATTTATTTGTACTTTCCCGCGTTTTCATATAACCGCCAGCCGGTAAGCTGCCTCAAAGCCACACCGGCTAGATTTTTTAACACAAAAGTATTTTATTCCCGGATACGCAAAAATTTTGCTGACGTCATATCCCTCACGAAAGTGACGCAGGTGCAACCCTGCACAGAGGGTCTTTTCGCGGGAAAGCAACCTTTGGTACTAAAGAGTACGCTGCAATTAAGGTTGCTTGTTCTGAGGGTTTACATTTTAATACGAAATTGTTTTATGCAGCGATACCCCAAGATTACATTGACGTCATATCCGTCACGAAAATGACGCCCGTACTCGTTTGTCGAAGTGACCCGCCAGCAGGACGTCGCTCGCCAAGCACACCCACAAGACAGCCGCCGACCCCCAAATCATGCTCAGCTGCAGATATCACTGAACATTTCACTTTCGTGTTTTACTGATTCCTATGACAGAGGAACCGACCACAGTTTTTTCCTTTCTTGCAATTCCAACCGACACCCTACACCATACAGCCGGTCAATCTTTTCAGAGACTCCATTCGAGAAGCGGAAGTAAAATTTGTCCACCAGCATTGCTCTTCCCCCTCTGCCTGCCATTACAGGGCTACGTTGAAAGGTACGCAATCCGCTTGCGCAAATCTAATCCCCGGGCTCGGGCTTTTGCAGTTGGAGGGGAGTCTTGTGTGTGTGTGTGGATTTATTTTCCATTTCGAGGACTTGATTTAGCACAGCTAAGCTTCTGTAGCTTCGGCACAGCGAGTTCCAGGCTTGTAAAACGTAAAAGCGCACAAAAGAAAACGAGAGCCATGCCTGTAGCAATAAAGGAAAAACCGCGACAGGTGCGGCTGCGGCGAGATGAAAAACGCGCCGCTTGACCGTTACCGCAAATGGTGAAAACGCCCTTAGGTTTACGAACGAGTGATCCTCGCTTTCAGCTTTCCGTCGTTTCAAAACATTTTCGGTTAACACCGGGAAAGTTGTAGGCGAAAACGAATCGCCGCACATACCCGCATTCACGAAATATATATTGTGCGCCGGCGCCTCACGCCGGCGCACAATATGTCATGTCTGTACCAATAACGCGGAGAGCATACGTGCATGCTGTTATTCATGGACGAAAACCACATGCACCGCTGCAGTGTCGCAAACACGCGTTATTAGGGTTTGCAAGGTACACACGACTCGACGATTCACCTCACGTACGGGCAGTAGGTATCAATCCTATAATTTCGCGTAGAGAGGATGAATGGACGTATAACGTGCAAAGTGCGTTGCCGGATTGTTTACTTTGGGTGGCTAATTAAAACTATTTCGCACAGAACGAGCGCCTAGCTAGCTTTTGCAGCTGTTTAGGGCCGACCAGCAGAGGGCAAATTACGGGACGATGATATCTGCCCCCAAACGTCCATGTAGCCGTTATAACGTAGGCGCGCGTACATTAGCGCAAACATCACGTCGCATTTTGGCAGGGGTTCTTTTTTGTGTGTGTTCCTACAGTTTTTGCCATCTCTCAACCTGTTTTCAGTCCCTGCTTTCAGGACACAGCAAAACCTATGTGATTCTAAGACAACTAACTCAAAGACAGGAGTGCCCCTCTAATCCTTCACTCACTCCTGCAGACAGCATCCAATCAATCAATCAATCAATCAATCAATCAATCAATCAATCAATCAATCAATCAATCAATCAATCAATCAATCAATCCGTCAATCCGTCAGTAAGTCAGTTAGTCAGTCAGTCAGTCAGTCAGTTAGTCGCTCAATCTATCAATCAATCAACCAAACTAAAAAAAGGTGGTAAATCTCGTTCAAATATATGGTTACGTTATGTGAAATAGCGATCTTGACCTTTTGAGAAAATGATCCCGATCTAGCGCGAGCAGTTTAAAAGTCATGAGCCTGTTCTCCTCCCCCCATCCGGCCTCTCCATCCTTCTTAAGGACCCCGCTGTTTCGGGTCGAACTGTTCGCATTTAAGATGCCCCAATCTACACTCCCCATTTTCTACTCCCACTTCCCCCACTTTACGTTCTGCCACAATAAAGGCTACCTCCTCCTCCTTTTTACAGACTTAGCGAAGTGTGTTTGTAGAGGCCAAGTAAAAATGTGAAACTTATTAGAAATACGCGCTATCCCGTTTCTGTCTGGATGGCTTCTGCATTCGTGAGATTGCCAAAAGCTTTAAAATCTTGCTGTCGATTAGTAACGTGATTCGCCTTTTGTGCAATGGGTGGTTAACTTTGGGTTCATTTTTTTCCTAGAGAGTACGGTGGCTACTTTCTAGTAAAAGCTAATATATATCCCGTTTAAAAGGCCGTAAACGCACGTCTGCACAAGACAAAGAAAGCATAAAAAACGAAAGTGCTACTGCTTTAATTGAATTACGGTTGCTCTATGTACGAAGTTGTGCGGACTTTCTTAAGATTTCAGTCTTCAGAATTGTCCTCTGGAAAAAAGTCGGGAAGTAGTTGACAAACCTAGTAACAGGGCGTTCTCGAACCTGGCTCAGAGAAGTAGTGCGGAAAGATTGAACGGCCAAGGCCCCTCGTCTTCTCGAAAATTGGGATTCCCTTGCAAAAGCCAAGAAGAAACATAATTTCAAATGGAGAAAGTTGAAAAAACGCGAAGAATAGACAAAGATGCCAGTAGGGAAGCTCGCCGGCTTCACACGTTTTTATGTGCACAATTGCTGCTTAAAGGGAGGTATTCAAATGATTCCAGGAAAAATATTCAGCGTTGATGCCTACCATGCTGTAATTGAAAGTTCCCAAAGAAGAGGGAGGCGTCGCATGTCCACTGTCGGGTACAGGTCTTTTGTCACCCACAGAAGCCACACGATGGAGTATCCAACGTATGTGTGCGTAAAGTTTAACACGTGGAGTTGGCCGTCGCCATATGACACTCATTCTCGAGGGTTTATTCGATATCAGCATGTTTTAAAGTTTTCAAATCTTTTCACAAACAGTCTTTCGCTGTTGTTATAGGCTGTGAGTTTTTTGTACGAAGAAACTCACATTCTGGTGTCCGTGTGGTGTTAGCAAGTTGAATAGGAGTTGAGTTAGGCGCATAGTTCAGTCGATGGTGACTGCGTGCCATTGTCTGGTTGGTACTTCCTTAAAATCTCTATATTGCTATTAAGGCCGAGAGGTCTGCTCACAGCGCCCTGCTTCGGGATTTTAGGTAAACGATGTTTGTATTTTTGCATGTTGTGTCAATGTGGGTAACGAGGCGATTCTCTGCACACCTGGCTGGTACTCTGCGTTTTCCTTGATACTGGCCTTGAATAGATGTGGTTTATCCGAGGAAGTCTGCTTTTTCTGGTGAAAACCTTGCTGCCCGAGTGCAGTGAGTTTCGTCGTGCGTTACAGTTTGACCTTGAAGTAACCATTCTGAGGTAACTGGCCAAACCTTGAAGTTTGTCTAGTTTGACGTTGCAGTGGCGCGCGCTGCCACTGCAACGACCGCGCCCTCCCACCTCCCACGACCGCGCCCTCCCACGTCCGCGTGACTAACCATGTTACTCACCGGTGGCTTAAAAGGGAGACTGCGGCATTCTCTCTGTCGCCTCGCAGTTTCTCGCTATAACCAGGCCAGTTCTTCAGTTCAGACGTTGTGCGATCAAAGGAGGGGTCGAGGACACCGGTCCTTTTGTGCCGAAGGCAGTGTGCACATTTTCCATACCAACCTCCTTCATCATGGCGGACTTGGCTATCCTCGGACCAGCTGACGGACACCGTTTGCGTTGGTGAACCTGGCCTCGGACATTCTTGAAGCTTAATGTTGCGTTTTAGTGAATTAGTGAAATTTCTTGTTCCTCCTCCTCTGAGCCTAGCCGAGCTAAGCCGATTTATTAATCTGTGATCATCCCTCACGCGCAGCTCTGCTCAGTTAGCAAAAATAAAAGGCGCCCACAAATTCGCGTCGCCACAAAGCGAGCCCAGAACGCTTTCTAAACAGTAAATATTAAAGTAACAGCGCATTGAACCGAGGCGAATTGAATCATTAATTGGCATTAACGATCCAATTAGTAGAAATTAAGAAGAAATTGGCGTTGGCAGGGCATGTAATGCGAAGCAAGATAACTGTTGGTCATTAAGGGTAACACAGTGGATTCTTTGAAAAGGCAAGCGTGGCATGGGGCCACAGAAAGTTACATGGGCTGATGAGATAAACAAGTTGGCGGGGATAAATTGGTCGCAGTTAGCACAGGACCATAATAACTAGAGATCCATGGGATACCCTTTGCCCTGCAGTGGGCGTAGATAGGCTTATGATGATGATGAGGAGGGGGAATTCAATCGTATGAGGTTCAAATGGACCCTATGAACAGTATGGATATAATGTGAATTTAACCGCATGCGGTAAATTAACCATAGACAAGAAAGAAGCATGTAACACCGGTTTAAAAGATTAAAAGGCGGGTTTTCGGGCGTTAATGGCGATCATTCTAGCGTGATCAGCTGGCAGCACTGCGTTCTATTGCATGTGTGTGCCCGCACAGACACACTTACACCAATCTAACCTAGAAAGCCCGCATTCGAAGGGGTGCTCACGCTTGACGAGGAGGAAGTCCTCTTAGTCTAGCCACGCGACTGTAATTGAGCCTAAATTTCCTTTGGACTTGGGGCCTGTTCCCCCAGGGGCCCCGTGGGATGCGAACCACAGTCATCTTTCACCCGGCCGCCGCGATGCAGAAAATGGGATGCCACGCCGTTCCTTAACTGATAGCCTGTCTCATGGGCTCGGGATGTAGCTTGGGTGCAACCTTAACAGGCACTACCCTGTCCTCACAGCCATGACGAATTTTCTCACCGGATTATGCGCGTAAATCAGGCCATGAAATGCGGATTTCGGAAGTTTAAGGTGCCGAAGCTGCACTTGGGCAATAAAAAGAAATGCGCTTCCGGATAAATTTTGCCCATATGAGGATCTTTAATGGCTACCAAGACCTAGAAAAAGGCAGGCATTTCCAAGATGCAGTAATTCACGAGATACTTCTTTAGGGCAAACCATGATGGTGATTTTAAAGGTATGAATTAAAATGGGTTTTCGTTCTCGCTCAGAGGCGCAAGGCAACTCTGAATCTCTGGCTCGCGCACTGCCATATTTTGGCCTCATTCATTGTCAAAACAAAAAGGAAGGAGTGCGCCGAATAATAAGCACTTCGCAATTGAGTTGCAGTTTGAGAGATAAAATCTTCGCCAGTTTCGTCCCCCTTATTGGATCCCAAGACCGTGTTTAAAAGTCGCTGTTCGTGCATTTAAAAATTGTCTTACTTAAGGCCACAGCCTTGTATTGCTCTACTGGTAATTCAGTTTTATTGAATTGACATAGAAGCAAACCAAAGGTCTGCCGCTTTATCGATTCATATTTATAGGGACAATACATTCCTTTCTGGTGGTTCTCCGCGCTTTTACGGCTTGTTCCACGTCCAATCAGTTTCGTGTTACGAAGTTTTTATGTCTTCCTAAGCCTTCATACAGTCATACTCCTATGGTTTTATGCGGCTGCAACGTTTACGAGGGCTAGGTTCCGACCGGTCGTATAACATTTGAAACCACCACTGAAATCACGTGTCATTCGTGCATCATCATCGTCCTTTTTCGTCAGCATCTTTTCCCTTTTCTCCATTTCTCTGACAGAGATTCTGGACCAACTTCCCTTGCTATCTTTAGGCTTAACGTTCGGTAGCCGTGACCTTGTGCGTTAGAACGTGCTAAGCAACGTAAAACATTTTGTACTTAGAGCTACGGGTACCGGTTTACGGCGTTAAAACACTAAGCATAACGTTAGGCCTAACCTTAGCAGGCCGGTTCATTCATATAACCTTGCATCGCTATTCGCCGTCGGTTGTGACACCGCCTATACGGTCGCTTACGGCAGGGGATGTCGCATGATGGCGTAACTGTTGCGCACCAATCGAAGAGGACATTAGGGGAAACGTACAGTGCTACCCGCCTAACTAATACTTTTTGTAATTAGCGGGCTCAGATTACCCATGCAGGTCTCAGTACGCGTCTTTAAGACACGTTTCAAAGGACACAGCGCGTTCACTACGTCCACAGCCATCGAACCACGGTGGCTTTTGGGAAGGCATGCAGGTCTCGTATTATGGAGAACCTGCTTTCTATGCCCATGCGCTCTCAAACTTTGCCAATCTTTTTTTCAACTCAATCACTCTAAGTTCATCGTTCTTGCGCAGTGAGTCATCTTGTGCGCCTTCTCTCGGTGCTGGCTCCGGATTTATGACCTACCGAGCCGGTTGGTTTCAGAGGATGGGCTAGGAGAAAGGCGGTGTTGACAAACTAGACTTTATTCCTCGGTCATTACATGTAGCACGCACTAGACAGGCTGTGCCGGGCTTGGGCGGGATACGGAGTCTCCACGAACTCGGTAAGCCGACCGTGGCCGCCGACTCTGTCCGTCTCTTAGGGGGAGTCTCGCCTCGTCTCAGATTCGAGGAACATCAGCTCCTTTGTCCGACCCGCGCTGTTTTAGACCTCCGCAGAAAAACCCTAAGCAGAGCAGCCCCGCTCAACGTTACTAGAATAGTCCCGCTTTACGACGTAAGCTCGGCTCAAGAAAAGGGTCTCCAGAGGGGGAGGACAGGGCCGGTGGGAAATCCGGCCGCTATGGTCCCGGCGCTCCGTGCGCCCTGATCGCCGATGGGAAAGCGCGCGCTGCGCATGCGCGAGGGCGCGCATGCTCGCGTGGCATTGCAGCCGAGGCGGCTTCCCCGTTTCCGGCGCCGCCAGGCACTTAGCCCCAGGGTGTCGAACCGGAACCGGAACCAAACCGAAAACCGGAACCGAACCCGAATTTTCGCCCGAAACTGGAACTGAACCGGAACCGTATTTTTACGCCATTTCGGAACTGAACCCGAACCGGAACGAATCGAAGGAACCGTTCCGAACCGGTTCCGGGTGCTCAAAAATACGATTTCTAGTTTTCCATTTCGGTACCCTACCTTGCGTCTGAAGATATTTTGCCACTCGCCAGACACCACCATGAAATATTTTGCATATTCTGCAGTTCCCAAGGTCCATCATGTTCTCTTCTAACTATTGCCCTCAAATAAATGTAAAGTTGTCCGTATATACTATCAGTTTGCGTAAGGTACTGCCCATCTCTCCCAATTATCTCTTACATTTAGCATAACTTAAGTCAGAACGCATATTCCGAGGCAACATATCATGGAATATTCTTCATGGTTTCTATCTGCATGGTGTTTAAAATCGTGTAAAGTTTGCAATGTGCTGTTAATTCGCATGCATCCCTGTCCGCTTGTGAAGGCCTTCAGGGACACCATCAACAATAAATCCATGTCTTCCACTTATTTTAGTTTGAATGGGCAGTTACATACAAACACCACTGACACTGAGACACAAACACTCGTAGTTCTCAAAGCTAACGTCACTTTTTCTTGTATACAGTGCCGTTGTGTCCTTTGGTTACTGCTCTAAGAGAACATGAGATATAAAAAATGGGGGATCCTAATTTCGACTTTTAAAGTATATTTGATAACATTTTCATGGATTACATTTTCATGGATTAATTTGGATTACATGAATTAGCGGGTCAGTTAAGGCGGATTAGATGGTCGAACCACACATAATATGTTGGGGGTCCTTGGCATTTGGAAATTTTGCAGCGTTCTCCTGCTGGACCAATCAGGAAATTTTGTCAAGCACAAAGTAGGCGCAAAGTTGTTTGACGACCACCTGAATGCTATAAAAGGTCTTTCTTTATGCCCGTCTTGTACTATTATGTTGTTTCTATATTAAAATTGACATCTCGCACTAAAGTTAATAACTAATTGCCTAATGCATATTTTATACTCATCAAAGGGTTTTCAAAACGTGTATGCATGAGGGGGACGGTTGAAAGAAACTAAACTGAAAGAAAAAAAAAGGAGGAACGATCAACTGGTTTGATGCAAGAGACGCCCGACAGCATTCTTCAATACCTTCCCTTCCTTTGTGCTACCGTTCTGCAGCCTCCCACAGGTGTAGCATCTCAACCCCCGAACATAGCCCCCTTCAAGCTGAGGAAGCGGCGCCGAAACTCTCATAACAGACTCTTAGCATGCGTGACACAACATTGCCAACGGTCGGTTGCATGTTACAACACTTCCAACGATCAATCAGAGACCACCAACAAGACAAGCCAGGATTTTACGGGCACCAGCTCATACTGGCATCCCCGGCAAACAAGATCACCAACCTCGTGGCTCGAGATTTGACCCGCTTAGCCAGCGCTGATGAAGCCGGCCCCGAGTGCATGCATCCTGCAGTCACAGACCAGGAAGTTACTCAGCACTATAGCCTGTTCCGTAGAACGTATTCCTCCTCGCACAAATCGCTACCGATTAACCAGGAACGATTACTCCGCGCCCTGCGGGCATACACCTTTCCACACACCATCAGATTCCACCTCTTTGACAGGGCACAACTCTCTCCATTTCGTCGCTTCTGTGGAGAGCCTGGGAACCTCATACACATAGTAGGCGGCTGCGACAAGTGTACCGTAGATCCACCCAACCCTCACGTTTCCGTAGAGATTTGGGAGACAGCCATGGCCAGCTCCGGCCTGGAAGATCAGTTGCTCTTGATGAATAAGGCTGTCGATTAGGCCCCCTCGAATGAGGACGCCTCTCTGCACCTTTGCTTCGATTTAATTAAACTTCATTTTCTCTCTCTCGCTATAAGTGATCATTACTGCTGCTTGTGGCTTCACTTGGCTATCATCTTTCCTAGAGCCCAATCGCTGTCACCGGTCGCTGAAGGGCCATTAGCAAGTTTTTTTTTTTAATTGCGACAGTATGCCCTTTGGCATAAGGTCCTACAGGTACAACTTTACACCCATTTCCCGGAGGAAGTCCAGAAGACAGCGGTGGTGGGGCCACCACAGCCATCGCTGAAGATCGGGGGGTCTCCGCGGCGGCTCGTGACGGGCCGCCCCTATCCCTATCCAATGCCGTCCTATACATGCCGTCCAATGAGCCTTTATACCCGTAACTTACAGCTCTGTTAGCAGATAAAAGATGAGCATAAGGCAATTGCTCTAAATGCCACCTGCCACGCTTAGCAGTTGGAAATTAACGCCGACGCGGGACTGTTTTGTACTTCTAGCATTGCTAATGATTTCGTGTTAAAGTTAAAGCGCCGTTAAAACTTGGGGTAGAAGAAAAGCGTAGCAGACCAACCGATTTATTTACAATGCAAATTTTTTTTGCCTCATTGTGCGAAAATAGGGGTGCGTGCGCGCGTGCGCGCGTGCGCGCGTGGGTGCGTGCGTGCGTGCGTGCGTGCGTGCGTAACATTTCATGGATCCAAAAAAAGATGGCGGGCGCGTAGGCTCCCCTGCCCGCCAAAGAGACCGCCCGCTTGCCAGAAACTACCTGCCCGCCTGCTTGCCTGCCTGCTTGCCAGGCAGAACATTCTGGTGAGGATGCATGATTTGTGGACGCGGTGCGGCCCGGGGGGAGGTGAGGGGAGGGGAGACGCAAAATGCCCCGCCAGGGCGACACTCAAAGGTACCAAAAAACGATTGTGGACGGACGGGTCGTCTGCTTAGTAGGTGGAGGCAAAAGGCAGCCTGCAGGGAGGCTGCCCATTGCCAGATGATTCTGGTTAGGATGCACCGATGGGGGAGGCGCTGGAGGCACCGGGGCGCTGCCAGCTGGCCAGGAGGGTACATGTTCTCCTTCGAGAAGACTGTGGCGAGGATGCATTATTTGGAGACGATTTCTGGCCCGTCACTGGTCGGCGAAGGGAGTGGATCGCAGGGTGGCACAGCGGTGGCTCTGAAGAGCCATGCGTTAGAACGCAGCCCTTAAGCGCCCGCTCCTGTGGTTTCGCGTAGTTCCTCAGCGTCGGCCTCGTTGTAACCGAGAGAACGAAGACGCCACCGAAGATAGAGCGAGCAGGAAAGCGGAGGACGAAAGTATGGCGAAAGTGGGAGGGGAGGGCGAAATTTCCAGACCGTGCGAGACATGCTCCACGGCAGCAACGCCTGACGAGATAACGACAGAGTATACCGCATGCCGTCGTGCATTTGTTGAGGACATGATCACCTAAGACACAGCAGCTATGCGCCGTCGCCGACAAGACTACAGTTCGCGCTGTGCTCAAATTTCGTATTAGCGACTACCGTAATCGACTGCCATATTTTTTGTTTCCTCAAGAAAACAACTGTGGTGTATAAAAGTGCAGTGGTATATGAACCAAAAATAAAATAAAATTAAATCATAAAAATGACCGAACTTAAATTAATAGTGCTGAACTTGCGGCCATAAAGAGTAATGCTTTTCCGTTCATAAAAATAGGCAGCCTTAAGTGTCCCAACGTTCCTTTTGTTTCGCTTCAGTTATTGTTGTAATCGTTGACCTACCTGTGACGATTTGGCCCGCATTCGTGAACGTGGGAGGGTCGTAGTACCATCCCCCCGAGTGACGAAGCGCAGCGTGCTGGTGGTGACGGTGACTGACCGCGAGCGGCTGTGCTCGTCGGTGTTTACTCGCCAGCCGTGCACAATGTTTCGCACCGAGCCTGGCAGTGCCAGCGAACTTAGCGGCCAACGAAAATTGGGGAGGTGAAAGGAGGGGGGGGGGCGCCACATACTCGTCACACTAGCATAGAAAACGTTTTGCAGTAGCTTCTACAGTGAAAGGAGCTATTAAACAGTTTAGATAAACTCGCCACGGTGGCTCAGTGGGTAAGGCTTGCGCTGCTGAGCCTAAGGACGCATGTTATATTCCCGGCCGCGGCGGCCGCTTTCCTGACGGACGCGAAAAGCGAAAACGTCCGTGTGTACGAGATTTCGGCGGACGTTAAAGATCCCCAGGTGGTCAAAATTAATCTGGAGCCCTCCCCTATGGCGCGCCTCATTGCCTGCGTTGCGTCGGCACGTTAAACCCAACAATAAATAAATAAATAAATAAATAAATAAATAAATAAATAAATAAATAAATAAATAAATAAATAAATAAATAAATAAATAAATAAATAAATAAATAAATAAGTAAATCATTCAACACTTTCTATAAACGCTTTCACTCTTCTGCGCATCTGGAAGCACTTCCAAAACTATAGCTATTTCCAGCACGGAGCAATAGTGCGTGATTTGCTCGTCGCTGCGGATGCCGCTTCCGTTTTTGCTTCGCTTTTGTGGCTGTTTTTTTCAAGTGACTATCAAATGCGTTCTATTCTGCAACTTAAGGAAAGCCGGCAAATAGCCGCTACACCGCTGTAAAGACGTCATTCAGCGGTCGAAGAACGCCAAGACCGCGAAAGAGAGAAAAATATTTAAAGCAAATTTCTAAGTTATCTGATAAGGAGAGAGCAGTAATTTTTGGCTGAGGCACTTTGAGACCCTCTAATCTAAGTACAGGATGTGTTGGTTTCAAAGCACTCAAAATTTACAAAAAAGCTGAAAAAAGTGTTACAGGGTCGCTTTAGTTTGGCCAAGACAAAACATTTGCGCAAAGAAACATTCATTATGACTTTGTTTTTATGCCGCCTTGATAAGGATACGAAAAACGAGCAGAAAAAAATTAACAGAAAAAAAAACACGCCTGCTTTTTTTCTTCGAACCCGTTAGAACCCGTTTGAACCGGTTCGAAGCGGTTCGAACCGGAATGGTGCTTTGGAACCGAACCCGAACCGAACCCGAAAGTCTTGAACCCGTACCCGAACCGAACCCGAAAAAATTCCGGTTCGACACCCTGCTTAGTCCTAATGGTGCTGAGCGGCCGGAAGGGGGACCTCCGTTGTCCCCACAGCACCAATCAAAATATATCCGCCTTACCATATAGGGAAACCTACGCAGGACAGCGGTTCCACTAAATCAACCAAATGGCCCCTCTAACAGCCGCGCTACCTGCCGGGTGGTGCTCTCGCAATCAATGGTTAAAGCGCCGGCAAGTCTACCTGTTGTAGCATTTCCACGGGACAGGTGCTCATTCTACACTTCACCTTTTGGACGCGAGGAGACGAAGCCTGCTGGATATATTTTCTTTTTTTTCTTCTGCGCAGCCGTTGAAGATCTTAGGCCAGTTCAACACAGGGACCAGATGCTGTCCCACCGAGAAAATTCAGTCTACGCCTGTTTTGATGCGGTCTACCCGCCGTCAACTTTAGCAAAAAAAGGTTGTGTTATTGGTCGTATTGACACGTTTGATTAGTGTTGGCCTCCAAAAACCGGAGTAGTGCGTAAGACCTGCTAGTGAAACAGCTTCACAGCCTTGCATTTGTGCACGTAAGGAAAAGTGCCGGAATGATTCTGCAAGCTGAGCGAAACTGTACGCCATAGATTGGCCACATTGTGGTGATACGTGCTCATCTTTTCTCGCAACGAAATGCTTTATTGTTTGAAAGAAGCGTTGTTAGGTGTTGCAGACAAATGTTCTTGTCCTTTTTGGTGTAGTTGATGGGACTTCCGGAACGTACTGTTTTACAACTCAGGTTGTTTTCAGTTAGAATAGAAAATTATAGTTCAAGCCTAGGCGCTCTGTTGCATAACAGCCGGCACTTTTGACGGCATTCGTTAAGAGTTTCAAGCCTTCCCTTGCAATTAGTGCCTTTCCCTTAAGTTGGGAGAAAACTGCTCTTCTGTGGACGATATTTTTTTAATGTGAAAGGCAGCCACGCATTTGAATTGCGCTCCAAATTATTCCGAATGGTGCAGCCGGGTAAATGTAAGCACAAAGAGAGAGTTTTTACTAGAAATTCTCCTAGAGAAGTTATGACTGAAACAACAGAGACGCCTGCAATGGAGTCGCCAGGAGCCGTTCCCGTAAGCTGTAACACAGATCAGAGCGTTGCAAATGGTTTCAGGTGATTTCACTTTCTCTGCACAGCTCACAGACAGCAAAAATGGTGAGAACAAAAAGAACAAAAAACTAGAAACGAGGGAATCTGCAAGATGTGGTGATGTTACGCAGTCAGGCAATTATCTCCACGCTATCATCAGAACTCAAACAATTAATATTACATTCCCGACAGCAAGCGCAGTATGTACACAGAAAATTGCTCAAAAGAATGAGCACGAGCACAGCGTGTCGTTTTGGCTAAAATATAGCATGCAGTCTAGCCGACCGACCAATCAAAATGCGGAACAACCAAGCAATCTAAAACGTGCTGGAAAGAACCTCGAGGCTATTGAAATGTGCGGTCGTGGAGCTCGAAAAGCACTCACTGTTATTGTCGTCAGAAATCTGTCCTGAAACTGAAAAACATTTTTAAAATGCGAGGAAAATTCCATCTCTGTATAGTCGGCTGGGAAGAGCAAACAGTTCACCCTCTTTTTAAAGAAAAATGCCTAAGACGGTGCTTTATCAGCTTAATAATACTATTCCAGTCCTTTTAATGACACTGATATCGCACAGAGAAGGAGTTGTGTGTGACGAGTGCTTTCAGCTTCGCTGCTATTCACCGACGAACATTGCTCATGAATCAGAAGGCACGTTTGCCTATATCTGCGTGGGAGCGGGTGCTTGCCTTGAGAAGAATATATGCGACACTCGTTATTAGACATCCCATCCTGCTCGCCCGACTGTCTGCCTTCGGGCATGCCTTCAATGGGGAGCTCCCTTTGAAGTTGAAGGGGATCGAGAATAGGGAAGAAAGGCGGTGATGACACGGTCGTCTTCTCCAAGCTGGTGGTATTTGCATACTAGAAACAACGTGAGAAGATGCCGACCTGGCTTGTAGATACAGCCACGAGGCCGGTCATCGCGCCTGCTTGAGAAGAACAGAGCGGTAAGGAGACACCCAGAGGGCACACACTAGCATGGTAGCATGTTGCTTGCATTGAGTATGTATTCTCGTGCGCATGTCTTCTCCTTCGCGTCATCTTTTCTGCAAGCTTCCAACCGGGATACTCCTAAAACATGCCCGGCGGGAATACAACCCGGCTATGGAAAGAGCATAACTTTTCACGAGTTTCTTTACTGTGCGATTGACGGATGCAACATTCAGCGATTCTAATAAACCCGGCATGAGTTCATGCACGAAAGGGACTGAATATAGGAGGTCGCCATTGTTGCGCAAGAGAAATGGCGTTCCAGGACACGGAACCCACCCGACTATAAACGGGGACACGAACAGGGACAAATGCATTCGCCTAAGAACAACTTCTTGGATTAAATATTCTTATCTTGCTGGAAAGAGCGCAAACTGACGTGGTACAGATAAGAAAGAGGTGCAGCACACGCTCTTAACAGAAATTCTAGTAAAAATGCAGCGACGATTACCATACTCCCTAATGCGACATTCTGGCGCCGCGCGAGCTGCTGTCTGCTAGGTCACGGCGCATATCTGCTGCGTCTCAGGAAGTGATCGCGTGAACAGCGAACGCGTGGCGGCGCGCGCTACTCCGCCGTTATGTCGCAGCGCGTCGCCGTTGCCAACCAGCGTGTTTTTGCAAATCATGCTTGAACTGCGCCAACCTCCGACGCAAATGTCCGTGGTTCGGATTAGCCACGCCAGGGAAGCAGAGAGCATGTGGTTGCAAATCGGGTTGGAACCTCCCGTGCAAATGCCACGGGTTTGGACTAGACGCGAAGGAAACAGCGTTTGGAGCGGGGAAGAGCGGGGAGGGCGCTCCCTGTGCGGCGATGCGTGAAACCGGAGTGAGGGTGAGGCAATGAGAGAGATGACCCCATGGCCGCGTGTGCCGCCCTCCTCCTCTCTCTTCGCTAGGCTGTCCCCTCGTTTTATTTCTTCCGGCGCTGCTGCGTTGGGTCACTCAGTTACATTATCGCCATCATCTTCATCACGTCGTCAACTGGCGTAGCAAGTTAGGCATTTAACCCAGCTAACATCGCCAGACTTCATTAAAGACCGCTCTCTCCCTCTCTCTCAGTTACGAGGACGCGCGCCTACGCCGCGAAGCCCAGTTAACGGCTGGTAGAGGGCTGCACCCTGAAAGGTAGTAACGGGCAGCATTTACAAACTACTTACGAACTTTACTACCCCAAGAACATTACGTAGGTCCTGCCATGAAGTATGGCACCTAAATTCTATCAGTACTAGTCTAGACTGTGCACTTAGTAAGAGCTGCCTGTTTGAAACTGACATTCACTGATTTTAGGGTCATTCCATGCCAAATGTCCCAGCCGTAAAATCGATAATCACGGATTTGCTCAGTAAAAATTGGGGGTAATCCTCGCATGGCCCACAACGATCCCTAAAAGTGTTTTTGTCCAAAAAATTTTGTTCTTTTTCTAGCGGCCTTTTTTCCTCCAGGATTTAAAGCCAATTTACGTCTGTGAAAAAATTCATGAAAAATATCTTCTCTTACAATGGCCACCATTTTTTGTGAACATCATGATGACGCCTTGGGCTGCTCTATGCCGCATTTTTAAAATATTCTTCCTGTTTTTTTTTTCTGTGATTACGCCATAAATAGAATGCACGATGTCATGCATTTTCAAACATTTTGACCAAATACGAGCCCATTCTCTCAGCCAATGAAGCATTTGTAGCTGTATCACAGCATTGTGGAAAATTTGTAAAAACTATATGTACACTGAAAAAAGGTGAAATGTGCGAGAAAACGTTTGTCAAACTTGGAAAGATCTCCTTTATGGCCCATATTCACCTTGAAATTGAGCATTGTTGTGCTCGTAGTAAAAATATCAAATACAAGCCATTCACTAGTACAAATGATCACAGTTTTTTTTAGAAAGTTTAATCAGAACAGTTTTTTTGTTTTAGCAGAGAAAAAATTTTTTCAATTTGTACAGCGGTACCACTTCACCCCGTTCTTCCACAGAACGTCTTCTATGCACGGCATGCACCAGCCTGCATGAAAGAGGCGCGAGCCAGCGGGTTCGCGCTACAAGAACACCTTTCGCCGCAACGGCATTTGTAGCGTCAGCACAGGAAAGAGGAATAATTCTCGTGTTAGTCGGAAAAGTACAACGTGGAGCTAGCGGTGGGGCTCGCTTTCCATGAGTACGAGTAACTCAACGGCAGGCTGCACATGGACGTGCATTTAAAGAAGCCAGGTATGTTATACGTGGTATCTTTTAAGTGTGCCGAAAATTGCGAAATAAACAGCGGCGGTGTCATCGAGTTGAATGGATTTATTTGTATGCGTTAGCGGGAATTGCATAACCCGATGCTTTAAATACACATCTCATGTCCATCCGTTGAGTTACCCGTACTCATGGAACGGGCGCACCACCGCTAGCTCCACGTTGTACTTTCCCACTAACACACGAATTATTCCTCTTTCCTGTACTGACGCTACAAATACCGCTGCGGCGAAAGGTGTTCTTGTGGCGCGAACCCGCTGGCTCGCGCCTCTTTCATGCAGGCAAGTGCATGCCGTGCAGAGAAGACGCTCTGTGGCACAACGAGGTGAAGTAGGGTCACTAGAATTTTTTTTCTCTGTTAAAACAAAAACTGTTCTGATTAAACTCTCTGAAATAAACTGCGATCATTTGTACTAGTGAATGGCTTGTATTTGATATTTTTACTACCAGCACAAGAATGCCCACTTTCAAGGTGAATATGGGCCAGAAAGGAGATTTTTCCAAGTTGGAGAAACTTTTTCTCGCACATTTAACCTTTTTTCATTGTAAATATAGTTTTTACAAATTTTCCACAATGCTGAGATACAGGTACAAATGCTTCATTGGCTAAAAGAATGTGCTCGTATTTGCTAAAAATGTTTGAAAATGCTCGACATCGTGTATTTACTGAATGGCGTAATCACAGCAAAAAAAAAGGAAAAATATTTTAAAAATGCGGCATAGAGCAGCCCAGGGCTCCAACATGATGTTCACAAGAAATGGTGGCTATTGTAAGAGAAGTTACTTCTTCATGAATTTTTTCACAGACGTAAGTTTGCTTTAAATCCTGGAGGTACTAAGGGCCGCTAGAAAAAGAACAAAATTTTTTTGAACAAAAACACTTTCAGGGAGCATTGTGGGCCATGCGAGGATGACCCACAATTTTTACTGAGCAAATCCGTGAAGGTCAATTTTACGGCTGGGACGTTTGACATGGAATGACCCTGTAACAAAATTCTATGAATTATTCAACATTAACACTTGTCACACTCCAAATCATGATTAAAAAGTTTTTGCAAATCCACATGCTGACTTGTATATGGTCACATTAAAATACATATTGTGAGCGATGTTTTCATACCGATAGCTACAGTGGTCATTCTGCCCATTCATAGCATCCAGAAACACTGCCATCATCAGCATCATCTTCATTCACGCGCCACCGGCTGTCATCTTGACATCCCGTGCTTCGCGCGACCGTCATCTTCGTCGGAGTCTCGGCGGGTTGCTCCTTTCGCAAATCCGGAATACATGGTCTGTGCTTCCCCGTGCCTTTGCCTTTCAATATTTCTAAAATTATTGCTAAAATATTTTATTTTTGTGACAAGCCCACTGACTCTATCAGAATATTTTCCTCTGCTGGCTATAAAAGAGAGAAAAGCTGATGTATTTTTAAGGTAACTAAGTTATACTCGCAGTCTTAATGTATCCCGTTGATTTTCTTGCTCGATTTATTTGCTGTGTAAGTGTGATACTCGCGTGTTGATTGTGTCTACGTCGTGCTGCGCGCTCGCCTATCCATATTGTCCCGCGTTGCTTTTTACTAGGTTATCTATGGCCACTTAGTAAAAGCACGAAGTACCACGTACATACTGGATTAAAGGCTTCGTCCCGGGCAATATCCACGGGAGTCGCGATCTCGTTAAAGGATTTACCTGGGAAACACCGGACGGCACAGCGAAAACCATCAGCGTTTCTCTCATGCATGTGCAAAAGTTAATAAGCTAATCATTGGCCTAATGGATTGAGCCCCAGATGTTTTAAGCAAGCTTTGACAACATTCTCTTTTCTATCTTCGCATTGCCGTTTCCTGGGTCTTCCTCCTAAAATAATCCCATATCCCCATACGTTTAAAAAGGCGGCCTAAATAATGAGGCGACAGTGGTACATTTTTTCATCCTTATAAGTTTCTTTGAAAACCAGCCACAACTACAACCTGAAAATGCACAAAATAACTGGATTTGGCCATGCGATGTTAGTTAGCTACGGCATACGATAGAAGTTTAGCACTCAGCATGGGCTTCCGTCATCGAAGTTTCCATTGCAAGCTGTGTGCAACCATGGTGCACTTCAATGCAGTAAGATGACCGAAACAAAGAGAATAGAAATAGCAGCTGCGTTTACGCGGGATGAGTCGCTGTTTGCAACTACGAGCTTAATAAAGATTCTCCATTTCCGAAAATGAAGACACACTGTCATTCGTTTGGTGTGAATTACTTATAAGCCACGACTGTTTTACTTACTCGCCCCAAGGCAGCAGTATCAACCGAAAAAGGCACTGCCAGAATAGTAAATCGAACAAACATGTAGAAATACACTGAAAGGTCACGGTTCAGTTTCAACGCAGACTTCTGTATTAATAGCCATCCGCTCTGGTTCACCATTTTCCGGATTTAGGAGTTTTTAACCCGCCTGACTCTAAACGCAGCTTTCGTTACTCGAGACCATGGTGTTAATACGCCTCAACTTCGCCCACTTAATTCAAAGTGAACTGTGGCAAGGATAGGGCGAGATTCGTCGAACTATAGTCCTGGTTCATCCAGAGCGACTCCCACGGCTGTTCACGAAGGTTACTTGTACGACCGGCGTGTTTGTGCAGTCAAGTCACGTACCCCACGAAGCAGCGAGAAAATGGGGTTATAAATAGTCGGCGCCATGCTTTTAGCGCAATTGCAAGTTACAAATTTTATTCTGGTATGATTTTTACAGGTGGAAAACACCAAGAAAGCCGTCCGCTAACTTCCACACGTTTTAGGGGGGAAGGGGGGAAGGGGGCATAGCGTTGTTGACTGCTGCTGTTGAAGTATTTTTCCGTTGAAAAAACATTACAAGGTGATATGATCAGCCTGAAGTGACGGTTCGAGGCGTCTACGCTCGCTGTACAAACAGTGCTCGACGACGGCGCGAGACGTCCACGACCAATGTCAACATGGGGAGTCATACACTCCGCACTTTTCTGTGCATCCAATTGCATCACTGACTGTGACTGCCGTATCACAACACGTTCGATCGGAAGCCCGATGTAAAGAGCCACAATACAGCTCTCCTCTCTTCGACTTTGAAGGATTGTAGTGCGCTCATGTTGGTGGGCTGAACTGAGACCACGGAACTGGCAGTGTGCTTGTCGGTCGTTTCCATTTTGGGCAAACATGGTGATAGTACACGGAGTTCTTAAGCATCAAACTAATTTATTTTCGTCTTGTAGCAGTTCTATTTTGTAAAGCCAGGGGAAGCGCTGAACACTAGCAGCTACGCCTGCTTGTGTTAGTTTGAAATTAACTTCAAGGCGATGCGGCTGTTATGTAATGTTTCCTTTTATACTGTGTAGAGGCCTCCTGCGCTGGAGTTTTGGCGAGATGCAGCGCCCCTAGTGGCTGACGCCTCTGGGTAGTACAAAAGCAGACGACCCTCGCCGCCCTCCATGTGTTTTCAATTACAAGCCAGAGTGAAAGTTGGTTGTACTTAGTTTGACCGCGTTGTGGCGCGTTTAAATGACTGCATACTAAATGAAATAGCCCCCAAAGTAGTTCCAGAGGCTAAACAAAATAATATCCGCTAAAACAAGTCGATTTATCAGCTTTCTTTTGAGCGAGCTGTCGGGGTCGTCGCGGCGTGGAACAGTATCGCCAGGTCGGGTGGTCTAGCTTCCTGACGACCATTACCGTTCTTTCTTCTTGCGTGTGGTCGACAAAGGAAAGTTCACGAGTAGCATAAACACGGAACGCTGCTCATCCTATATCCTGAGGTAACTGCAAAAGGTTGCTTCAGCGGGAGCATGCTAGCAAACGCAAGAGTTGCGCAGCCGGCTCAGCTGACACTGCTGTCCTGGCGCCGCCTTGAAAACGACTGGAAATTTTGTTTTGTATTCTCGCAAACTAAATGATTCTTGCGTAACGTTTTACGCCGCACGATTTACGAACGGCAGGGTACATGTATACTGGCGAGTAGCTCAGGCAATAGCGTCAAATAAACAAATTAAGCGCTATTAAAGGACGCAAAACAAGCATCAAATCGCACGCCCGCTGCCTGCAAAGTTGTGTACTCCTATGTTCGCATAACAAAACAGCCGCATACACGGCGCGCGGCCCCGAATATTTACATACGATCATCACTGACTCTGTTGGTTATTTTCTAGTGCAGGGGTCGTCGCTAACAATCTGAACGCCGACACGCCATTTTTGTCCTCAAATGGAATTAGGCAGCGAGACAAGAACAGAGAATTGGTCGCTTCCAGTTGAATTGTCCCAATCTTCACACTTCACCAGATTATTGTCATATACTATTGCCAATTCGCTTTTTTTTTTTGCGTTCAAAGCCCCCTCCCCCTCCCACCCGATTTGTCGTCCAGCCCTCCGCCGTGTCGGCTGCATGCAACTCGGCCCTACAATTCAAAACGTTCCTGACAATCATTCTAACCTATTAAGTGGGAACTGGGAATATATAATGCAAAAGTGTAATTAAGTAAAGTGAGAGCAAACAAGGAAAGCGAGCGGCCTCTCAGTTCACCCGACTACCTAATTGTTTTACCGCCACTAATTTCGAAACCGCAATAGAGATTTCACGCTTCTGACGCTCGCTGCATTGTGTCACTGAGACACGCAACAAAACGGCAAGCTAACACTGCACCTTGTATTCGTAACGGCGACTCAAACGAGCACTGTTTAATGAAAGTGCTCGCATAGTGTGCAGGTGCACAAAAGAGTGGCGCACCGCAGCTGGCGAGGCAGCGGTCCGCCGGACTCGCTGGCTTTTTAAAGCATGATCATCGCCGATTGCGTCCCTCTTATTTTTTGATCGGCTGTTGTTGAAAAGTGCTTGTCACCTAGAGCATTAGCTTAAACTAGAAATTTCACTTCAAATGGTCAGTGAACCTGCGAGTAGTAGAGCGCCGTCACCGTCCAGGCACTTTCATCGGTGCTGTAAACGTATTCAGCGCTGCAAAGCTTTTTCCCATAACGCCAAGTTGATCGCCGGAAGAGACCGGACTCGTCGGGGATGGGCTGGTGACCATGTCGCAAAACAATCGATCGGGAACATCGAGCTCATTTTGCTTCTGTCAACACGCGATCCTATGAGACCCGCGCGGCTTTGTACTGCCCGGAAGTACTGCCCGGAAGCCGCTTGCGCAACGCCCCCTGGGCAGCGCAGGAGGCCTATATCTGCAAGCCTAAAATGAAGCGAATTACACCATGTTTAGGAAGAAGCGTCCCAGGGTAGTCCCTTGTAAGTGCCCCAGTAATGCCTTCGGTGTTCGAAAGTAAGCTTCACAACATTGTTTGTCAATAAACTTCTATCTTTTGAGAGTCATCAAAACAAACGAAATGATATAGCATCAAACTTGAACGTATGCTCTCCCTGCTGAGCCCAAGTACGCGGGTTAGGTCCCGGCCGTGGTGGTCGCTTTACAGATGAAGGCGAAACGAAAACGCCCGTGTGTAGAGGCTTCGCCGCCATTAAAGATAACCAGGTGGCAAAAATTAAGCCTCATAACTCAGGTGTAGCTTCCGCGCAGAGAAGCCCGTAATCAATCAACATGTGCTCTTCACCTTGATTTGCTAGCAAGGGGTCGGGGGATCTGAAAAAGGTGCATTGCGCACTATACTGATTGCTGCGCTTCGTGTTGTGTGTTCTTGTCGTCTTTTTGCGCCAGTGAACGCACAGGATGATTACTGCTGTAACAAACACGCACAATAGGCTTTTTTTTTGTTCCTCTTTTACGCCCACTCGGTGTATCCGTCTGTTGAAGGCCAAACTCTCTGCTTTTTCAATAAGGAGCCCTCTCTCTCTCTCTCTCTCTCTCTCTCTCTCTCTCTCTCTCTCTCTCTCTCTCTCTCTCTCTCTCTCTCTCTCTCTCTCTCTCTCTCTCTCTCTCTCTCTCTCGTGTGTGTTGCCGGAAGTAAGGCTCGTATTTTAAATTGGACACTTTGCACGAGAATTCTGTTGCACGCTGTTTACCTTTGCGCGCGCTCACTTCGGGAGGACTAATTTAACACGAACAGTAGCGCTCCATTATCTCGGCACAATCGCACTCATCCCATCCGACACTACCTTTAGGCTGCGAGGAGACTGGTACTCATTAAAAGAATGTAGGAACGAAAAAAACATTCTGTCTTCGTGCACACAGCAGGTTTCAAAGAAGCCGTTAATGATTCATTACTTGTCAGAGCTTCAAAATAACAGCCTGCGAACACGTAGAGTGCCTGCAGGGCCACAAAGAATCTGAAACGCTGTATTCGCTGTTTTCCCTATTTTACGCTCCTTTGGCATCATGGCTCACGTTCCTTTTGCAGTCTACGCTTTTACGACAGTATTGTATGAAAGGACGTCTAAATGACCCTGCTCTCTCATCGGTGCTTTTTTTGCCAAGCAAATAGTCTTTCAATCAAGAAGCACAAGCAGAAAAACCTCTCAACTTTTGCACCCCAACGCGTAGCTTGCAAATTTACGTTCGCGCAATAATGCGGTGTATTCGCAGCCAACTGTCCTGGTGTGCGACATAATAAAAATTTCAGGGAGGAGCTTGGTAGCTCTACTCCAGACCCCGACCAAAAAGATATCACCATAGCGAAAGAACCGATATGGAAGAAGATGCAAGCGTAGGGAAACCGGTTACGGAAAGAGCAAAACATAGAACGATGGACACGAGAGTCTCTCCAGTTTCCCTCTCGTTTCCCGGGCCTTTCACATAAAAGGAAGAAGCAAAGGGAAATGGCTGCGAAATTGAATGCTCGGCTCCCTGTATTTACTCACCCGCGTGGCTAGGGCTTCCGCTGTCCGGCGTATTTATTTACCTTTCGTATTCCTTGCTTACGGAAAAGGGCCCCTTAAGTGCCTTTCACCACTGCTGCGTTTGGTCATCGGGCGCTTTCTCCAAATACTACAGGAGGCAAGCGCGCTTTTCAAAGCTGCCATATAGCGTTGCAGATGGGCCTCCTCTGGTCGTCGACCTAGGCGGATAATCTCACCCTGTTTTTCTTCCTAACCGCTGGCGATTTCCAAGATGTGGACGAAAGAGCTGACGGGTTTCGCACAAGTAACGCCCCTCTAAAAGAGCCGTTCCCTTTCAGGAGTTCTCCTGAGGACAGTTTTTTTTTTCTCTTTTTTTTTTTGTCGTGCCAGGATATTTCGGAAGAGGGCATGGACCGTTCTAGCTTTGATTTCGTGGTCGTCGGCCCACGCCGATACAAAACTTTGATTACGCACCGAGCCGACGTGAACTTGAGAGCACGGCTCTACTGTAACCTTCCGGACATCAACCTGCCCTCAGAGTAAAGTTATTGTGGCCAGTGGCATTTGGCATTGCCGTCATTGCTAAGGTTGAGCTCACGTTAGGTGACTTCATATTTATTAAGTTACTAATAACGGGCAGCACTTCTGGGAATACCACTGAACTTTGGCAATGATTATTCCAGATAATATCAAGTATCCACGCTATCCTTGAAGGTTAACGAAGCGCGCTTGTGAGTGAGTTTTACAACTTCATTCTTGAATATAATTTCCAAGAAACAAGGACCATACACTTAAGAAAAAAATGCATACGTCTGCACATCAGCTGCTGTATTACCTATGTGACTGCTGATTTTAAGCAATTCTCAGGCACTCAGTCTGTATCATCAGTATGTCTGAAGCAGCGACTTCACTAAAAGTCCGAAAATATTATTCAAGCTTCAACAATGAGCACATAATCTTCATGCCGTTACCAGCTCTTCAAAGAACATTACTTAAAATTCTTAATGCGGTTATTTTCCGAAGGTACCTGAAGGGATAGTGCAAGTTTGAACATTGGAAACACGCCTCTTAGTACTGCTGCCATTTCTTTGGCGAATGTTACCTCTCTAAGTAGGAATAGACGTTTCCGTCTAAAAAGAATATTACGACTAAGGACTACTTTACAGATAAAGCAAACAAGAACTGAGGAGGAAGAGTTATAAAAACGTTATTTGTGCCCCAGTTTCGCCACGTTCCCAAAAGCGCCCAAATTTTACCCACCAATTTAGAAAATTTGAAAATTTGTGCATACAAGCAATATGGATTAGCCAGTATGTAATTAGCCGGCATCCCCACAAACTGGGACCGCACTTTACCCTTTTTTCTCTACCCGAGGGATAATTTTTCATCCTGTAGCTAGAAGATGTTGAGGTCCAAGGCATCGTAGTTAGAAGTTTCTAATTTCTCTTTTGTGTTTCAGGTACCTTTCCTTGTTAATGGGTAAAAAACCGCAATTCAGCGCAGAGGGGCGAGGGTTAGTGTTGCTTTCAGCTGTGCTGTTTATCATGCATTGTCTCACTGTCGTTGCTCGAGCCAGATGTATTACTTCTGCTTTTGTTCGCGTCTAAAGTATACACTGAGAATGGTGCTTTTCATTAGACAAGGACTTCGTGGATGGTCGTCAGTTACCTTTCGCCTCCAGATGGTATTGCAGTTCCTCTTGGAGTCGGTTTTTTTAAAAATAGCGATAATTCTGTAGATAACTCACGAATGAAGATCCTGCTTGACGGTAATTACTGATTTAAGTTCCGCTGCAGCCCGGGTCACACTTAGGGCTCGTATTAGCTGCCAATTCATTTGGTTGTATTATTCGAGCGGTGAAAGTGGCCCCAGCTCGTCCGGCGGTGTTTCAGTGTTCATTGCGTGGCGTTTTGTAAAAGAATGATAATTCCGGTCACACGGGTGCCACGCATTAGTAAAGTAGGAAAAGAAAGAGGCATGTGCTCCAAAATTCAAAGCTTAAGAATCGGAGGTTGGAGGAGTTGAAGACAAGGGAGAGAATGTCGAGAAGGCGCTGGGGCTCTCACAGCGGAAGAGGGAGCTCGTGGTACTTTGGAAGCTTGCATGACTGAGAACGAAGTCGAGGTTTTAATTCTTGGTCGCGGCGGCCATTTTTATTACGAAGGTGAAAAGAAACGCCATATTATGGAGATGTAGGCGCGTTAACGGTAGCCAGGTGGTGTAAATTACCCAGTGCCTCACAGTCCAGCTTGAGCCCTCAAAACGAATATTCAAACTTCTGCGTGTTTTCGAAACGGGTACACCGGCAGCCTTTACCTGGCTGTGACATGCTATCCTGAGTTAGGCACTCTGCACCCATGGCTGGTGTGTCTACAGAGCATACAAAAAAAAAGAAGTGGGTTGGGGTCCTAAACGTCCTCCCATTGCCAGACAGCCAGTAGGATCCCATGAACAATGGCTGGACGAAGCGGGGTTCTCAGTGCCGGACGTGCTTGTTTTGAACAAGTGGATGCAAAGTTTGCGAATTGACGCCGGGAACTGCTCACACTATCTACACTGAGGTAGAAATAAATGAAGAGCGTAAGACCGAAAACTGGTAAGGCTTTAAGGCCTACTGCGCTCACATTTTGGCTAACGTAAAGATAATGTCATCTAATAGCACACATCAAAAGTGCTTACTGCAAAGCACTGTGTTTCATATATGAACGCGGGAGATGCAAACGGCTCGCCAGGATTGCCGTTTTCGGAACCGAAACTAATAAAAGACGGACGTTACGGTGGTCTAACAGGGCGTACGTGATTGAACAAAAGCGGGCACGCCGGTGCTATAGTGATCGCTCGCAGCAGCCTGACAATGCGCGTTGTAGTGTCGCGTTCCGCACTGTTATTTCCACAGTAGTCGTTCCACTGACATTTTGACGAGGCTAATTGAGTTAGAAGCTATTCCGACATCGCGTTGCTACCAACCGAAATGAAGTAGACCGTCAGCAGTTGTTTCTTTATCACAGTACCTGCCGGAGCCGCAGTTCTTGACATTGCGAATAAAAAAAGCAGGTCCTGATTTACAAAGCTGTTTGCTCGTACACGAAATCGAAAAGCAACTTGGCCATCATGTTGCTTTGTTTATTTATTCTTTTACGGGAGCGAACCACCCACTGGTGGCGATCGACCACAGACTGATTTTGCTATGTATTTACGTTCAAACAGCTTTGCGAATATTTGTTCAGTAGGTTTAACGGCGTTGCACATCAGGGGTGGAATTGCAAAATCCGTCTGGAACCGCATGTTACCTTAAAAACTAGATTATGCACTAAAACGGGAAAATAGTCCCCTGCCTACCATATGACCTTGAACATGTGAACGACTGATAACATTTTACTTTCAGGTGAAATATATTTATCATTTTACAAAAGTAAATGCTTTATTGTGCGATTGAAAAAATAATGTAGTTCATCGTTTAGGACGGGAACAGTTTCGTTAGCTTTGGCACTTTGCGAAGACGACGGCCTATCTTTGTGCCAGTTTGTTACCTCGAGCAAGGCTATTTTTAGTTCACTTAGCGAGTGAGAAAAAGTAGCACCAATGTTTATACCGGTGGGTACGTACAGCAACCCAAGTGAGGTAGCCAAACATTTGGAGATGTCGAAGGGGTACAGGTGGCGTTGCACGCAGAAGTACAAGGGGTCAAGAATTTTAAAGGATATTTTTTTTCTAAGGCACATGCAATAGGAATGATACATATGCAGGAAAGTGCGCGTTTCACGCTATTATTATGAGCAAAAATAATATTTTCAAATTAAAAAGTTTTCCTAACTGCAGAGTCATCACAAATGCGCCGATACTTTGTAGGATTTCTATTCTATTTTTTTTTTACATTGAGAAATTGCGAATATTGCTAACTATGCAGTTAGTTCTGAAACGTGATGCCGGCGGCGGTACAGAGCGACAGAGTAGCAGAGAAGCACCCGGTGAATGCTTTCATGCGCGCGGCAGTGCACCGTGCCAGTCGCTGGAGAAACGCGATCTCCACGGGACAGGTTCCTCTTTTCCGTCACAGGCCACCCGGAACTTGTATCGGCTATTATCCGCCAGGTGGAAATTTCGTCTGCTACTGATACTTCAAACGCTTGCAGCGTTTGTGCTATGAGGGTGACCGGCTTAGGAATTCGCCATTGTGATATTTAGACCTAAAACAACTTATTTGCATCAAATTATGGCAAAGAAAAATTTAAGTGCAGACTTTAAGCGAGCGTATCAGCTAAGCATTAGAAAGATTTAGGAATACGCACGCAGTTCGTGTATTAAAACTAAAACGTTAGTGTTAGGTTTATCGGCTGCAAGGCGAATGCACGTTATTTCAGCAAAATAGCGTGCTTACTCTGAGGCGCTTGCGTATCCGCGCGTTTTTCAACGTCGCGAAGAGTAGCGTGGGGCCCCTTCACGCTTCGGCTCTTCTGTGGACAGTAATTCGCATCCTATCGGGCGCGTTGTTTGCTCCTGTGTACTAAATACGTCGCATAGTTTACATGTTGCTCTCGCGGGGTGCGAGACCGACGTTATATCGCTTACTGCAAGAACGAAGCTCCCGAAACCGTTCCTCCTGGCCAAGGTGAGTGTGCAGCGGACGCGTTCACTTTAATGATAATATGCGACGTTGTGCTTGTGCAGGTGGACTGTGCTTGCCATGTTCGGAATTGGTTTTCACTAGCGACGACTCAATCCCGCACAGGATATGTATCCCTTTGGCGGGTAACAGCCTTCTCGGCTAGCGCCAGAGTGCAGTGACTTGTTCTACGACCTCTGAAATCGCAGGGAGTGACTGTTATCTTTACAGCGGGCATGAGACAATCGGTTGTTATTATGGCGCTTCACGCTCGTGGTGAATGAAGCGACATTGTTTGTTTAAAACGTGTTTCTGGACAACTGTGGAGTAGAATGAAATGATATGTCAAACCCGGTGTTTCGGTTTAGTGCAGTGTGTACGATTCTACAAAACAAGTGTAATGGGGTTCCCACGCGTCATAAATAGAGCGTACTTAGCCCAATATAATATTGGTATCACGCTTTGCACTTTGGAGGGGCGAAGCTCCTCTTGCTCGGATCCTGTCCCGTCCGCCGTAGCGCCGTGTACATACCGCTGATGATGATTGTGGCAGGATGCCCCTAGGGATTGGCCGACCAAAGATTGGACTAAGAGGTCAAAACGTTCAACGCGTTCTTTGCTACTCAACAAGGAGGAGAGGAAGAAGAAGAGGTCGTTCGACGCGACACAAGACGCTCTGCAGAAGGCAACGGCCAAGGTGGCGAAAATGTCACACACCGAATTTGTCAACTTACCGATGGAGATTCTCATCGTCCCAAATAAGCCCTACATGATCACCACAAACATCGACGTCATGGACGGGCTTGTCAGGGGAGCGGTGGGAAGTCTCAAGCTTTGCGAGCGAGGAGTGGTGGTCTTGACGCGGCGGCGCCCGGTTTCGATCCCACGACTCTCTGGCCGCGACGGGAGGTACGTGGTGCTCTTCCCACAGCGCTACAAACCAAGACGCGAGCATGGCTACGAACGCGCCTTATGTCCTTCACTCATTCAGATGGTGCACGCGGTCAAGAAGACCTATAACAACATGTCGAGTCATTATATGATGTGTGGGCAAATGTTTCACGGTTGTACCGATAAGCATTTTAGCTCCGCCAATCTCATCATCATTCACTTCGGGGAGATGGCGGGATTTTCGCCATCATTTTAACGTGCGGGCGTTGGTTTGCATTGGTTTCGATGGTCGTAAAATTTCCCGGTACTTGTCTGGCCATTTTGGCGAATCGCTGCAAAATACATTCGACGGGTGATGCAGAACGCACGCATAAGTGATTCATATTCGGTGCAAGAAGTGCCGCCCTTAGCACCAATGCTTCGCTACGCGAAGCCAAGAAAACGCTTAACTCTCACTACATCGTCAACGTAAGTTGATAAAAAAATTCGGCCAGGTAAACTTAGATATCATGATCCAAAGGCCTTTTTGTCATGGCTTTGCATATACTGTGCACACAGTCTTTCATGATGAGTAGGTTACTTCATGATTGGAGTCAGTCTGTCACTTTCGCTGAAGCGCCGCATGGCCGGCCCAGCCGGAGCGCCATCCATGGTGAGACTGAGCAGCAAAGCACCGGCGAAGCCACAGTTCACCCTAGCCTAGTCACGTGGTACCGCAGCAGTGAGTCTTCGAGCGAGCGCAGCTGCAACTCCTCTCCGCCGTAGATCACGTGGCGGGACGTCAAAAGTTGAATGACCTTGCAAGAATAGTGTGGTAGAACTATCACTCTAAAAATTAACGTTTAGCTACGCAAGGCCTCAAGCGCTATAATAAATATCTCTATTGCTTGTTTATTAATTTTTTTGCTCGGCTCTGCCCGTATGTTTTTTTTTTTTTAATAAAAGACGTTACAAGCACGCGTACAGCACATTCAGTATTCTCAATGTAGAAAAGACACGAAACAGCTTGTATAGTGGGACAAAAGCGCACGTGGGAAATTTACGCCGTACAATAGAAACGCACAGGCATGACTGCCGATAAAATTGACAAACGGGGGCTTCCCGGCCCCTGCTCGGAACTCAGAAGAACCCATGGCCACTTCGCTATAAAAAGTAATACTTCAGAGGTATTCCTGAGCCCAGAGTATTCGCGGCACTTCTTTGTTGCAGTTTTATCTTCTGAAGATGCCGGCGGAAACCTACTCGCTAAGTGAAATTTCCCAAGTTTAAGTGCGAAGTTTCTTGACTTCGGAGTTTGTGTCTTCTTTGCACGCTGATGAGTACCCATTTATTATCAGTGTGTTATTGGCTTTGCTGTACCTTTGCCTCAGAATATTCATGAGTTTATACTTGCTGCATATTTTGCGACAGAACCGAGGGTTTCTAGAAGAATTACAGCATACATGCCGCTATTAGAGCTGTGCACGGGCCAAAAATTTGGGCCCGAGCCCAGCCCGGGACCGTTGCTTATCGCAGTAGGCCCGACCCGACCCGAAGAAGAAGGCTGACGGGCCGGCCCGGGCCGGCCCAAGACCTTAATCTTATGGCCCGGGCCCGGGCCGGCCCGGCTGCCTTTTTTCCACCCAAATGCCGTAGGGGCCCGCGCATAATTGGGCACGTTTGGAAGCGAAAACTACCTCAAGGCGGTAAAATGCATCGTAAGGGAAATGTTAACAGGCAAAACCAACATTAAACGGGCAAAACAACCCCGATTAAACATAACGTGTCCTGATCAGTGCTTTTACAGCGTCAGCAACATGCAGTTTCTGTGATATCATAGAAAACCTTAGTATTGCTTCACTGCTCCGGGCAAGCCCGTGCCGTCAGGACGGCCCGGCCCGTTCGAAGCATTTACATTTCGGCCCGAGTCGGGCCCGGGTGAAAAGTAAGTCGGGTGGCCCGAGCCCGGCCCGCGGGCCAGACCGGGCCCGGGCTTTCGGGTAAGCCTGAGCCCGTGCACACCTCTAGCATCTATACTATACTATACGTTGATATTTTAAACTGGAATTTTAAAGAACACCATGGCATTTCGATTTTCGTTTTTTTTTTTTGAAGTGGGAAAGGATAGCAACAGTTGTCAAGAGACTCTAACATCAATTATATAGTTTTGATTAATGAAACATTCGTATTCGCAGCGTGTTTCTTTGTCTGTAAGTGTTAACTTTTCTTGTCAGACCGCCAAAAAAGGGGAGGAAGCTGGATCTTGAAGCCTCATTTTTCTTAAAACTCGCAAGACAAACACGCCGTTTCGGTTTAGTAAGCCTGAACACAAAGCCGCCATCATGGCCTTCCTATCTAGTTTTAAGTTCGAACACGTTTTTTGTTTCAAGTTGGACAGCCTCTTCCTAATCCCTCTATCCGTGGCAATCGCATACTACTGAGAGATAAGAATCTATGAACACTTCAAGATTGTTTTACCAGAGCTTTGAAACAGGGAAAATTATTTCAACGAGGTATGCAGTTTTGAAACGTTCTTTCCGTTTACGCTGAACTGTCGTTAACTATAATCAGGCTATCAACAATGGATGCTGCAAGAATAGGTACAAGCCTCGAATTGTTCTCTGCATGTTAACT
Organism: Haemaphysalis longicornis; assembly: GCF_048455015.1. Lineage (NCBI taxonomy): Eukaryota > Metazoa > Arthropoda > Arachnida > Ixodida > Ixodidae > Haemaphysalis > Haemaphysalis longicornis. The sequence goes on along the minus strand of NW_027526295.1, from coordinate 203,109,965 downwards.
CTATCTCAGGGCCCCATTTCAGCCGGAACTCTCCTGCATGCTCCAGATGTAGCGTCGGCTTGTGAAATTCAAGAATTTATACACACAATTACCACGCTAATACTGCACGACAGATGGAAATGAAGGGCAGTCACCTGTAGATCCTCCAGTTCCAACTGAAAGCGGGCACGCGGGATTCAGAGACAGTCAGGAAGTCTCCCTTTTTTGCCAGGGTTGTAGCCCCCATAGATCACGCAGCGCCAACAGAGATACGCCATAAATAACCAATGTACTCATTGTAGACTTAAGCCAGCTTTTTTAAAAAAAAGCGAAGGCTGTGATGTCCCCAGTACCGAGGTTATTTATCGGGATACCAATTTTTTGGGCTCGCTACAGGATGTGGTTTGTCAATTTAAGAGACTCGCAGAACGTTGATGGCCTGCAAGGCTGCAACATAAAACCTATTCACACCGCACCCTCTTCCATGCTATATATCCAACCGGATATCAAGCCACCTGCAACTACTGTCCATTATTCGGCACCTTATACCATCAGGTATAGGAGTGCCAAAAAACGCGAGGTCTACAGACCAATAAACTACACCAACAGGTACGCTGCTCTTCGTGTCTTTTTTTCTTTGTGTCCTCGTTTTGTGCGCGCAAAGTTAACGTCATTACTGTCTACAACTAATCTCCGATTCCTCCATTTAACAGTGGACTGCGCGGTTGGGCAACAATGACCCTGCGATCCAGCATGACCTGGTGAACAGGTCATGCCCGCGCAGCTAGCCACAGCCAGGGAATTCCGGGCTGAGGACCCCCTCCACCGCGGGCGGGAGCCCTAACAACAGCACCTGTTGTTGATTAAAGATTTCATTCATTCATTCATTCATTCATTCATTCATTCATTCATTCATTCATTCATTCATTCATTCTCGCCGTCATTTACGAATAAAAGGCCATGCGATAACATACTGTCCTTTCGAACTACGAGTAGGTGTTTCGTAACAAGATGATAAATTGTCGAGTATGAATGCATACATTGTAATAAGCGCTTATAAAAAAAATAAGGCGTGCCATTCCTTCTTCGTCTCTTATCCCTGTACGTGCTAGCTCTGCTCAGTTTACCTTACATCTCCTGCGCTCTTTTCTCTGGGCGACAGCTAAGGAATATCTGAGACGCAGTTCGGCCTCCCACAACCTCATCCCCCTGTTCGTGTTTATCCACCTCACGCTACACTGCTGCATCAGAACGAAAAAAAAATGGAAGCCTCACGCTCTTTTATTCAAAGGGAAGCCTGGCATGCGGTGACAAAACTCCTGGAGCCTCACAAAGAAAGGAGCTGTTGAGTAAGAATATCTGAAGAAAACTGAACTCGTCAGATCTTGGCGACACATGGTAGCACCGCTGCTGCTGCTTTGCTTTGATCTCGCGGTTCGGTGACCTCCGCGAAAGCATGAGCGAGGCATTCGACTCCTCACTTAAAACATCTCCCCTTGGAAACCACCTCCATCATCGCGAAGAGTTGCAAAACTCGCCGTCGTTTATACGGCTTTGGGTACAGTCGTCAAAGGGAACGCAAACATCAACAAGAGAAAGAGAACGAGATAGCAGGGCAGAAAAACAAATAAACTAGAAAAAATTCGGGCTGGGGTGGCGCATCTCATTCCCCTCACCTTCTGTCGCTCGGCTGTCAAAGTAAGTCCGCTGTCGCAAGAAATTACGCACACTCGACAAGCTTCGCATCTTTCGCCATAACAGCCGTCATAACGTCTTGCTTAAATTTAACTATTCAGTCATAATTTTCGGCCTCTACCAGAATTGTTGTTAGGAAGTTAAAAAAGAACCAGAGCTCGAGCCACCGGAATCCAGAAGAAGCCACCACATTTATTCTGGCACCAAGTTTGTGCCAAGATGCGCCATAATTGGCCCAGCAAAGCTCGACAGCTGGAGATTAGTTGGTTTCTAGACATATTGGTGTGTGCATGTGCGCTGTGTTACACAAAGACGTAAGACAGACGGGAAGAACAAGAACATGCAAGGCTGCGCTTCAAGTCAACTGTTCTCGTTATTGTTCTTCGTGTCCTTCTTTGTGTCCCACAGCGCACCTCACACTTCAATTAGTCATAGCGGTATTCTAAATCACAGTGATGATAAAATTAATGTTTTGCAAGAAAGAGAACAATACAATAAATGTGTGAAAAGTTAAGACACCCGGCTTCATCTTCTATCTGACAGTGGCTTCAAAAATGTAAAAAAAAACTGAACAAAGTTCAGTTAAAATGCCCATTAAATTGTCTTGAATATATACCGTTAGGACCAGAATTGTTTTCACTTGCTAATCACAAAGACTTTGACACCAACTGCAGGCCAGGGTTCTCAAACATCGGGCGCATTTAAAATGTTTTTTGGCTGTATGTCGTTATAGTTCTGAAGACCGCGAAACAAAGCGTATCACAGCAAGATGTAATACAATAATACAACAACTTTTCACATCACATTTGTCCTTGTCGTAGTGATCCTTGTCGTCCTTGTTGTCCTTGTCGTAGTGATCGGGGCTGTCATCGCTAGTGTTATACCAATTTGCAGCGCTGCCTTTAATTTAAACAGCGTATATACTTAATGGCGTTGGTCTTCAATGCGGATGCATGGCCAATTACTTCGTTCGTTCCGCTCGGACTCCGGGCATATAAACCAGATATTCTGATTTTAGGCAATGATAACACGCCCGCTCTCGAAGTGGCAGCACCCGTGTTCGCGTTGTCGTATAAACGGTAACGCTTCCATTTAAAATTCATACCACCACGCTTCACAAAATTGATTGGCGCTTGTACAAATACCTGACTGAGCTCGACGCCTCAAGTGACATGCCCTTAATTCATATATTTACACACGTGTGGGCTGAAACCTCGACGTGTCTCCGCGATCAATGTTCTCGGGAGGCTTCCGCGAAGAGGTTCTCGTAACTGCCATGGCAAGTGTTCCGCCCTCCCATGATCTCTCAGACGTTCCCCATTCAATTATTCGCCTAGCGTCAGACAGGCTAGCGTCAGACAGATCTTTGTTTATTCATCCATATATTCCAATCACTGAGGTTATGGCCGGTTATCGTCTTGTGTTGCTAGATCGGCAGTGCACAACAAGTGCCGTGCCGGTATGCGGTTTCCCGAAGAGCGGCACAGATAAAAGCAGCAGTACAAACACAAGCGGCCGGGTTAGAGGATAGGAGGAGAGATCCAGAAAAGCGAAGCAAAAGCTCGGCTCGGTCCACGTTTCTCTAGCGATAACTCAACAGCTCCCATTTTTGCCCCAGTGTCAGCGAAGGTCGCTTACACGAAATCGAAGTTCGCAGGAGCGCCGGCGTTTCGGATCGTCTTCTCGGAACGCCGTTACACTCCAAAAGAGACGGCATTTGCTGTATGCAGACGACACTCCGTTCGCTGACTGAGCAGACACGATTGATTGACTCTGCACCCCCGGGTTCTTTGTTCGGGGAATCGAAACATCCGCTACAGGATTGACACGTGCGCCTCATTGCCGCTGAAATTTTCACTTGTGTTCTGAGGTTACAATATACGAGTGAAAACTGCACACAGCGCGCTTATGCCTTTTCTGCCCTCTCAGAATGGTGGTTTTCTTTCTATCCCCTCCGCTTTTATCAGCTTCTTCTTACAACTGGTTATTGCTTTTTGTGTCGAAAGCCCTGTTATAGCCTACGTCTGTCGGCTTCACTGGAAATTCGTGTACTCCTTTTTGTGAAGCTTGATTCATGAAGCTTCTTTTAAGAAGCCTGTTTTGGCAGCGTTCTTTATGAAGCCACCCGTATTTTACACTTCAAAGTTCACCAGCCCACCCTTACAAAAAAAATGGTTAATGAGATTGAACTGAAAGCTTATTGGCTTTACTCGTCACATTGTGTTGAAAGTCAATATGCTTTCTACAAAAATATCCTACCAAGTTCCCACTACAAATTGTCCGCCGAGTTTGAATTGAAAGTTTGTTGATAAAGGTGAAACATGGCTTTGGAATTTCAATTGACCGTGTTGACTGCGAGTTAAATTTTCCGATTGAGTTCCTCTTGAGTTGCGCCGCATGATGAAGGGGTTGACACGGTATGCCAAGTCTTGATTGATTGATTGTAGGGTTTAACGCGCCGACGCAACGCAGGCGATGAGGCGCGCCGTAGTGGAGGGCTCCGGATTAATTTTGACCACCTGGGGATCTTTAACGTGCGCCGAAATCTCGTACACACGGGCGTTTTTGCTTTTCGCCTCCATCAGAAAAGCGGCCGCCGCGGCCGGGAATCGAACCCGCGACCTCGTGCTCAGCAGCGCAACGCCTTAGCCACTGAGCCACCGCGGCGGGTGGTATGTATGCCAAGTCTCGACGTTTGGCCTAACGTAGCGATTTGAAATTTAACGTTGATAACCGGTATACCCACAGCTCGACGTACAAAGAGTATGACGTGTCCTGGATATTTTTAGGCTCAACTTGAAGGTTACCTAATGTTAAGCCCCAACTTAGGACGCAATGCCAGAAGTTGCGGTTAGAGGCCTAACATCACCAACCAATATGCACATGGCAGAAAAATAGGTATTGAATGTCCCGATGCGTCTACCGGTTGACGTCGTGAGACCTCAACGCGAAACATTACGCCTAATCCGGCACATACGCAATAGCTTCAGCACTGATGTATAGGCCCCCGCCGCGGCGGTTCATTGGCGAAGGCGTTGCGCTGCGGAGCACGAGGACGCGTGTTCGATCCCCCGCCGCGGCGGCCACTTTTCTGATGGAGGCGATAAGCAAAAAAACACCCGTGTGTGCAAGATTTCGGTGCACATTACAGTTACCCAGATGGTCAAAATTAATCCGGAGCCCTGCACTACGGCACACCTCATCGCCTGGGTTGCGTCGGCGCGTTAAACCCTACAATAAATCAATAACTCAAATCAGGGATGTATTGGATAACGATTTATAATTTATACGCTTGACCCGCCGCCGTGGCTCAGTGGCTAAGGTGTGGCGCTGCTGAGCACGAGGACGCGGGTTCAATTCCAGGCGGCAGCAGCCGCTTATCTGATGGAGCTGAAAAGCAAAAACGCCCGTGTGTACGACATTTCACCGCACGTTAAGGATCCCCAGGTGGTCAAAATTAATCCAGAGCCCTCCACTACGGCGCGCCGCATCGCCTGCGTTGCGTCGGCGTGTTAAACACTACAATCAACAATCAACGATCTTCAATTTTTAAGCTTGGTGCATGCTAGTCGATCCACCGAGAATTCCCGAAATCATTCTATCTATTGCGGCGCTAGCTCTAGTAGGGTCTACAATAAGAAACATGCGCTGCACTCTGGATTCTGTGAGCGTACTCTGAGGCCCACCAAGAACACACTTTATTGAAAGGAATGTGTGCTCCGACAGAGTGCGTTGAACCCCTACGGTAGGCACCTTGCTCATCAATAGATGCCTCTGAAAGTCATAGACTCAGTGGTGTCATGCGTATCATTTGGCAGCCATCTCCACACAGCATGTAGACACCTTTTTTCGGCGAATTTTTAAAGAACTCTCAAGTCGACATTGACACCATAGATACTGGTGCCGTAAAAACATGCATCACGATTCTTGGAATGAGAAGAAGTCGATCATGCCCACCCCCGCGCTGAAGGTCTATACGCTGCAGTGCCCCTCCAGCACTTGCAAAGACTACACACGCGTTTATAATGATGGCTCGGTTCTTCCAGGCTCATTCCCTATCGGCATGCGCATCCCATCAGCCCAGTGCACAATCGATAGAAAACTATGCCACAAAACATCCTCGACCCACTACCGTACTGGCAGCAGTAAGGGCTACATTCATTACATCCAGCAATGGGTAATATTCCTCGACTCGCGTAGCACCTTACAAGCCCCCCGAAAGCGGTCTAACAACCGCAGTGTGCTGGTATGCGAAAATGCCGAAGTTCACACAATGGCCATGCGTGCCGGTCATCACATCGATCTACGGGGGTTGCCTGGTCACTCGGAAATACAAGACAACATTACATCTGACGCAGCCGCCAGCGCAGGCCACCTGCTGGGCAACACGACCCAGCTTTCTTTCTCCCAAGAGGACTAGTAAAGCCCTGGTCGACCACAAAAAAAGCTATGCCCGTATACTCTGGAGCCTAACTAAGAAACACACACACACACACACACACACACACACACACACACACACACACACACACACACACACACACACACACACACACACACACACACACACACACACACACACACACACACACACACACACACACACACACACACACACACACACACACACACACACACACACACACACACACACACACACACACACACACACACACACACACACACACACACACACACACACACACACACACACACACACACACACACACACACACACACACACACACACGAATGCACGCAAGCTCACACACGCACACACGCATGCACGCAAGCACGCACACACGCGCACGCACACGCACACACCCACACATACACAAACGTGCCCTCGAGCGCGCGGGCGCACGCACGCAGGCACGCACGCACACAGGCACGCACGCACACACACCGTCAGCCTGGACGAGGCCTCTGAATCACGCAACGCTCCCCACACCACCTTTACTTCTTCCTTCTATTTTACCATAAAACTCTCTCTCTCTCTCTCTCTCTCTCTCTCTGTTCATATATATATATATATATATATATATATATATATATATATATATATATATATATATATATATATATATATATATATATATATATATATATATATATATATATATATATATATTCCTCTCTCTCTCTCTCTCTGTCACCAAACAAGCGATAATATCGTGAAACCGAGCTTATCGTACTCGCACCCTTTCAGCAGGCCTTCTAGGAAACCATTGGTTCTGTCACGTCAATGCTGAGAGCCCATCCTTTGTTATATTCGAAACAAAGTCAAGAATTTCGTTTGCGTGAATGAGTACCCGAAGACAATTTCTAGGACTCCATAACCTCCTCCTTCGGCAGTTCTCTTAAAACATGCACGAGCAAAACTCACTACCAAGGAAGGTTTGTGAAGACCATCACCCGAATAAACAGTCGTCTACGCGTAAAAAACTCACCCTACGGATCTTCGGTGTGGATTTTGTCCCTCCCCAAAGTGCTGAGTTTCATTACGACCTGTATAAGGAGAGGTCCGTTTCTAATAGTTCAATTGGATGCAAGGTCACCAAAGTTCAGCTCAACCAAACATATATTTAAGTCAGGCGCAATCCTCTGCATTCCCTTGAGACTAAGAGCAGGCTCAAGTTCGTAAGGTTGCAGAACACTCCAGCTCTCAAACTCGGCAGAACTTAGGGTGGGGCGAAATTAGTTTTATGTGTCGGTGTGGGCTGATGGGCGGGAAATATAAGCTACAAACATTAAGGACCTCTTACAAAAAGCCTGCTCTGACATACAAAAGTAGAAATAAAACTTATTCTGTGGAACACTCTTTAACAGGCCGGCTTTTTATACAGCATGACTTTTGCGAAAGAATTTAGCTCTTTCTCCCAAATTTTTCAAGCCGTCCGTTATGATTAACGGCAGGGTGAGGTGAGGTGAGGCAGTTTTGAAGGGCCCTCTTGCCTGTAGTATTTCGATAAAGAGCGCGAGAAACAAACAGAACCCAAGTGGTAAAAGGCTCTTAAGGTGTCCCTTTCCGAAAGCAAGCAGAATCATGGGTAAATAAAGGAGCCGGATAGAGATAGCCGTGGCCGCACGGATGAGTAAATACAGGGAGCCGAGCATTCGATTTCGGCGCCATCTCCCATCTGGTTCCCCGGCATTTGGAAGAACCGCGGGAAGCTAGCAGAAGAAATACCACTCTTCCTAGCTTTGTTTCCCGAGTTCCATTTGCTTGTGTGTTGGACTCCTATTTCCTGTCAGTTTTGTCCGCAGTTCCGCTATTTGCGTCTAGTCCCAGATAAAAGGTTCTGAGCTTCTGCTTGACGTTTTTCTTTTATCCGTTTTCCCGTTCTGTAGGCTGAGATATTCGGCTGCAAGCGGAGCGCAGAGTGCCGATTAAGTGGCACCTCACGCTCTATGTATGCACGTACAAAAGCTGCTGGGTTTTTCTGCCTGGGCAGCTGACGACCGAAAAATGCGGGATTCAAGTACACTTCAGAGAGGACTGTCAGGCTGGTTTCCGCGTATTTTGTAGTAACATTTCTGTAAATCTTTCAAAGAGCCAAGGGAACGTGAGCCAGGGTTTCGAGGGCTGCGCTGAATATTTAACCACGTTTTAACGTTCCCTCTTTTCGTGTTTTGCAGGCGGTTCATGTCAGGAGATGTCCGTATTCTCGCATATTTTAGCTGCTCTGAGCGATCGCTGGCTTCGAAACGTGCCCACTGGAGCGATAGAAAATCGTTCTCTTTTTATTTCTTTCGCGAGCGAAATTCTGTCACCGTACAGCGCGCAGACTGAGTGGTCGGTACAAAGTGGCGGAGTTAATGAAACGCCTTTCTTTACGGTAAACTCGGCTTCATGGACATATCCAGCGAATACGGGAGGTGGCTGCAACTGGGATTCTTCATATACACAGCAAATTTCAGGTACGCCCCCACCTCATCTGCACCCGCACACGCTCACATACGAAAAAAAAAAGAAAATCGAAAAAAGCAGAGGACAAGCAGCTCGATGGTAAGCCATGCTGTATGCAGTACATTCTTTCTAACCTTATCATTTTTTATCCCTAAGGGACCCCAGAGCATTTTTTAAAGCTTTACGCTGCTACGGAGAAATGCCGAACGAAAGAAGCCTATCAGAAACTAACCTGGTCGAGCTAAATCTTCAATTCTATCACACTGAAAGTGGCACAGGACTTGTGCAGGCAACTTAGGAGCCGGACTGCCATATTACAGAACTAATTTTGCGCGTATCAGGTTAATGGACGTTATCAATCATCCAGCACATGCAAATGACAGCAATAGGGCGACCGCGGAGCTTTGCTTTATCAACACACACGCACAACAATCCTTGCAAGGTTGACAGGCTGACCGATGTCTCGCCGCGGATTTACGTCCTATAGCTCTGGTCCCATCACGCGACGCGATAAAGGGCGATGACAAGTCCTTAGATTCGAGGCGAAGAAACAGGACGTATGTGACTCACCGAATTTGTTGTGGTCTTGGATGCTGCGAGTAATTCAGCGCTTGTACACTCATTATAGCTTAATCGAGCGTAAAATATATGTTCGGGCCATGTGCCTTTTTTTCTTTTTTTACGCGGAAGCGATTCTTGGCTAAAGTGGTGAAAGTGCGCACTCGGCTCCCGTCCGCAACACAGCTAGCCCTCGGAGTGCGCAGAATTCTCATTGCTGCTACACGCTCCATACCGCGTGCATCAGAAGAAAAAAAAAACAAAGCATGAAGGAACACTCGGCGCATGATCGATCCCCAATGGCTGGGACGCGTTCCATAGGGCGTGCATGAAAAAGCCCAAAGGAAAGCGTGTACATCGGAAATGTTGCCCGCACTCTCGATTGAACTTCAGCTTCGGTGGAGGCACTGTCGCAGCAGCAGTCTGTAACAAATACCTGCAGTGAGATCGATGTCGAGGTTGTAGGCTATACTCGACATCGGGCGGTAACTCGTCTACAAATCTAGGTAAAAGCAGGGTGTCGAACCTGAACCGGACCGGACCGAAACCGGAACCGAACGGGTAATGAGGCATAGCGTTCATTGCCACGTACCTCACAGCCAGGACCATGTAACCCCCTGCGTTTGTCCAAAAATGCAGAACAGGGGTTTACATCACTCCGAGCCAATTGGGGTAGGGTATACCACCTTGTGTTTTGCGAGCCAATGTTTGTCGCTCCGGTCCTGCCAAAATGCAGAAATGGCGGAAGTAACACAATAAATTGTTAGGATAGCCAAAAAGAAGATAGCTGGCCGAACCTATGCTCGAGAAACCAAAAATAAAAAACAGAAAAAATAAAAATTCTACAAAAGTCAACTGACGAAATTCAAAATATGCATGTTATACATATTCTCCGAAAAAGCGATGGCTAAACTAAAAAATCACAGAAAAGAACGTGGAAAACACAAATAAAAAAATTACACCATCTTCCCATAGGAGAACCATGAGTAGGATGCGAAGCAGCATGGGGGTTCACCCAATTTCCCATTTGTGGGCGCTATTGTTTCAGGGCTGTTGGTTCCATCCGAACTCATCCTACAGCACCGGAGCAGAACCGGCGCAGGCGGTGCCTCGGAGCACACTGAACGCCGCGCAGCGCGCGCACCCTCTTTTATACAACTGGGGAGAGGAGAATGGAGGAGAGGCGCGCATGCGCAGTGTTATTCAGCTGGAGGAGAGGAGAAACGAGGAGAGACGCGTGGGTGCCGTTGGTTCGGGGCTATTGGTTCCATTCGAACTCATCCTACAGCACCGGAGCAGAACCGGCGCAGGCGGTGCCTCGGAGCAGATTGAACGCCGCGCAGCGCGCGCACCTGCTTTTATACAGCTGCGGAGAGGAGAACGGGGGAGAGGAGCGCATGCGCAGTGTTATGCAGCTGTAGGAAAGTAGTATGGAGGAGAGACGCGCATGCGCAGTGGAGTGCGGACGGCGCACGCGGGACATAGCCCCGACCATGAGATGCTTCGCATCTAAAACAGCGCAAAATAGATCAACACTACACTGCGTCTTGCATCTCCGGAAAAATACATTATTGGCGAAGTAAAGACACTCAGTCGCTATGGTAGTATACATTTACGTCACTGGCTAAAGGAAACCAAAGAAAACTTAAAACTATATAATAGCCCACTATTTTGGATACTCGTAGCCGAATTAGGCTGCAAAGAAATCACGCTGTAGACACGCAGCATAAGAATGCTACGTATTAGGAGACAATTATCTGAAGTCCTTCCGATTTCTTTCTTTTTTTTGGTGGAATTGACCTGAGCTCCAACCGTTATGTTATGAGCCCGCTGAACACGAACCGGAACTGAACCAAAAAAAAACGGTTGCCGGTTCACGAGGAAACGCTTCGGCCATCCATTTTCGACTATGTTACTGTCATTCGATGCCTTTCTTTTTTACGCGCCATCGACTCCACAATCTTTCCCGCACTTTTTTTCCCATCAAAACGCTATAAATACTCTCTTCGTGGTGAGACATGGGGAAGGGGGTGTGCACCAATACTGCAGTTGTATGTTTCTGCTGTTCGCGCGAGCAAGGTGCAAGGCTGGGCAAAAGAAATGCCACACTCTCAGCAGCCTGCGTGAGATATGAAAGACCGACCTTAACCACCTTCGCTATGGCTGTGAAGGGGCAATCAGGCCGCGAGAATGCTGCACTTCGCACCGGCCAAGGCTCACACCCTACATGTTCCTACTATAGCACCTCAAAATTGTTGGTACATTGTTGGCTGGTTGGTACATATTCATAAAAAAAAATAGCGCAGTGGATGGGAGACAGGCAGAAAGATACGGATACCTGCTATGACTGGCAACCTATATCTTTATTGGTTTTCGGAATGGGCTTTGTACGAGCGAGGTGAAGGCTAGGCCACTAGAGAAAAAGAGAAAAACAGGGGGAAGGGCGCTGCAGTTATAACGCTCTGAAACATACAACAGGAAGATAACAGAAGACACATGGCAATTTGAATTTTCGGGTGTCAGTTTGAAATTAGAGAGATATATCTTTCGATTTGAGTTGTGTGCCCAACGTTGGGCACTAGACGTTTCAGTTCATCGGTTGTCTTTTGAGTCGTTTGTACTATTGTGGTGGTGGGGAAATTTTATTTCAAGTGGAAGGAGGTTTGTGCTCGATAGTCAGAGAAGCCTATAGTCTCTTGTACAGGCAAAGCTTCTCTGAACAGACGGATGGAACGCCCTGTTGTGCGTTTGTAGGTGCGCGCGCGCGCTTTGCGTAAATTCTTTTAGATGCGACTGCATCTCATTCACTCGCCTTGTCCATGCAGCGTCGGCGTCGTTGTCGTCCACCCCTCCCCCATTCTCCACGCGGCGCGAGCTGCGCTCTCCGCCGCTCACCCCCTCTCCTCTCCGATAGCGAGCACTCTCTCCCGAGGGGCATTGGATTGGATTCGATTGGCTTGGCTTGGATTGGATTCGATTGGATTTGGATTGGATTGGATTGGATTAAAGTGGCTTGTGTTGGATTGTGTTGCGTCATAGCCGCGCCACGTTGCGTCATAGGCGCGGTCATTCCAGCACCGGCGTTCCGATTTCCATCGACGCGTTGAATGGAGCCTCACAATTCTGCTATCGCCCGCGCAACCGTAACAAGCACCGATCACTGTGATAACAGGAATGCTAGAACCACTGTAGACAAGGCTGCGAAGCGGCGTGAACGTGATGCTGAACGCAAACGATTGAAGCGAGCAGCCGATTCCGAACTTCGTAAACGTGATACCGAACGCAAATGGTTGAAGCGAGCAGCCGATGCTCGCTGTGGCGTCGCATCTCCACAGGGTTCCCCTCGCGGGAAGGTGGGATAATTTTCTCGTAGATTCTTTTGATATAGGTAGGTAGGCAGCATTCAGTCTTGGTTGATGCAATAGCAAGCTTGATACCGAAGGTGCGGCTACTTGGGGTCAGCGCTATCTCTCCGCTACGTCGTTTTACATGCATTCTCAGCTTGGGACGCTAAATGGACCATTAAGACAAATCCCAATCTTAAATTATGTGAAAGAGCTAGCCTATGGTAACTCGCTCCGCTCCATTATGAACTCCAGGCCGAAAGACTGGGTTTCCACGGAAAAGATAAAAAGCATAGAAAAACTCGATTTTCGCCTTCACAACGTCAGCAGCGACGTAATAGGGGAAATAAAACAGAGTTAGCCGTGTGCTAACTTCTTCAAAGTCTTCAGCTGAAGACTTTGAAGGAGTTGGTACTAATAAATAGAATACGAGGCGTCAACAACTCTTACAGTCATGTTTCTAGGCGGTAGCTTTAGGTAGTAATTTGGACGACAGGACGGATGGGCGAGAAAGTGGATGGAACGTTTTTTTTTAATTATTACCTGGCCTAATTTGGAAAAGTGTACAAAAGAATCGTACCACCTTTACTCGGAAAAGAAGTATTCCACATAAAGAAAAATTGTACTCGGTCTACGTGGTGGCTTTAAATTGCGAAAAAAAGTTTCTCAGTGCCCTAATATTTCAACTCCTGCGGTCGGTTCGCGAACCGGTTCGATACCTGAATAGTTGAACCTGAACTGAACAGAACGACATGAATTTACCTGAAGCAGATCCGTAAACGAACTGGTATTTTTTTCCGGTTCGACACCCTGGTCAACAAAAGCGCTATCACGCTCTCATCTCATGAGAGTATGCTTAGGGATCATCAAGAACTTTTTTTTTTTTTTCGCGTAGGAAAATTTCACACTGACCGGTGTAAAATTTTACACTGAGCGCTGTGCAGACTCAAGTTGAATAACGGTATGGATGGCTGCCTCGGTTGTTTTGTTCCTAAAAATGGCCGGGGAGTAATAAACGCAACTTTTGAGCTCGCTAAAGCAGAGGCGCGGCTTAATTATAACTCTAATTACGCGCCGCTCCGTGGGCGACGTGACTCGAATGCTTGACAAAGCGGGTTGTTCACCGCCATCAACAGCGCTGTGGCGCCTTCCCTGAGGGAGAAAAGGTGGGTTGGCAAGGTTACCGGAGTTTATTTAATACAAGCCACAGCTTGTGGCGAGTGAAAGGGCTGTGGTGGAGCACATTGAGGTTCCTGGTTGTAAGCTTCCGCATCATTTTAGGTATTCAAGTCAGGGGTGCCTGAAACGGGGCGCTCGGGTTAGTTACATGCCGCAGCACTTACCCATTACACGAGAAAGATCTAAAATAGCTGATATGTCCTTCAGTAGCTTTCGGGGCGTTCTTTTTTTGTCTTTGACAACTTTTGAAAAGAGAACGACAGCGGGTCTGCTAGTTTTAGAAGACCGGTGAGCTGTTTTCGCGGCGGCTCTTGTCATTGGCGCTATACGGGCAGGTTCGCAATAAGGGGGTGATGCCTGCGCTTTGTAAGGGTTAGTAGTACTTGGCCCTTATCCTTGCAAGGGTGCGCCTTGGACCTAGGTGTCCGGAGCAGGTTCATAATGGCAGGCGTAGGAATTTTGTCCCAGAGCTGTTCGGACGATGATGAGATACCTAGGTTTTGTAGCATGGATATTTTTCTTGTGATGCGCATTTTCCGGAAGCACAGATTTGATAGTGAGCGTCGATGCACTCCAAGCACGACGCCGCTTCTTTTTCCGAGTCTGTCGGAAACCTTACTCCACGTAGATCGACTACGATCCGCAGGATTGCACCTAAGCTCGCTTCGGTGATGGCTGTAAAGCAGCCGCCTTCTATGTCTGTTGCCTCGGCCGGAACTTTGTCTGCATAGGACAGATTTCTTCCCGGCTCGGTTTGATGGCTCAGAGGTACAGCACTCGCCTCGTATGCGGGAGGTACTGGGTTCGAATCCTGGTACCGCCGGGCACCCACCGGTTTCTTTAATGGGTACAGGCGTCCCTGGTCGAGTGCGGACCTTTAAAAGGGGAATCCACGCCTGGAAAGCTGCCTTTACCCTTGCGAGGGGCTACTGACTCTGGTCCATCTGGCGGGGCCCCCGGCCATCATGCCGCGTTGCGCAATTGCCGGGAGTGAAAGAGTCTGGCGGTATGTCCTGCCACAGGCGGTTGCGAGTTGAGCGCCCACCGTGGCTGTGAATGGCACTATGTGCTTTCGTGTGCCTTGGTGGTGCCGGGCACCTACGGGTAACATAGGTACAAGTGACTCCCCGGCCTGGCGCTCGGCCCTTGTTTGAAACTACAACGCTTGGGAAGTTGTTTTTCTGAGTCCATTCGGTTGATTATGGAAGTATGGAGGGCTCAGCCCGAGCCTCCAGAATGGTTGCCTGCGATGGAAACATTAACAAGCATGAAACAATTTAACTGGCTTTCTGCCACCCAAGCGTCGGTTAGCAGTTTTATCAATGTAGTGTTTTGTTGTGAGTGTTTGTATCGTCAAAGTAAGGCAATAAAGAAAAAAAAAAGAAGTTCACCCAGCTTGCACGGGAAATCGCCCCTATGGAAAAGCGCGGCTGCCAAAATGCAGAAACTATTTTTTTTAATTTTAACATCGTAAGTGAAGTCGCACTTGAGTGTGGCGAACCAGCGCAAAGAATGGTGGTCGCTATTGTCTTCAAATGGCATCCCGTAAAGGTAAGGGCGCAACACTGTAGACGCGCATACAATGCCGGGTCATTCCTTATATATTTGGAGTAGTTTTCTTCCGTTTCAGGTACATCACGGCTGGTGTAGCAATGTACCCCTCTTCACGAACGTGCCGCTGCACAATTAAGGCGCTGATGTAATGTCGCTTGCTTTCTTGGATATTTTTTGAAAGCGGCCGAAGGCGCAATTCTTCCGTGACGCCTCCTTAAGCTCAATTTGGGACGTTAAACCACACTGTTAATGCGTAGCATTCTTCGCCGAGCCCACACACAGCCAGGACCGTATAACGCCTTGCATTCCCACAAAAATGCAGATTTGGCGGAAGTATCACCTGTAAACGTTATAATAGCGTTAATGAAGATAATAGTTCGTACAAAATTTTGAAAAACCGAGAAATAAATAGAAAACAAAAAATTAGCATAAACATTTTTTCACAAAATAAAAAATAACCATCATATACAAACTCGCCTCCAAAAGCCGAAGTCTGAACTATAAAAGTCAACAAAAAATGTTGGAAATACGAATAAAAATAGCATAAACTGACCGACTCTGCAGCATGTTTTGCATCTCTGGAAAAAGAATGTAATATGCGAATTCAACGCACTTCTTCGCTATAATTGTGTGAACCTACATAATTGGCAAAATGATGTTTGAATGTTTTGAATGTTTGTGTTATTTTCCACAAACAAGTTTATGATCAGGACAATAGGGAAAACGTTGCAATCATCCAGCTTGACGGGCCTTACAAATCCAGTGCAGTGGAGACAGCAGCGTACACGCATAAACAATATAAGCAAAAGAAAGGGAAATTGCAAAAGAGAGTATAGAGTTCTATACAAAAGGAGGCACAGAAATAACTTTGAAGATAAAAAAAGAAAAGGAAAGTAACTAGAAGGGATAAGACAGAGAAATGAAGGGCGGAGGGTGGCTGCAGGGGGCTGCAGGGGTGCAGGACAGAAATCAGTTTACTACACATTCTTATTAACGCAGTAAAGAAGCAATGCAGAATAATTATATTCAGGCGTTCAATGAACCTTCGGGGTTTCATTATGCGTGGAATTCAATGGAAACAATATTAACTCTGAATTAGAAAAAAAGATGCGTTTGCACATGTGGCGGTGTGACATTGAAATGCGAAAAAGGTTGGTTGGTTGCGGAACGCTAGGTGGTTACTTAGGCTAGCATCTGAACACAATTCTACATGAATTCCATTGAGTGGCGAACTGTTCAGTAGTTTTGGAAGGTTGTCGGAAAGCATTTGCATGGCATAATTAGTGCGCGGGTGCGGGACATACCAATGTTGTGGTTTTCTCGTGGTATAACTGAGAACATTTACTTTCAGATTTGCTAAACTAACTATAAAACTTTGGCTGCTTCTTATCTCCTTGCGGTAAATGAGCTCAAGGCAGCTGGCGACGTGGTGCTGAACTTGGAGTACACCGAGATGACTGAACTGGAGGGCAGTGGCGGCATCATACGGGGCGTTACAAACAAAGCGAAATATTCGCTTTTGTAGGCGAGACAAGCGGATAATATTTGATGCTGTTGTCATACCCCACACAAGACTGCATATTGATTGATTGTATACGGTTTAATGCGCTGACGCAACGCAGGCGACAAGGCGCGCTGTAGTGGAGGGCTCCGGATTAATTTTGACCACGTGGGGATCTTTAGCTTGTGTAGAAATCTCGTACACACTTACGTTTTTGCTTTTCGCCTTCATCTTAAAGCTCTCTTAATCTTAAACGCTCTTTGCCCGTGTCGGCCTTGCGCCAATAAAATCAAACCATCATCATCATCTTAAAGCGGCTGCTGCGGCCTGGTATCGAACCCGCGTCCTCGTGCTCAGCAGCGCAACGCCTTAGCCACTGAGCCACCGAGGCGGGTACATAATACTGCAATACTTAAGTAAGCTGGCAAAAAGGGAAATATAAATTAGTAGCTTCAGTTGACAAGGGAGGTACCTAAGTAAATATACTTATCCTGCAAACTGGGAAAGTTAACTTAATAAAAAATTATGTGCGCATTCCATGACATGGCCTGGTCAAAGTAGACACCAAGGGTTTTTGCGGAAGCTACCATTTATATTCGAGACGAGTTTATTTGAAGATTGAAATGAGCATTTATATATCTGCCTTTTGCTCTGAAAGTAATTGTTTTCGTTTTGTTGGCGTTTATCTTTAAGCGATTTTTATGGACCATACTTGCCTTTTATTGATCACAGTGTTTCCAATCATGATTAAGTTGTTGGAATTTTTGGATTTAAATGGTAATGTGGCATTATCCACGTATATAATATATTTGGTATCATGGTCAATGCTAACAATATCGTTTATGTACACTTTGAACAGAAGTGGACCTAAAATATTGCCTTGGGGGGCACCAACATTTAGCCGTTTGAGTTGTGCAGTGCCACTTATATGTGTGAGTTGATGTCTGTGACCTAAATACGATTTAATAAGCTCTTGGGTGACTCCGCGAATACCACATTATTTGATTTTTTAAACTAGTAATTCGTGATTGATGCTGTCAAAGGCCTTGCTGTAATCTATGAACACCCCAAAAGTAAGAAAACGTACTTCAAATTATTTTAAAATAAATTCTTTTTGCTCCTACAACGCGAGCCCCACAGACTGTGTTTCCTAAAACCATACTGACTCGTTGTAAATGGCTTATTATATTCAAGGAAATCATACATACGCTGAAAAGTAATATTTTCGAGTACTTTGAAAAATAAAGCCAATATGGAAATCTGCCTGTAGTTCGATACGTTAGTCTTATCACTCTTTTTAAAAAAAACGCAAGAACTTTAGCAAGTTGCATTTTTCGCGGAAATACACCGGTAGGCAGATATATATGTGCGCTAGAACGGGGGCTATAATATCTATCACAAATTTCATTGGTTTCATTTGAATATTATCTATGTCCCATGTTCTGACATTTTTTAGAGCAGAAAACATATTTATTATTTCTGTTTCTGTAGTAGGTGCCAAAAAAATTGTACTGTTACAAGTATCCGAATCCGTATCCGAAACCGAAACAAGTATCCGAAACCGAATCTGTTTGGTGCAATGCCTTTGGTCCAAGCTCGCGGGGAACGCTGGGTAACCATTCGCCACGCCATCTACACTGCGCTCCGTGAGTGAAAACCGTATAAATCCATAAAAATGGCAAACTGTATAACGCCCTGCATTTCCACAATAATAGATATTTCGCGGAAGTTACGCATGTAACCGATATAATAGCGCAAAGGAAGGTAATTATTCGAACGAAATTTTGAGAAACTGAAAAAAAAAACAAGACAAATATGAAAATATTGCGAAAAGTGGTGAACCTTGTAACGCCCTGCATTTTGCACGATAATGCATATTTCGCGCAATTTCCACCTGCAATGATTATAACAGCGTAAATGCAGATAATTGGTCGAAGAAAATTTTCAACATATAAAAAATATAAAAAAATTAGGGAAGATGGCAAACCTTATAACACAATAGCATTTCCTCAATATTGCAGATTTACTGAAAGTCCTGATGTAATCGTTATAACAACGTAAATGTCCATAGATCGAACGAAATTCTGAAAGGCTAAGGTCGAAAGACAGGTCGAACGAAATTTTGAAAGACTAAAAAATAAAGAAATGCAAAAAATTAAGGGAAATGGGGAACAGTGAAACGCCTTGCATTTACCCAAAAATGCAGATTTCGCAAAAATTTCGAATATATAATCGGAATAATAGTGTAAATGAAGATAATTGGTCTAACAAAATTTAGAAAAAATAAAAAATAAGGAGAATAAAAAAAATACGGAAAATGGCAAACCGTGTAACGCCCTGCCTTTCCACAATAATGTAGATTTTTCGAAAGTTCCCCCTGTAATCCTTTTAAAAGCGTAAATGTGGGTAATTGGGGGAACAAAATTACAAAAAAAACAAAAAGTAAGAAAAAAAGTTACTGAAAATGGCGAGACGTGTAACCCAGCATTTCCACATTGCATATTTCGCGAAAGTTCCACATGTAATCGTTATAATAGCGTAAATGGAGATAACATGTAGAAAAAAAAATTAGAAAAACCAAAACATTTTGTCTGTAAAAACTCTCACTAAAGACAAGCGGCATAACAATGCCACGCATTAGTAGACAATTCTCCGAATTTCTACAGAATTTCCTTTTCCTATTGGCTGCACATGTTATTGTTCTCTGCAGCTGATAACCTTGTATTCCTCTTGCCTTTGGGGTGACCCAGTGAATAGGTTGCCAGTTTCACGGCGTAAAGGGCGCTGGTTCGATTCCCGGGACTTCCATAACCACATTTTTTTAGGCTTCGTGGTTTTTTGGTGCTACGGAGAGATATGGATCGGCCTTAAAAGCTCTCCTGTTAAAATTGAGAATTTGGCATTGCATCCCAAGGTACGAGGCGATCGAAAAGTTCCCGTACTGAACGACCTCCTGTGCAGTCGGCGCACTTTGACTTTTTTCTTCACTTGCCTCGCGCCTCCCCGGGGGTATCACAGCAACCCATTGTACGACTCGGTCTGCTGCCCTGCTGCGTTCTTGAGTTGACTCGAGAAAATTAGCGCAAGTGTCTTGATTACAGCCAGCGTAAAAAAATGAAACTATCGCATTACATGGTTAGCATAGCTCTCAATATTCGGCCAACTGTATTCCTAAGAGCAAATATTTAAAGGAAACTCTCATTTTGCTTGCACAAATATGCCGCGCGCATTTGGATTTTGCGCGCAAAAGCTGCTCTAAAGCATAGCAACAACACAAAGGCAAAATAACAGAAAATGAGGTAGTCTAAAGAGTCAGGTGCAGTTTATAACAAAAATAAATGGAGAAATACCGTTAATGACTGCTAATGACCCCGACAAGTTTAGGTGATGCAATAAAATTCGCTACCCGCCCTACAAAGTTTGCGTCTGTTATGCGTGTACACTTAGAGCAGCGTATAAGAACGTCTTGCGCCATACCCCCATCAGCTATGATAGCCCTGGATATACTAATTAACGTGTCGAAAGACTCGCAGATAACGGTGCCAGCATAACAGCGCAAGCGGGGCTCAGGGCTATAACAAGCTGTAAGAGCAATAAAAATTTAAATTATGCTTATATTGTTCTTGACGGCAACGAACTGTCATCTTCTCGCCGCTATCGGGGCTCTGGACCGACGGGTTTGCATCACGCCACTTTCGCGAAAAAGGGGCTTTGTACAACCAATATACGGGCATGGGGTTATGACAGGACAAGCAAGAGTCCCGACTTTTCATCAAGTCCGTACCAACTTTTTCAACAAGTTCTGTGATTATCCACTGTGGTAAGCGTTCTCAAATGTCCATTGTGAGCTCATTTTCTGCTAAAAGAGCCATGAAGAGAAAATACAACGTCGTGTAATTTGATAGAACTAGGATTCAGTAGCTTCCTTACAGCACCAAGAGATGTTTTTTAACGAAAAAAAGCAAGAAGTATTTCAAAACTTTCAAATTTTGCGCCACAGTGACGTGTTATGAGCAAGAATGAAGTCATGCGGGCCAATAATAAAACATAATTTTCAGTGCGTTAACTGCACGTTAGCATTCAAGTGATGCGGTCAAATGGAACTTGAGGCCCCATTTACAGACGTCCAGTCATGTGTCGTCGTGACAGGTCAGTTAGGCGGTCGCCAATCGCACAAACAAGGTTCCGTGACGTCGTAGAAAAGTTGCTAGAAATTGGCTAGGGGGTCGCGACCGCTTCACACGTTTTCTTTAATATCTCCGTTATTTCTTCGAAGATTGCGATGATATTGGTATCATTGTTATCGGCACTAAGCAGTCTTTCTAATAAACCCAACTTGTATTTTGTCTTCATGGCTCCTTTAACAAGCGAAAAATTGGGCGTGCACCTCACAACGTCTGTCTTTAAATTCACGTCGTTTTTGCCTTTAAAATCGTTTCGGTGTCGCCATGCGACGGGAACGATCTCCTGGAAAAGTGCGGGCCTCCCCTAACTGAGTGTAATATATCCTCAGGAGCAATGGGGGAAAAAATCTCCGCCACCACTCGCTGCCCATCACTGTTGTAGCCGCACACACAACGCAGCTGTCGTGACTCTGCTCTGTTAACGCTTCTCACCGATCGACTCCCACTGTCGCGCTCATTAAAAGTCTCTCTGTCACTCTCTCTCTCTCTCTCTCTCTCTCTCTAGAAAGCGGCAATAGTAGACAATACCTTCCATCATCTGCCGAGAAAACATGATTTCACACGTGCATTTGCTAAGCCAGCTGCAAATGAACCTCATGATTGACAAGTTCAGAAAGCACAGAAGGGAATGAACAAACAAACAGGCCTCAATCTATAAGGAGTATAAGGATAAATAAATACAACGAGAGCCCTTTAATAAGAACTGGGGATGTCATCCCAGCTATCGGCAGCGCTAGCCACGCGATATCTGATACGACATGATTGTGGATGATTGAGGCGGCAGCAGCGAAGGGGGCAGCATTAGTCAACTAGAGGAAAAACGGGAGGAAGATACTAGAAGAACAACACTGCAAAAAAAAAAACAATAACGTGAAACTGTATCCATAGAAAACAGCGCAGATAGTCGTGAACATATCAAACAACCACAACAAAAAAGAGCGTCACATCTCAACGAGTATGCGTTTAAGGTCACTCAAGGATTAAAGTTCAACGTGAAAACTTGGGCGAGTTCAATGGTGTTAAAGTTCAATGGAGCAGGAGAGTGAACGAAAAAACGGCTGGTTGAGGTTCACGTCCTGCAGTAACGAGGCGCTGACCTAACAAGATAGCATGCAATTACAAATGCTGTGATTGGGCTTGCGAGAAAAAACGCGCCCGCGGGATATGACCGCCGAAAAGAAAAAAGAAGTCCCGAAACTAATTAACGACGCAGAGTTGCCTGCTTTGATCTACTGTAAGATAGCCAAAATTACCAGCGCTGACGAAATCTCCCACGTTAGCATGACGCATGCACGAAACACGCGGCAGCAGATCGACCGGTAAGCCTCGACCGGGTGCTCCCCATTCCTTAAGCAATCAGTTACGCGAAGCATGCAATAAAACCCCCGCGGCAGCGTTGACGGCTGCGGTCTTAATCACGCTTTCGCTATTTTTCCTACGCCCATCCGAAGGCTGACGGGCTTTCAAAGGCGGCCAATTGTGCGCCACGTTGGGGAATTATGACCTGCGGAGTTTCTGCCGACTTCTTTGAGCTCCAGGTGTATCTGCTTGTTGCGTGTGCAGGTGCGTTATCCTAGTAGAAGGTCATTGCCTATTTATTCTCGTATCCATACAACGTTGAGGCCAAACAACGCTGGATCTTTTCGCCTAGCTTAATTTTATCGCCTAGTCACAGGCTGCCTAAACGCTTCAACTCTAAAGGTTTTACGATCTCCCTCACATGGAAAAACGTGATTCCTTTTGCGGAGCAGTGGATAATATTGGAACGGTCAACCAATTCTACAACATTGGCTTGGCCAAGTGGATTGGATTAGCTGAAGAGGAGAAAGAGGATGCGGGAGCTGGGCTCTCTGGGCTAGAGGAAGAAGAAGCCGGACCGCTGCTCGCGTCGTGCTCAACGGTGCTCGACTTTTCCTGCCTTCGGAGCCTGCGCTCTTGCCTTAATAAATCCCTCCCGGACGTAACAGTTTGGTGGACGGTGCGGGGTACGTAGCGACGACGGAACTCCCAGACTTGCGCCGAAGGCGACGCGTTGCGGGCCTACCACCAGCGCCAGATACCATGCCACCGGCTGCGGGCAGCCGTCTTCCCAACTCTCCGCCAATGGCCAGCTGGTATCCGCCACGAGAACCACGAAAATTCTGTGGGTACGCTGAGGAAGACGTTGAGGAATGGCTCACCCATTACAGGCGGGTGAGCCGATACAATCGCTGGGATACACCTGCTCAGCTCGCTGACGTCGTGTTTTCCCTGGATGAAACAGCGCTCACTTGGTTCGAGAACAACGAAAGCAAGTTCACAACTTGGGACCGCTTCGTCGAAGAAATCACCGGGCGCTTCGGCGACCCCGCCGCAAAAAAGAAAAGGGCCGAACAGACGCTGCTTCAGCGGGCACAAATTCCTGGAGAGACTTGTACCACCTACATCGAGGAAATATTGAAGCTCTGCCGAGTTGTCAACCCGCAAATGTCGGAGGAAGACAAGGTAGGCCACCTCTTGAAAGGAATCGCAGAAGACGTCTATCATTTTCTGATCGGAAGAGAGAAACTGGAGTCAGCAGCGGACGTCATTCAGCAATGCCGCACATTCGAGGCATTGAAGCTGCGTCGCATTACGCCAAAATTTGGTCGCTTAGCTAACGTGACTACCGTCGCCAGTGTTGACGACTGCCCACCGTCTGAATTGGCCGACACCATTCGCCACATCGTGCGCGAAGAACTGTTGCGACATCAAGAATATCGGGAAAGTTTCGACCGCGGCCGTAAGCGCGAAGACTCGTTGACAGAACAGGTGCAAACGAACGCTCTTCAGCCCTACGGCGCTGTTCTCAACGACCAAAACTTTGCCTCCCGGATTGATAGTCCTAGGCGGGGTGGTAGCCGCGAGTCCGCGGGATATAGTCCTCCGGAGAACTTCCTTCGCCGTTCCCAACGCCACCATTATGCCCCACGTTTCTGCGGCACAAATGATGAATACCTCACTGACCGCATCCGCGAGGGCCCCGTTTGCTACTTCTGTGGCATTACCGGCCACATCTCCCGCTACTGCCGCCGCCGACGCCAGGCGACAAGGTACGAACCACCACGCACGTTCTACCGCTCGGAGGCTGACGATTCACACTACAATGGTCACTGGCCGAGAGGCTCTATTCCTAGAGGACAGCCGCCCGCACGTCATCATTCGCCCGCTTCGGACCGGAGTCTTACACCTCCCACATTCCGCCAGCGACGTTCGCCTTCGCCTCGGCGCAGGTCACCGCCGCCGGAAAACTAGATGGCGCGGCCAATGGTTGTGAGGTCGCTAAGGAAACTGCGTCTAACATTCCTCTCACCGGACTGCCTTCAACGGATTTACCTTCGCCTGTCCTCATGCTAAAAAACAAAGTTGAAATTGTGGTTGATAATGTTCGAACAATGGCCTTAGTAGACACGGGAGCAACAGTGTCTGTGATGAGCGTTGATTTCAAAAACAGGCTTGGACGTAAGGTGATGTTTACGTGGGACAAGGTGGTTACATTTCGTGGTGTGGGTGGTGAGTGGCTGCACCCTCTTGGAGTATGTTCAGTGAATATCTCCTTCGGCGGCCACTTATTCAGAGCAGAGTTTACTGTGCTCCCGCGGACTACACATGATGTCATCTTGGGGATCGACTTTTTGAAGCAGTGTGGTGCTACGGTTGACTGTAGAAGTGGAGAAATTTTTATAGACGGCACTGCCTTATCTGCGCTTGTTGAAAACCCTGCTGGCCACCAGACCGCTGCGTTGGACACATTTTGCGTGTTGGAGGACACCATCATGCCAGCACGATGTGCCCTATTTGTCCCAGTATGGTCCTCCGGAGCCCCAAATCGTGAAATTGACGCTTTAGTGGAGCCCATTTCCGAGAATTGTGCCAAGAAAAACATCGTCGTTCCTCGCGCGGTTGTTACCGTTGTCCATGGTCACTCTACGTTGTGGACTGTCAACTACTCCAGTGAGCCCGTCGTGCTGCCAAGAGGTCTCAGACTTGCCCACGAGATTCCATATGCGCCCGCTTTAATAGCAGTTCTGAACGACGAGTTGAACGCATCCGTTAATACTTGCCCAGTGGATCCCTCCAAGTTCCTACACATGATTAGCGAGTCACTTCAACCAGATGAACGCCGTTCTCTAGCCGATCTTCTGTCCAAGCATGCAAGTGTTTTCGACTTCTGTCACAACCAACGGCATTTTCCAATTCCGCCAAATCGCGCTCAGCATTCAATCCATACTGGGGGAGCAAGACCGATTCGTCAGAAGCCTTACCGTGTTTCCGCGCCAGAGCGACGCCTAATCAACGACCAAGTCCAGGAAATGCTAAGGAATGGCGTAATTCGAGAATCATGCAGTCCTTGGGCAGCACCTGTCATACTCGTCAAGAAGAAGGACGGCTCATGGAGATTTTGCGTCGACTATCGACGCCTCAATGCTGTAACTAAGAAAGATGTCTACCCGTTACCCCGAATCGACGACGCCATTGATTGCCTTCATTCAGCTTCCTATTTTTCCTCCGTTGACTTGAGATCAGGATATTGGCAAATTCCCATGGACCCCAGTGATAAGGAAAAGACTGCTTTCGTAACGCCTGACGGATTGTTTGAATTCAATGTAATGCCCTTTGGACTTTGCAATGCTCCGGCCACCTTCGAGCGTTTTATGGACAGCGTTTTGCGCGGCCTCAAGTGGGAAATCTGCATGTGCTACCTCGACGATGTTGTAATTTTTGGTCGAACGTTCAGTGAGCACAACAGTCGCTTGGTTACTGTCTTGGACTGCTTGGCAAAGGCTGGTTTAGTCCTAAATTCGAAGAAGTGCCGATTTGGAGATCGCCAAACGCTTGTGCTGGGCCTCTTGGTCGATAAGGACGGTGTCAGACCAGACCCACGCAAAATCCAAGCAGTCAGTGATTTCAAAGAGCCGCATTCTGTCAAGGAGCTACGAAGTTTTCTTGGCCTGTGCTCCTATTTTCGCCGGTTCATACCTCGATTTGCAGACACAGCCTATCCCTTGACATCACTCCTGCAGAAAAATGTTCCATTCACGTGGACTTCTGAATGTGACGCCGCGTTTCGCCAGCTCAAGCTCCTTTTGACGTCGGGGCCCATACTTCAACACTTTGACCCCTCGGCTCCTACAGAGGTTCATACCGACGCCAGCGGTATAGGAATAGGGGCCGTGCTAATTCAACGCCATGGTCCTAATGAACATGTTATTGCCTAGGCCAGACGGGCACTGAGTAAGTCAGAAAGGAACTACACGGTTACAGAACAGGAGTGTCTCGCTGTCGTCTTCGCCACACAGAGATTCCGCTCCTACCTCTATGGACACCCGTTTACCGTCGTAACTGATCACCATTCGCTATGCTGGCTCGTCAACCTTAGGGATCCTTGCGGCCGCCTTGCACGCTGGGCCCTGCGTCTGCAAGAGTATACCTTCACCGTGTCCTACAAGAGCGGCCGGAAGCATGCGGACGCGGACTGCCTTTCTCGCCTGCCACTGGAAACCACGAGCTGTGATGACGATGGTTTCGACGACTGTCTTGCTTCTTTGTCAACACCATTCCCCGATATCTCCACTTTCAAGATAGAACAGCGCCGGGACAAGAGTCTGCAGCCCTTCTTCGATTGCGCCCGTGCCGACAAGCGTGATACCCGCTTCTGCGTTCGCGACGGCCTACTATACAAAAAGAACTACTCTGCAATTGGTTCCGCAATATATTTCCTAATATATGTGCTGTCATTACGAAATTGCTGTTCCTGTACGACCTACACGGGCCCACAGAGTTTTGTTGATCGATGATGATGATGGTTGGATGTTTATGGCACAAGGCCAACTGGGGCAAAGAGCGCCAAAACAATAGTCATATATGAGGGGTGAAACCTTAAACACTAAGTAAAGTCAGTAAAAACAAAAGTGAAATCACAAAACGACATTGAGCATGGCTGGTGTATAGGGCCAGATTTGATGATGCGTGATAGGAAATGAGGTTTAAAAACTTGACGTCTGACAAATACTCCAACACACGTTTCACAGAAACAATGGCATCGTCACCTAGAAAAAACAATGGATGTAGGGGATGTTGTCTGTAGAGTTTTCTGAAGTGTTTGTGTCGTGTTGTGTGAAGTGCCTTGCATGTGATTAGTATGTGCACTACGGATAGGGCCCCTCCGCACCTGCTGCACTGGGGTCTAGAAGATCCCGTCAGCAGATACGAGTGTGTCGCATGGGTGTGCCCTATCCGCAGCCTACCCAAGTCGACTTCCGTGTGTCTGTTGCGTGAGTCAGCTGTGTACCGTCCCAAGTGTGGCTTTATTACATGTAGTTTGTTGTCTGTCTGTTCGTCCCAGTGTGTTTGCCTTGTTCCGCGCAGGTGTTGTCTTATGTGTGGCTTGAGGTCTGTGTAGGGTACGGTTGTTATGTCTACAGTGTTCCTGAGTGCAGCAGCAGCAGCCCTCTCGTCTGCTAACTCATTCCCAGCGATCCCAGCGTGTCCTGGAACCCAGCAGAGGAGCAGCTGATGCTTCTCTGCATACACAGACATGATAGTGTTAAATACAAGATTAACTATGTGGTTTTTGGGGGGTGTATGCGATGACAGTGCGCGAGCAACACTCAAGGAATCTGTGTAGATGATAGACTTCGGAATTTGATTTTCAAGTGTGTGTCGTACAATCAGCAAAATCCCATACGCTTCTGCTGAAAAAATTGTTGTGTGGATGCTCATGGTTCTGGCTGCACTGAAATTCGGACCATGAGCAGCGCAGGAGACCATAGTGCAGGTTTTAGACGCGTCACTGTAAAATTCTGCAAGTGGGTATTTAAACTGCAGAGACAGAAAGTGCTGCAGTATTGCAGCTCGCGGTACCCGATTTTTCTCAAGTTTCATAAAAGAAAGGTCGGAGGACACAGGACGAACTTTCCAAGGAGGTAAAATGTCTGAAAAGGTTGATCTGTACACATCTAAAAACGAAGCGCTCAGATCCGAGGCTCGCTCTCTCACTCTAAGTGAAAAGGGCAGAGGAACGGATGGGCGATTTACAAAAAGAACAGAAGCGATGAAATTTTAAACGCATAAAGTAAGTCCATGTACGTCCGTTGGTTCTCAAGGCTCCACTTATTACACTCGGCATACAGACTCTCGACAGGGCTAGTGCGAAAAGCACCCGACGCAAGCCGTAGCCCCAAGTGTAGCACTGGGTCAAGCATTCGCAACACTGTTTTAGACGCCGACCCATATACCACACTGCCATAGTCTAAACGAGACCCAACCAAAGCAGTATAGAGCCGTTGTAGGAGTTCTTTGTCGGAACCATACGATTGATGGGAGAGAACCTTAAGGATATTCATTGTTTTCAGACATTTATGTTTAAGTTGCCTTGATGTGTGGAATGAATGTGAGTTTCTGGTCAAACACAACACCTAAGAACTTGTGCTCCTTGTTCACAGGAAGCGACACGCCATTAAGAGTAATGTCTGGGTCCGGATGGACCCCGCGCTTCCTGGAGAACACAACGCAGGAGCTTTTTGCAGGATTCAATTTAAACACATTCTTGTCTGCCCAGCCGGCAAGCTTCTTGACACCAAGCTGGACTTGACGTTCGCATATTGCCATAATACATGGTTCGAAAGATATTTGCACGTCGTCTACATACATAGAATAAGAGATTGTTGGTGGCAGTGCCTTTCCAAGAGAGTTCATCTTTACTATGAAGAGAGTGCAACTCAACACGCCACCTTGCGGCACGCCATTTTCTTGGACGTGAGCCTTTGAAAGTGCACAACCAACTCTTACTCTGAATGTTCTCTCTGACAAATAACTAACAAGGGTGTTCAACATATTACCCGAAACGCCGAATGACCTGAGGTCACTAAGGATCCCATAACGCCAAGCGGTGTCGTAGGCCTTCTCGAGGTCGAAAAAGGCAGTTAAACAGTACTGCTTATGTACGAAGGCATCCTTGATGTATGAGTCAAGTGCAACCAGTTGATCGTTCGTGGATCGCCCCACCATGAAGCCTGCCTGGCAGCTCTCGAGAAGACCGTTGTACTCGAGGAAGTACACGAGCCTGCGATTTATCATCTTCTCGAAGAGCTTGCACAGGCAGCTCGTCAGGGCTATTGGACACTAACTTGAGGGGGACGACGGGTCCTTTCCCTCCTTCAAGAAAGCCACTACAATGGCCTCCCTCCAAGAGTGTGGAATGTGCCCCGAAAGCCATATTTTATTATATAGATGTAGAAGTGCTTCAAGTGTGTCTGCGTGTAGATGTTGTATCATTGTATATGTGATGTTGTATGGGCCTGGAGCTGAGGGTTTACACGTGCTCAGAGCAGCCCTCAGCCCATGTAGTGAAAATAGGGAGTTGTAAGAAGTCTGTGATTTGTTGTTGTCGTGTAGGGACTTCTTTTCACAAGAGGCTTTATGCTTCAGGAAAGTGTTCGTGTAGCGCGCTGAACTGGACACGTGTTGGAAGTGTTGTGCGCGTGTGTCAGCCTGGTCTTCCAGTGTGTCCCCTGTTGTACTGACCAGGGGCAGGCTGTGTGTCTGTTGTCCTTTGAGTTTGCGTATACGTGTCCATACCTTGTGTGCGTCTGTGTACGAGTTTATAGATGTTATGAATGATGAGCGCCAACTATCTCTTTTTGCCTCACGGCGAACACGTTTTCCGAATGCCTTGGCCCGTTTGAACAAGAGGAGGTTTCCCGACGTGGGGTACCGACGGAGGATACCCCACACCTTCTTCTGGGCCTCTCGCGCCCGCTTCAGTCCTCATTCCACCACGGCCTCCGCTGGTTGCGCGGGGCACCAGAGGCTTGGGGAATGGACTTTTCGACGGCGTCGAGGATGTGCGCCGTGAGGAGTTGTGCGGCTTCATCTACGTGTAGGTGTCTTATAGTTGTGTAGTGTAGTTTCGATGTCTCTGTAAATGTGTTCCAGTTAGCTCGTGCTTCATTGAACCTATTATGGGAAGATGAACTGCTTGGGCCTTTACCTATGTATGTAAGTGAGGTGGGGAAGTGGTCACTGCCATATGGGTCAGTTCCCACACCCCACTCGAGAAGAGGAAAGAGAACTGCGGAGCCAATAGCCAAGTCAAGACATGAGTATGTGTTGTGTCCTATGTTATGATATGTAGGCTGTTTATTGTTGAAAAGGCATGCTCCAGAGGATGTAATAAACCTCTCTATCAGGTGACTCCGGGCATCCGTACGAGAAGAGCCCCAAAGAGAATTGTGAGCATTAAGGTCGCCCCAGAGGGAAAGAGGCGAGGGAAAGAGGCGAACCTCTTCCGCGCCTCTGGGAAGGTGATGTTTTCTGTTACCTTGAGATTGATTATTTTCTTTTCTATTTGGAACTTTTCGCATTTCCTGGAGTAGGCCGCATGTGGGCCCCTGCAGTTTGCACAAGTGAGGATGTCAGAATTACAGTTGTCGGTGGGGTGGTCCTGCGCGGCGCATTTCGCACACGTTGTTTTGCCGCGGCAAGAGGTTGTACTGTGCCCGAACCGCTGGCACTTGAAGCAACGGCGCGGGTTCGGAATGTAAGGACGAATGGAGCATCGAATGAAGCCTGCGTTGTTATGTTCAGGAAGTGAGGACCGGTTAAAGGTCAGGATAATATGTTTCGTGGGGATTATGTTATCATCCCTGCGCATCGTGATGCGGCGCACAGCTGTGACGCCCTGATCCTTTAAACCTTCAAGCAGGTCGGCATCTGTTTCCGTAAGAAGATCCGCCTCAGAAATCACACCCTGGGAGCTTTTGAGGCTCCGGTGAGGGGTGACCCTGATGTCCAGATCATGGATGCGGGTTTGTTCAAGAAGAATGCGGGCTTCTTGTTCGGCATGGAGTTCTATAAGGATTTCTCCCGTCCTAAGCTTTTTAGCTTGATACTTTCCACCTATTGTGTTTTGCAGGAATTTCGAAACCAGGAATACAGACAGGGAAGCGACAGGTCTTGCTGAGTGTGATGAGGTGCCCGTGAAGGAGAAAGAAGAGGGCCGAGGAGCGCGCGGAGCGTGCAGAAGAATCGAATCAGCAAGGGTTCAGCGGACGCATTTGACGCGCTGGGCGAGTGAGCGCGGCCCTGTGATCGCTTGGAGCTAGAAGCCAGGGTCTCAACCGCTGCTGTCGCCGGAGAGCCGTCGGCCGCTGGTCCAGTTACCGAAGTCTGTCTGCTGGCTCGTGCCTGGATCGGGTGACGCGCTGGGCCATAGAGCGCGGTTCGGGGAAACACCGGCTCACAACCGCCGCTGGGCCATCGAGCCGTCAACCACAGTGCACGGTCCCTGACGTCCGGCCGCTGTCCCGTGTCCGGACCCGACGTGACGTGAGACTCCTCAGCGAGCAAGCCGCGCCGTGGTGCATCGGCCGATCCCACGTACTTCGTGAGGAGACCTCGTTGGACTGCTGCGCATCCTGACCATGTAGGACGTTTCCTCCCTTGCTCTCTTTAGCGAACAGTTTTCTTTAGCCTGCTACCGCATTTAACGCTCTTTCCTGTAGTCTCGTTTCCGCTCTGTGTTTCCGTTACTCTCTTACCTTCTGCTCTCATTTTCCACGCATAAACCTACCCCTACTTGCGCACGTATTACCGACTCGTGACTTTCTAGCTGGTCCTAGGCCCATTCATGACAAAAAGTGGCGTTGACAAAAAGGCTCAGCATTGAGTTCAGGTGAGAACTTGACATCTTCGCAAGTTTGCGTCTGACGAAGCGGAAGTGTGGGAAGGCTGTCGGCCGATGGTGGGTCGTCGAGATCATCTGTGGTAGCCGGGACGTCGTCAATTGTAGCGGCAACTGATGCTTGCGGCGGTGGCGAAGACGTCCTTTCTTCGTACAGTTTCAACATGTTTACGTGGAAGACCTTCCTTTTGCCACCCAGGCTGATCTCGTAGTCCACGTCGTTTTTCTTCCCGGTGATCTCGAATGGCCCCTTCCACTGCATCAGCAATTTGTTTGAATCAGTCGGGAGCAAGATAAGAACCTTGTTTCCAACTGAAAGCTTCCTCGGGCGACTTTTCCGGTCATAGTAGTCCTTTTGTTTTTCTTTCGCTTTGCCAAGTTGCTCATGGGCAATTTTACACGTCTGCTCCAGTCGGTCTCGTAGATCGACGAGGTATCCGTAAGTCGTCCGAACCTCACCATCGAAGTCATCTTTCGTCTACAGCTCCTTGAGTACAGTCAAGGGCCCTCGGACATGTCGTCCGTAGATGAGGTCGAAAGGGGAGAAGCCCAGGCTGGCTTGGGGTACTTCCCTGTAGGCAAAAAGAAGTGGCGCGATGTAGCGGTCCCAAGACCTAGGTTTCTCCTGGCACAGTCTTTTAAGCATCGTTTTCAAAGTGCCGTTAAACTTTTCAACCAGCCCGTTCGCCATGGCATGATAGGGACTAGTGCGGAGGAGCTTGATTGACAGCAGTCGGCTAACTTCTCGCATCAACTCTGAGGTGAAGCTGGCACCTTGATCGGTGACGATCTCCTTGGGGATACCGATGCGAGAGAACATTTCAATGAGGGCCTCTGCGACATGTGCTGAATCAATCGCTGGGAGAGCTACAGCGTCCGGGTATCGGGTCGCGAAATCGATGAGCGTCAGCACGTATCGGTTTCCTTTCTGCGACTTGGGGGAGAATGGGCCAACTACGTCAACAGCAACCCGTTCAAACGGCGTCTGGATTAACGGTGTGCTGACCAAGGGTGCAACACCGACTTTTCCCTTAGGCGTCGTTCGTTGACACCGGTCGCAGGATTTGACAAAGCGTTTTACATCTCCGTGTATGTCAGGCCAGTAAAACTCTTGCAGGATACGATCGGTCGTTCTTCTGATGCCCTGGTGGCCCGCCATGATACTCTCATGTGCCACTCGGAGGATGGGTTCCCTCAGTTTCTTAGGAACGACAACTTGCTTAAACTTCCTGCCCGTGGCAAGGTGGTATTCCCGGTACAGGAGGTTGTTGGACTCAAAGAACGAGTAACTCTGTCCTTTACCAGATGGAAAATCCTTTCCTAACTTCCGGAAGCAGCGGCGGAGGGTCGGGTCTCGCCGTTGCTCCTCAACCAACTCGTGCCTTGTGATGTCGGCGCAGATGATTTTAGGTACCGGTAAAGGTGTAACCTGGGCCCGATCCGTCTTGGCAACAGCCGACACTAAAACATCTTCGGGTAGCTTTGAGGCTGTTGTGGCCAGTGGTGCGCTCGTGGCATCTTTGGCTTTGTGCTCCCAATCAGGATCTGGCATGTGAGGTTCCCTCACACCTTGTATGTTCCCGAGCACGAGGTCGTAAATTGGCTGATCCATACAAGCAGCAGTAATCTCGCCCACAAAGTAGGGGGTTTGGACGTAGATGTTTGCCTCTGGGAGTTGCTTAACTGTTCCATCGAGGAGCAGTACCCGGGTGGTTTTTCCTGTCAGGTGGTTCTCGCTGACCAAGTCACGTCGGACAATGACGGTGTTACTGCCAGTGTCCCGAAGAACGGTGACGGGATTTCCGAGTAGTCGGCCTTCGACGACCGGCATTCCTTTCACTAGGAAGGCAGACTGTTGCTCAACGATGCCACGAGGACACTTGTCCCTTGGGGCCACTTCGTGTTTGACGTCGGCGAGTTCGGTGCGCTGCTGTGGCGCTTTCCGGGGCTCAGTGATAGCACAAGCAGCAACCTGCTCTTTTCCACTGGGCCGATTCCTGCAGTTTTCAGTTTTATGACCGGAGCGACCACAGGTAGCGCATCGTGCCTGTTCTTTAGTGGAGTTACGGCAGTCTTGAGCACGGTGTCCTATGCGGTTGCACACAAAACATCTCGGTGGCGCTTTCTTTAGGGCGTCTGCCGCGACTTTAGTTGTATCCCGGCCGTCATCGGAGACCTTCCCGAGGTTCGACAAGTTTTGCGCTTCCAGGAAACGATCCGCCGCATCGGCTAGGTCGTTCAGCGTTTTGTACTCGCGTTCTTTCAAGAAAATCACGAGCTTAGGATGGCAGCAGCGGATGAATTGTTCCCCGATGATATGGTCACGGAGAGCCTCGAACGTTTTCTGAATGTTCGCCATCTCTATCCAATGGTCAAAATAACCGGTGAGTCTCGCTGCAAGCTGTTTTCCTGTTTCGCCATCCTCCGCCCGCGCTTTCCTGAATTTTTCCTGATAGCCTTGGGCTGTAAACCGGAAACGCTGAAGCAACGCCTTTTTTACTTTGCCGTAGTCAAGAGAGTCCTCCGCGGTCATTCGGCCAATAATGGTAAGCGCCTCTCCACTTAAGCACATGCTTACCGCAAGAGCCCATTTGTCTTGCGGCCATTGCTGCCCTGTTGCTACGCGTTCAAATCGTTGCAAGTACGCGTGCAAGTCGTCGCGCTTCTCGTCAAACAGAGGAAGCAATTTCTGCGGGTTGAACGCATTCATGGTGGCAAGAGCTTCATTTCCCGCGGTGGGATTCGATGGGTTTGCACCGCCCTCTTGGAGCCGGATTCGTAAAAGTAGCAGTTCTTTCTCCCTTTCCGCGGCTTCTTTTGCTCTTTCTGCAGCTTCCTTATCCCTTTCCGCGGCTTCTTTTGCCCTTTCTGCAGCTTCCTTCTCCCTTTCAGCTGCTTCTCGGCTAGCTTCCCTCTCAGCGGCCCTTGCGCCACGCTGCTCAGCACGTTCGCTATCTACCCAAGCCCTAAGCTCTTGACCGGAAAGCCCCAGCTGAGTTCCCGCAGCAATTAACTTCTCAATGTCCATGCTTTCTAGCTAACCTTACAGGCGCGTTCGCGGCTTACCGACTCCTTTCAGCGGATGTTAAGTATCCTGGCAGGCTCGCCACTTTTTGTCATGAATGGGCCTAGGACCAGCTAGAAAGTCACGAGTCGGTAATACGTGCGCAAGTAGGGGTAGGTTTATGCGTGGAAAATGAGAGCAGAAGGTAAGAGAGTAACGGAAACACAGAGCGGAAACGAGACTACAGGAAAGAGCGTTAAATGCGGTAGCAGGCTAAAGAAAACTGTTCGCTAAAGAGAGCAAGGGAGGAAACGTCCTACATGGTCAGGATGCGCAGCAGTCCAACGAGGTCTCCTCACGAAGTACGTGGGATCGGCCGATGCCCCACGGCGCGGCTTGCTCGCTGAGGAGTCTCACGTCACGTCGGGTCCGGACACGGGACAGCGGCCGGACGTCAGGGACCGTGCACTGTGGTTGACGGCTCGATGGCCCAGCGGCGGTTGTGAGCCGGTGTTTCCCCGAACCGCGCTCTCTGGCCCAGCGCGTCACCCGATCCAGGCACGAGCCAGCAGACAGACTTCGGTAACTGGACCAGGGGCCGACGGCTCTCCGGCGACAGCAG
The DNA here is from genome assembly GCF_048455015.1 of Haemaphysalis longicornis. Classification (NCBI taxonomy): domain Eukaryota; kingdom Metazoa; phylum Arthropoda; class Arachnida; order Ixodida; family Ixodidae; genus Haemaphysalis; species Haemaphysalis longicornis. The sequence continues at coordinate 203,074,733 of NW_027526295.1, read as the reverse complement.
CGGTTGAGACCCTGGCTTCTAGCTCCAAGCGATCACAGGGCCGCGCTCACTCGCCCAGCGCGTCAAATGCGTCCGCTGAACCCTTGCTGATTCGATTCTTCTGCACGCTCCGCGCGCTCCTCGGCCCTCTTCTTTCTCCTTCACGGGCACCTCATCACACTGAGTCAGCTGACTCTATCACAAGGAAATGAGCATAGTTATTAACAGTTGTTGAAAAGACAGTTGTTGGAAGAGGTGGGAATGAAACTTCGGTGCGGCCCCTTTTCAGGGACCGATCACGTTTGGGGGGGGTTTGAAAATGCCATATAGCATAGTATAAAAGCAGGGAGACGGGGGTACTTTCTTCTTTGACCTTACCCTGGTAGTCAAAGAGGTCCCGGAGCTCCCTGCCTGGTAGACAGGCAGGGAGGCCATCCGCCGGAGCTTGACCTGGGCTCCGACGGCCACCGTTTGAGGTTTCTACCCTTCACCTTAAAACCCATTACCACGGTCGGTTACAGCGTGACTGTGGGGGCTCGGGGTCCGCGGTATCGCCAGTACCGTCACCAAGATTGCTCAAGGTGCCCCGTGCGGGGGTTTTGTTGATCGAGAGGGAGGAATGAGAACGGTTGTGTTATGGCTTGGCTCTCGCTAGCTGTTTATTTTTTGTTGTTTCCCGGCACAGAGAAAACCCGGAAATACAGCAGTGGGCCGTTCAAAGGGCCGAAGACGGCGCCAGGAGTCAAAGTATGTTTGCTGTCGACTAAGGCGCCACAGGCCTGAACAGGCCTGAACAGGCCTTACCCTGAGCAGAAAAAAGTTATTTCCTCCTCCTCCCTATCTTTCATGCTCCTTCCGCCCCCTGAAGGACGATGATGCGTCCCATAAGCTTCTTGGAAAGTAGCAACAAGCAAATATAATTTGCGCGAGCGGCGAGTATGGAGGCTACCTATTTGGTGGTGGATCTTCGTGGCTTCTCGACTCGTGCAGCGTCATGACCTGCTGCTTCTGACGGACGCTGAATCTGCTTTCGCGGTAGAGTGAGTGAGTGAGTGAGTGAGTGAGTGAGTGAGTGAGTGAGTGAGTGAGTGAGTGAGTGAGTGAGTGAGTGAGTGAGTGAGTGAGTGAGTGAGTGAGTGAGTGAGTGACACTTAGAAAGGGGTAGTCTTCTTTTTTCATCCGCGTCAACGCTGCTGGAGTGCCTCAATTACTCTTAGATTAAAATATTTATTCCCCGCGCTGAAAGTCCAGAACGTCCGCCTTTTTTTCAAATGGATGTTTCGAAAACGCCAGAAGGTTTTCATAGACTTATGAAGACCCCTTTACTTCAAAGCCACTACCGCGAAGCCAGAGTCACCCGATGGCTTCGTTGTAAGGAGGACTTTGCTGCAGCAGTATCATCTTCATTAAAAATGACACCTGTTACAACACACTTAAGTATAAGAGCGTTCATGAGAAAAGAAATCTACGGATCTTATGCATAGTTTGGAAACTACGTAAAACCTAGCTTTAATTGTATGCGTTCCGAATTCGTTCCTCCCGAAGTGCTCTTCGAAGTACTTCCCTGCGGTGACAAGCGAGACGTGGTGGTCGCGCAGGGCCACAACACGTTGTTCTGATTGTCGCTTGTGGCAGTAGCGCTCACCAATCTGCTCGTATCCCATGGCGCCGCATACGTGGCCAGCACTCTGTTTACACGACAGCTCCAGGCACTGTCCGCAAGTTTAATTAGGCCATCGTCTAAAGACACAGTGGAAAACGCTTCTGTCGGCGTTGAGAATCGCTTCGGTCGGTGGCCGAAGCGTACTCGGTGGAGCTTCTGTCGTCACCACAAAAACTCACGAAGCTCTTGCTTGACCTTGGCGGAGCTGGAAGGTCAGAGGGACGCTGCCAGGCGTTTTCTTCGTTTGTGACTGAGTAATAGGCCGCGCTTAATAAACAGGAGACATCCTGGCAAATTCGCCTAACTTCATTGGCAATGTGTCAAAACCAGATTCCGAAAGCCCGATCATACTTTTGTGAGAACGAGAGAACAATAACAGAGGGCTGCTGTAAAACATAATTACCGCCACTGAGGAAAACATTTTTTGTATTGACAAAGCGCGCAACAAAATTGTTTTGGCCTAGGTTCGGTTGTGCAATGACGAGTACGCCAGTATCAAGGAACTGGAAAAGGAGAGCGTCGTTCAGCACAGATGCGAGTTACATAGTATGAAGAGTCTGCCAGACTGCTGTCGTTTTCTGACTTTAAAGAGCTTGTGGCGATGCCGTCGGAAGCGGAAGGAAACTTTCGGGTTTACATGGGTCGACGACGAAGTGACAGGGCACTCGGTCGCTTCCAACTTGTGCTTGTTCGCTCGATTCCTACCGGGCTTGAAGCTGCGCAATCCAAGAGACGCATGGAAACAGCAGAAGCAATTTTCAGCCCCTCAGTTTCCTCTGTGTGGTCGAAGCGACAACACTAAGTAACAACACTCAGAGATTAAAGAGGAACGTGGGGAATAACACTGTATAAGCGTTTTACCTTTCTCGAACAAGCGAACTAAACACATGTTCAAGTCCTATCGACGACCTTCCAATCTGTCATTGCTATGCTCCCTCTACAACTTCACCATCCATTCCCTTCAACCTACCTACTCTCATTCAAGACTTCATTTGTCATTTGCGCGAGGCTTCCTCTTTCCCAGTCTTCGAGCTGAAGGCCATGCACCTACGGCAACACCGGAAGGAAAGGTAAAAAGTTTTATCTAGCGTCTTGAGGAGCACCATCGCGCTAGCCTTGACACAGCAACGAGATTCAACATCCACCGTGCTCCTCATTAGAGACAGGCACAATGATGTGACAGCCAATGAACGCGTGGAAAATGGCAAAGTTTGTAAAAGGCTGCGTGTGACTTATCGGAAGCCGCGTGAAAAATGGGTGTTACGTTTGTCGTATCCATGGTCATGTTTACCGTCGGGCTCGCGTGAGAAAAGTTAAACCGTATTTACGAAACACCTTTTGGCACGCCTTGTTACATGCTGCTTGCTTAAACATCATTCACTAAGGTCCAACAAAATGCTTTGTTAATGCGACCGTATGCCAAAATGCGTATTTAACTACAAGCTGTACTGCAGGCTTGGAAGCTTATTATATTTCAGTGGAATAGAAAAAAAAGAGCGGTGAGGAATAATTTACCAATAAGAATAGACACACATAGTGCTCCGCATGATGGTCACCAGATCAGTAGCGGGCTCGGTACGTGCCCGGTGTTAAGTACTACTACGTGAAAAAAAAATAACAAAGACTTCTGACGCTTCTCACCGATTTTCTCGCTAAAGCGCATTGATGCTGTAGCAGATTTGTAATTTACCGCCAACATGATAATGATGGGCACGAGGGAGGCAAGGCGTTATCTTATTCAACATCATCCCCCGCGCAAAGACGGCTACAAACGTTCACAGCGTGCTAGCGTCCGTGGCCTTAAAGCAGTCCAGTAGGCAGGCATCAAGAATTTGGCAGTTGAAGCAAGCAGATTCGGGGACCTCGCCGCTTCTGCTTCCATCGATGAAAACAACTCTTGTTAGCGTGCCGAAGCGTAGACCTATTTCCTTGCTGAGAAGACCCTAAACTGTTGAAAGGAGTCCCCGAAGAGATTTTTTCATTGCATCTTCTGAGCGGAAACTTTGCTCGCCAGCGGGCAGTCGTTTTGCTGATCACATGAACTCTCATTAGTCGCATCACCTTGAAACGCCTTGCAGGCTTATGTAGAATGCTAGGCACTATTTTCCTTCGTCTTTCCTTTAGCTTTATTCTCTCGCCTTCCTCAGGCTGTTGGCAACTCGGTCTTTCCACTCCTACTTGAGGGTCCGTATTGAATATTTCCGCTTGTATCTTGAATGTGTCACGTCACGAAAGAAGCCGGTACTAAATTTCTTCTCTTTCGGCGTGGTTGTTCCTGCCTTGCCTTTCTCGTGACATCTCGGGGATTTATTGCGGTCCGCTAATTCATGGAATCCAAAAATGTGCCGAAGATCCAGAAGACTGCTTCCTTCTCCCGCTTTCTATTTGGACGTCCCATTCATTTCTTCATGCCAGTTCTCGAGACCGAGCATTTTAATGTCGTTTTAACGGGGCAAGTGAATTCTGTAGTTATTGCTTTGGATGTGCGATCACTAACGTTCAACTCGTCAACATTGTCCATGCAATTTCGTCTATCGAAGCCCGAATCCGGTCAGAGCTCGGACAGCACCAGAAAGATGATATAAATACTAATAATACGGACATTGAGAATAGAAGAGATACTCTGGCAACAAAACAACACGAGGTCCAGTGTAGACGACATATGCATTGGCAAGACGTTCCTCCAATAGAAAACAGCGGTCTTGGTGTCTGTGCCGAAGACACCACGTGCTATCCGACGCACACTGACTGCCCAGGACAAGCTGCGGTGACCATGACTGTAGGGAGGCATGCGCGACCAGAAAACAATGTTGACTGGTTGAACGTTAGTGATTGTCCATTCAAAGCAACAACTTCAGCATTCACTTGCCCAGTTAAATCCACATTTAAAGTGCCCGCCCCGTGAACTGGCCTGAAGAAATCAATGGGACGTCCGAAGAGAAAGCGGTAGAAGGAAGCAGACTTCTGGATCATCGGCACGTGTTTAGATTCCATGAATTAGCGGACCGCAATAAATCCCTGAGATGTCGCGAGAAAGGCACGGAAGGAACAACCACGCCGAAAGAGAAAAAATTTAGGACCAGCTTGTTTCGCGGCGTGACACATTCAAGACCCAAGCGGAAATATTGGATACGGACCCGCAAGTTGAAGCGGAAAGACCGAGTCGCGAACAGCCTGAGGAAGACGGAGAAAATAAAGCTAAAGAAAATACGAAGGAAAATAGTGCCTATCATTCTACATAAGTCTGCAAGGCGTTTCAAGGTGATGCGGGTAATGAGAGTTTCTGTGATGAGAAAAACTACTGCCCGCTGGCGAACAAAGTTACCACTCAGAAGATGCAATGAAAAAAAATGGTTCGGGCGCTCCTTTCCACAGTTTAGCGCCTTCTCAGCAAGAAAACAGGTCTACGTTTCGGCACGCTACGAAGCGTTGTTCTCATCGATGGAAACAGAAGCGGCGAGGTCCCCGAATCTGCTTGCTTCCATGGACAAATTCTTGATGCCTGTCAAATGAAGTGCTTTACGGCCACGGACGCGTTAGCACGCTGCAAAAGTTTGTGGCCATCTTTGCGCGGGGGAGGATGTTAAAAAAGAAAACACCTCGCCTCCCTCGCGCCCATTATCATCATCAGCAACATGTACCATTAAATAGTAATCGGGACGGGTCTTGCGGCTCGTCCCTTTCTCCACAGATGCCATCCATCTGTTGACAAGAAACGAGTACCTTCCGCGCCATACATGGGCTCTTATTCTTCAGTGTGCTGTCACCTTCCTTCCGGCTCTTACCCGTGGACGGGAGGTTGCGCTTCGAAGTATTCGGGGGGAGGTGGGAGAGGGGAGATAGGTGATGGCCTTAACTCCTGCTGTGACCTGGCAATTCTTGATTTCGACATTTTCCGATGCCCTTGTCTCGTGATTGAACAGATCTGGTTCAACATCGGGCGTAATTCAACTGTTCAACGTTTTATTTGACAAATGAGCATACAGACAGACAGACAGACAGACAGACCTAAAGGAGTCCAGAGTAGGCCGACTAAAGCAAGCTCCCCGCGCTGAATTACCCTGACCTCCCCCTAATAAACCATTTTTTATTGTAAGAAGTGCACCTCTTCATACGCTCAAATACTTGTCCTTAGATAATTGAACGAAGCTCTCCCTACATAAACGTTCTGCATGCGTAAAATTGCAAATTCAGAAGGAAAAGCTTTGATGTAAGGCTTACAAGTGTAAGAAGTAAGCGAGAAAATTTTTAGAAAGAGGATACAGGTGTGTTTTCTTTTCACTCAACTTTTATGTAATGTCCCGTGTTATCCGGTGCCAAGGTCATTTTGTAATGAGCCATTTTGTGCCTTACACTTCAATCGACCATACAACCACGAAAAGCTTGTTAAGCATTAGTGAGAAAAAAAATCGAGGCTGCCACAGGTCCAGAAAGCCTCATTAGATGCAGTGCGGGCTTTCCATATTCTTAGCAGGACCACAGACGGACAAGAGCCTCTGTGCGTTCCTCTTTCTATTTTTCTTTTCATTTTAACTACGTGAACTGCCAGGCTGTTTTACATAGGACATAAACGCACGCACGCACATGCACACGTGCGCACCCGAAGGCTCCTCCTTTTCAGCCTCACTCGAGCAAGGACGGGATGGCGGTCGCCGTCTTAGAGCGACAGCTGACAAGGAGATTTGTTGCAAGAGCAGCTGAATTTCACTTCATAATGAGGAGCCACGAAGGGAAGTAAAACGGGAGGGAAAACCTTGTGTCATGCTACGGGCTCTTAAGAGCGGCCGCAACAGCAATGCTGACTCGAGCTTCTAACAGCTTTAACTCCAAGCCTTTCTGCTTTCTTTCACTCATCTGCTTCTTTCTTTCATCTTTTTCCTGTCCTTTTTCACACCCCTCTTTTTTTGGCCACGTGTCAGGCTCTCTTTTTTTTTTTTTCTCCGCGAGCGGCTGCTATGCCGTCGGAAGCGGAAGGAAGCTCTCTGGTTTACATGAGTCGATAAAGAAGGGGCAGGGCACTCGGTCGTTTTCAGGTGGTGCTTGTTCGCTTGATTCCTTGCTTCAGGCTGGCCTCTCCAACAGATGCATGAAAACAGCGAAAGTAATTTTCAGCCCACCAGTTTCCCCCCTCTGCCAGTCACTTTCTGTAGACTGCTGGGGCGCCCATCTTGCACTTGTTTCTTCTTCTGTTCTGTTTTATATTATTGCGTGTCTACGTGCGCTAGCGCTCAGCGTCTACTTTTCAGTGTATACGTTCGCACACATTCGACGGGCGTTGTTTACTTAGTTTTTTTGGCGGCGATAGCCCATAATAGGACCTAATGGACAGCTACCGTAATACAAAGTTCTCCCTAGCATCTCTGATGTTTTCGGCTGGGTATGTTGTTCGAGCGATAATTTACTGGGGTTTGTTTTTGCTCTATTGGCTTTGCACGGAATGGATATCTGCGCCGCGACTCATTTGTCGGTTTTTACCAGTGCGAACTCGGTGCTCTTCCACTCTGGGATTGTGGATGACCAGCGGGGTTATTTGTGGGTTATTACCTATTTGGCCACAAACTCCCGTTCAAATTGACCCATTGCGCTTGCAATATACTCCGCAAGATTTTACACATTCAGGCGTCTTGCGTTTTCCGCCTCGCGGCATTCAGGGTCCCTATGGGCATCGCGCTTTAGCTTTGCGACCGGAGCCCGATAGTCGCCGGCGGTCTCCTTCCGCCGCCTAATTTTGCAGCGCATCTGTTAAAAGCTAACCCCCGTTCGTTGTCTTTTTTAACACGAATGTGTTTTATTCCCGGATACATGAAGATTTTGCTGACGTTATATCCGTCACGGAAGTTACACCTGTACAATGAAGCAAGCGGCCTGTAAAGGATGCACCCCTGCACACAGGGTCTCCTTGCGGGGAAGCAACCATTACTACTGAAGAGTACGTTATACTCAGGGTTGTTCGTTTTCTGGTTTTATATTTTAACTCGAAAGTGTTTTATGCCGGAATACACCAAGATTTCACTGACGCCATATCCGTCGCCGAAATGACGCCAGTACACCTTTCCGAAAGCAACCCGCCAGCAGGACGTCGCTCGGCAGGCACACCCACGAAGTAGCCGCCGACCCGCAAATCATGCTCAGCTGCAGATTTCACCGCACGTTTCACTTTTGTGTTTGACTGATGCCGATGACAGAGGAAGCAACCACAGTTTTTTTGTGTGTCCGTAGAACGAAAAAATCCCCTAGTTCTCTCCCTGGCATCCTTCCCGCCCCCTGGCCGGTGTTGTCTTCAGGTGCCCTGGCTGACCGCACGTATTCTCGCACTGTATGCCTACCCGCTCCCTTCGGCCCCCATGTCGACTGCGGCGCTTCAAATTCTGGTATGACGAATACTTCCCCTAAATATGTGTTCCCAGAAATGCATTTGGGTACATGAGTGATGCCGATTTTAAAGAGATCGATGTAACCTTGGGCTTTGTAAGCGGGCTTTCCCACATTATGTTTCTACAGCTCATCACGCCGATCAACGCAGCAACCATCTGCAAACGTTCTCCCTCTTTGGATTCCTCTCATGAAATGAAACACTACAAGCTTCGAGACAGTTGTCTATCTCCGGTACCGCCTGACTTTCACTGGCTTCCGCAAGAGTTCTGTTCCAAAAGTTCCGTTCAGTTCTGGTTTGTTGTGCAGAGTGTTGGTGTTGTTGATTGTAAGGTTTCACTCGCCGACGCAACGCAGGCGATGAGGCGCGCCGTAGTGGAGGGCTCCGGATTAATTTTGACTACCTGGGGATCTTTAACGTGCGCCGAAATCTCGTACACACGGACGTTTTTCCTTTTCGCCTCCATCAGAAAAGCGGCCGCTGCGCCTGGGAATCGAACCCGCGACATAGTGTCGCACAACGCCTTAGCCGCTGAGCCACCGCGTTGGGTTGGGCAGAGTGTGGGGATATTTCCCTTTGGTGCACAACTTAGAGCCATTGTATATGTCAATATTACCACTTAGGCAAGCGAAATTATCTCATAGTTGTTGCACGTCTGATTCCTATAATACCGACATGTAAAAAAGCAATGAACCGATTTTCCGGACTAATGCGAACAGAACGTTAAACGTAAGCCGCGTAAGGGCGGTAGGGTATTGGCTTCCCCGTCAATGTACAACGATGTTGTTATAGGCTTACGACAATCAACAAAACCACCAATAGTGGAACCAGCTCCTCAATAACACGATCGACCAAGCATAAACCTAATTTTTCTGAGAGGAAAGCAACTTACGTAAGCTGCAAAGATGGTTTGCTGTTGTAATATACCTTACAAAAAAAAAACGCGCAAACCCCTACGAAAGGTACAACGAACAGGCGAAGGCTTCGGAGCGTCAACCTGTTGCGGGACTTCGTTATCGACTGAACTGCGGCGATATCCTGCACGTCGGTGTCTGCACAGCGAACAAGAACTTAGGTTCAACTCTCCGTCATACAACGCCGGCGCCGAGGTTCTCGGCGAACTAGAGCAGACGGTGCGGTTGGGATGACTTGCCGCGGTGATCGTATTATTACCGGGCGGCCGCCTCCTTTGCCAAGCATCCCCTCAAATTCAGACGCGTTCATGCAAGCAGACTGATGAGGAGAGGCCCCCGACTGCGCTTTAGACAACGCCCACCATGCTTGCGTGCTCTACGACGTCCTCTGGTGTCCCCTGGCTTAGAGTGTTCCCTCGTGAACCCTGGCCTAGAGACCAACCATTTCGCGCCCTCATTAGCGTCACCTTTAGCCAGGAGGTAGTGCAATGTTTATAGCCAGGCGTAATTTTTGGTTGTTTTTTTTTCTGCGAAATCACGTTGCCACGGATGGTGATTACCTATTAACCTGAAGCAATACCTTACGCGTTTAGCGTAGGAGATGGATAGGTGAATACGAGGATGCTGCATTATTATCGCGAGGGGGGTCGAATATCTGTGGCCCAGCCACGTTTTCACGAGTGAGGGCAATGTCCAAAAAAGGACAGTTTACCCTAGTTTCGTGTTTTACACAGAATTTGTGGTTACGTCAGCTTCCGCAAGAAAGCCAACATGTCAGACCGTCTGAATCGAGCGGCAAACCAGCGGAATCCACGGTTAAAAAGCGAAAGTATGAGAATATATCATGGCTGCATTTGAGCCCAGAACTGAGCAGTAACCTCACGGATAAATATTCAACTAAGCTACGAGAGGAACCTGCCTGTGAATGCAAACAGTTTGCGGTGATTTGTGCTATAGGTTCCATCAGATAAAATCGTACCTATTTATTTATTTATTTATTTATTTATTTATTTATTTATTTATTTATTTATTTATTTATTTACGGGGTTTTACCTTTATAGGTAAAACCCCGTCCTCACTATCACCCAGCATCCACACAAGGTAGGTAATGAATCACCCGGAAAACAGGCTTGTTCGAAACTTGCAAGCTCTTCGGGTAGGCCGAGAACTGTGTCGTTTCCAAAAGGGTCACAATAACAACTCTCAATTACTCTTCTCCATCAGTGAGGGCTACGGTTACTTGTAACAGTTTCTGTGTAAACATACTCGTGGCTTCGACACAATAACTCCCTGTCTGTTCGTCGCTATTTTGAGCTTACGGCAATAACTACAACGTACAGAAGTTCCCTGTGATATGTTCCCCATTGCCTTTCGCAATTGCATTACTATCAGGGGGTAACACTATGAGTAGTGTTTTTTGGAACTACTCAGGAATGAGAGAGCCAGTAGTCCAGAGAAAGAACCACGTTTTTTTATGCGTAAGCGTTTTTTTAAGTACCCCACAACCTCAACCATGCAACACCCTGCATTGGCCTAAAAATGCGTGATTGGGGGAGTTAACATATTTAATAGTTATGATAGTGTAAATGAGATAATTAGTCACAGAAGATTGGTCTTCTTTTTATCGCGATTTTATAAGAAGACTGCTGCAGCCAGACGTTGCGGTTAAGGGGTGATAGGAAACATGTTGGCGTGCACAGGACGTTTGAGTTTCTGTTGCCACCGCTCCTTGATTTTAAGTCGGAAGCCTGAAAGCCATGTTTCAAGCCCGCGTGTTGTGAGGTACAAAAAATAGGTGTTCCGAAAAAGTTGTAACTGCACCAGCAGTAGACCCGGCGGCAGAAAAATAAACAGCATTGCGGGATGAGAGTCGCAGAAGAGCCCTGAAAAAGGGCGACGCAGCGCGCGCCAGGTGAGGGAAACAGCAGCGCAATTAAAGGAGGGTAGGCCTCCGCCACACGTGCAGTACCAGCCGCCTTGACGCCTGGAGAGGCAAAAGTATCGACCGGAGATTAAAGCAGGCTACTGACGACGCCTAGAGAGCGGAACAAGCTTCGGTGTTTGCTTCGCAGGAGGTTAGTCAAGTGGTGAGGGGCGCGACCCCAAAGCTCAAAGAAAAGTTCCACAGCACAAAAACAGAATGTGCAACTGCTTGCATTCGCCTTAGCATTCTTGGTAAACCCCAAAAATCCCCCTGCAATTTATTCAATGGTGCTTGGAGGAGATAGCTGTGAAATCAAATGCAACGAGCAACGTGATCCTAGAAACTAACTGAAAATAGAAGTACGTTCGCCGTTACGGTTTTGAAACCCTAAAAAAGTCGTTTCTATGTGTACAAAGAAGGTAACGGCGTTACTGGTTACGCCGTGGCTTTCGACGCCGTACAACAAGCACTGCTGTGAATTCACTGCAACAGCACCACTCAAGTTCTTCCTGGATCAAAAGACAATCGTCATCCCCGGAGGTTAGCCCACTTGGATAGTTCGTGCTGAGAACAAACCCCGCCTTTCGCAATTCAAAGTTTGCCAAGCTCATAAACAAACCCTTGTTTCCGTCCATGTACTCTCATCGGCGAATAGCATTTTCTACAGCATTTTATCTCTGGCGAACTTTCGCGCACATAAGATATTTAGTACTCCAGTCCTGCAAATAGCTCGGTCTCTTTGCTTGCAGATACCCTTATCCACAAAGTATTGGAAAGTAAATTTCAAAATGCCGTGCGTGGAGGCGTTGTGGGAATCGTGAGCTTCTTTACTAACTTATTCCAGCCCAGATGAAGCTCAACCCGCCTCTCTTGGGAAGAAAGAGTAGCAGCAAATTCTTGTCTGCCCGCTCAATACTGCGGTGTGGGAGACGAGATCAGCGCCACACGCGTGGCTTCGTGGCCGCAGGCCAAGGAAACGTGCATGAGAGTAGAAAACCCTGAAACAACATGTCGTTTTCATAGTCAGGAAAAAAGAAAATTTCCCCGCGTATGCAAGCCGTGGTGGGGCGTGGATGTGGGCGTCAAGTTTAAGATTTCGGCAAACCCCCATGGAAGCAACAGTTGCAGTTCTTCGGTTCCAAAGATGTGTTCAAGGTACAAATGCCAGGCGCGTCTCTGACACGACGACGAGATTACACACCGTATCTCTCTGTGGAAGAGAGAGATCATTACTCAGCTGCTCATTCAGCTGAAAAAAAAAAGTTCTCAAGAGATACACTACTGAATGGTCTCTTTTCTTTGCCTTTCCTGAGCAGCTCGTGGGCAGAATAGGTGTGCCCTTGCAATAAAAATTCTATGGGCCAACAAAAATACGGAGGTGCCCTAGAGCAGTTGTGAGCAGTTCCAAATGACAATTGCAAGGCACCAGCAGTGTCCCTTTACTGCACTCCCTACTCACCACCGCTGTCTTCCAGGAAGAGACAAGTAAAGTTTCCGCTCCTTGTTCCACTGCTAGTGGAATAAACCGCCATTGTATGAGATGAGAACCAGGATAAGGACCACCCCGCCATGCTGCTACTCTTTACTAACTCCTCCTAACCATCATTTTATACCTTTGTTTGCTAGGAGTAGATTTATAGCGCCGTAGTTAGTCAGGGGCTAACTATCACGATTTATCTTGGCGTACGTCACAAACGAGTGAGCTTTTACATAGTCAGCTGTTAGCCGGAGGATATAGCCGGTATTCAATGGCGTGGAATGCATGCAGGCAACCAAGTGTGCGCCGCCATATCTGTGGCCAGCGTCTGTTGCTAGGCGATGTTGTGCGTACGGCCCGCAGATCAGGCACCCCTTCCCTCGTCCTGCGGAAGGCGAGGAAGAAGATGAAGAAGACCACATCGAGGCAACTCCAATCGACACATACAAGGAGGTGCTGGCCTGGTATCGGGAGGGTAGAAGAGCCTACCCGCCGCCGCACAGGAATCTTACCCGAAGAGAGGCGGTGCTAGTGCGCCAACTACAGGTGCGCGCGATATGGACGCCTGTGTTCGCCAAACACGTGTGCCCCGAATTATTCCAGACAGATAAGTGTGTGATGTGTGGTGACGGTCGCGCTACCATGCAGCACATGCTCTGGGACTGCCAGCAAACGGACTCAACCACTGCGGATCCGCTGCCGCCGCGCTTGGAGAGTGCGGTGACCAGTGCGGACTATGAACTACAGAAGATGGCTGCGCAGCTCGCGCTAGCGGCCATCGATCGCCAGCGGCCGAACTTGTCACCTCCCCCACAGGGAGGCCGGCGATAGTAGGTACCCCTCGAGGTTTCCGCAGGCCAAATAAAGACGTTGTTTCTCTCTCTCTTCTCCTCCATGCAACCATGCGAGTGCGCCGTCACTCGTAACGTCGGGCTCCGCGGGATGGCGGTACTTTTCCATGCTAAGCACGACTGTGAAACACATGACTGTTTCACGTTACAAACTCTACCTCGCCTTCGCAAAGTATTGCCTCCAGTTCAATGTGAGTGCGATTATTAACATCTCTGTAGACGCCACCGTTTAGAATTGGATTGGAACGGAGCAGATGACGCACGCCGGTGTTTTTAGATGCGACGCTCAGAGCATCTCTTGTCGGCGGCCCTGTCCTTCCTGCGTGCGTCCGTTGTTGTCCGCGGCGTGCGTCCGTTGTCCGCAGCCACTCTCCCGCTCTCCTCTCCGATAGCGAACACTCTCTCGCGAGGGGCATTGGATTGTATTCGAGTGGATTCGACTGGATTGGCTTGGCTTGGATTGGATTGGATTTGGATTTAACTGGATTGGATTAAAGTGGATTGTGTTTTACGGTGTGTTTGATTGGATTGTGTAAAGTGGATTGTGTGACTTCGGATTGTGTTGCGTCATAGCCGCGGCAGACGCACTGGCGCCGGCGCGTGCCCAGGTGAGAGCGTGTGCGGCCCAGCGCGCTCTCACTCCGCCGGTGGGCGGCGCTGCGCGCGGTGCTGCGCACGTGCAGCCCTGTCTCTCTCCGCGGTCTCCTCGCCTTCGGGCGCGCTGCGCATATAACCGGTGTGCCGCTCTCCAGCGGCCTTTCGGTCGACGGTTGCTCTCCGCTTGCGCTTGAACCCCCTCAGCGTCGCATCACACCAGGGTTCCCGCGAGGGGAGGTGGGCGTAATTTTTTTTTCTTCGGCGTGCGGCCGCAGTGGCCCAAGCCGCGCCATGTCTGTGGCGCATCGGCCATGTCTGTGGCCGTTTACAGCGTTGCCAAGCGAAAAAAAAATGACCGCTAAACTTTTCAACGAATACCGCCTATACGGAGAAAATCCTGTGTTCGCTCAGAAACCCCTGCGCCACCCTGTAATCGGTTGCTGTTGTCTTTCTCGCCACGGGGCATTGCTAATCATAATTGGGTCGTCGCGTTCATCGCCCTCGAGAAAGTCTGTTGCGTTACGTGACGGTCATAGGAGCTTAGTAGAAATTTGCAGAGTAGCTGTACAGGAAGCTGGTCAGCCAGCTCTCCCACTGTTGTGAGAAAGGGTAAATTACAGTGTGTAGGCACCGTACGAGGTAGGATGGAGATCTTAAACGTCACAAGCAGGGAAGGGCAGTAGTAGTGGCATGTTGCAGAAGAGAGAGAGAGAGAATAAATTTTTTTATTTACCTAGCAGAGGCTGATGTGTGTGCCTCGCCCCGCGGAAAGCATCCCTAGTTTGGGATGCCTTGACTTCGGCCGGCCGTCCGTGCCCGGGTCACCAGTTTGAGCTGAATATTTGGGTCTGGGCTGGGATATGTGGTTGACGACCGGGATACTGTATACCTTTCAAGCGGTGCCTGTAGGGGCGCCACTGAAACACCACTAGCGGCCCGTTTCGAAAGCAGCCGCGGGACGCGTGGCCCGCTCCCCACTATCGCTGTTCACGACTAAGATTTAGCGTTTACATGCGTTCGAAATACAAATTGACGTAGAACAGTTCCTGTTCGCAAATGCGGTGTATATACGATAGTGTAGACGATTCTGACGCGATCTTAGTGTGGTACATTCGCTCTGTATAAGCGCCAGGTGTGTGTCACAGACCAACGTCGCGAAGCCGACATATGAATTTAGCTGATTGTGATTCAACTGCCCTGAAATGTACTAACAGTGTCTCCGTAATCCGCGTTTCCAAGATTGTCATGTACGGCTATAAAATAAGATGTAAATATATTTTCTGCGCTTATATAATCTAGCGGAGCCCTTATACTTCAAGGCACGCCAGTTACGCTTGCCAATATCAAACCTCGGATATTGACCACTACCTGGACAACCCAGTGGGACATAAATTTTACAAATATTCTACGAAAGAAGTACAGTGGATAATACCAAATTATACCCGGAGAGAAGCACCTGACAAAGAATTTAATGCTGGGTCGTGTTGTCTTCAGCTGAGTGCTCATAAATATGCATCATCTGCTACATATATCATCCGCGAGCAGATTGGCGACGGGCTTTTAGAGTAAGTGGCGTCCGCGACTAAACGCTTCTTCTAAACATCACTATGTGACACAGGGGGCCTGCAGAAACTAGCATAAACTAAAATCAAATGGCCTTTACCACATGCCGCACTCTTCCAACGACACCTTTATCCTTTATGAACTGCCTATCCTGTACTTCGAAAAATGCGTCCGCCGAGTGATCAGCTGTTCGTCAAAGCCGAAAACTGAAAGCAAAGTTATTACTAAAACGTCCATTCCTTGATTTTGTTCCGAATTGAGACACAACCATTGATACGCGATCGAGGCGAAAAGCGAGAACGCCCGTGTGTACGAGATTTCGGCGCACGTTAAAGATCCCCAGGTGGTCAAAATTAATCCGGAGCCCTCCACTACGGCGCGCCTCATCGCCTGCGTTGCGTCGGCGCGTCAAATCCTACAATCAACCATAGATGAGCGCCCCCTCCCCTCCCCAAGCCTATGTTCCGCAAAGTAGGAATGTATTTCGCATCTACATAGGTTTGGTGGCTTAAGCATAGACGATCATCTCTAGCATTTCCAAAGTTGCACTGGCCTTGTTTTCATTGCCGTACGAGCTATTCTGTTTCTTCCCGACTTGCAGACCATGTAATACTCTGTGGTTTCTTTAACTTTAATTCGTTTTTGCTGTGACGTGTGAGTGTGCACACATTTAACGACGCAGCGCCTTGCGCTATGGTTAACGTTTTCACGTGGCTAATATTCCCTTAAAAGGCACAAGTGGTGTTCAGGTATTTGGATAATCAGATAAGGTATTTGGATAATCAGAGACAGATTTTTCTATGACGTATATATTTGACGAAACCAAGCCACATTCGTTGTACGCGCTGCAAGACAAAACCAACCCCTCCCTGTGCCTATATGACGCCTAAATAAGGTGACACCAGAATTTACTTTACTTGACATGTTCGGAGGTGACAGTGATGATACGCTGCTTCCGTCGCTGACGCCCTCCCGTAAGAGCGGCTAGGAAGCGCGCAGAACCGCGTCCCCGGATAGTTTTGTAGCGTAAGCTACACTGGCCGAGGTTGAGCAATTTCGCGTAGACCCTGAAGGGCCGTGCTGCGCAAGCGCGAGGAGAATTGGATTGGATTGGATTGGATTGGATTTGGATTAAATTGAATTGTATTTGATTGAATTGTAAATCAAATCCAATTGGAGTATGTGTGTGTAGAGAATTTGGTCTGCACATTCGCCAGTCTACGCATTCCAGTGGAGTGACGTAAAAGCCGCGGCAGACGCACTGGGGCCGGCGCGTGCCCACCTGTGCGCCTCCGTTGCGCAGTAGCTAAGTCTGACGCTGCGCTGGAGCCACTTGATATCCGTTTCGCGTGGCTCCTGGAGAGCCGTTTTCCGCATGCGCGAGGAGCAGTGACTGGACTGGACTCGACTCGACTCGACTCGACTCGACTCGACTCGACTCGACTGGACTGGACTGGACTGGACTGGACTGGACTGGACTGGACTGGACTGGACCGGACCGGACCGGACTGGACTGGATTTGATTGGACTGTTTGTTGGCGTTCGACCATTCTATCAAGCCGGAGCTGTTTTTTTTAAGTAACCTAAACATACCATTTGCTTGCAGACGTGACCATAACAAGTTGTTTAGGATGCTGAAAAATCGAAAGAGAAGCGAAACATTGCACGAACTTCTTTAAGCCACCCAGCGCTCTTCCCGTACACGTCGAGGAGAAGAGGCGAAAGGCGACGCAGCCATCGCGAAGCTCGAGGCGTATAATGCATTGGTGACACGTCTTTTTTGTTCAGTTGCGGAGGGTGGAGGAGGTGAAGGAGCGGATACCGAACATGACGTGCGCGCGCGCACTCGCAGTTAAATGCACTTACATTCACTTGCATGCATATACGCGTACTTACTGGTGCACACACATACACTCACACGTACACGCACACGCACACGCACACGCACACGCACACGCACACGCCCACACGCACTCAGAGAAACACAGCATTCCTGTATTCACAGTAAGATCGGTGTTCCACTACCCGGTGCGGAGAGCAGACCCGCTATTCGACGGTAACCTCCACCTCCGCTTTGGAGGTTTCATTCTTCTATCGCTGTACCTATCACCGCCACCATTCCCTGTTTCAATAGAGCGCTCCTAGTTCCTGGAGCCCGCCTATCATGATTGCCGAAGCACCGAAGCACACTAAGCACCGTAAGTGCAACCGCCTGCTCCTCCTCCCCACCCCATCTACCTCTCTCGTGACCGTTTGCTTCTTCATTTACCCTGGCTACGATCTCCGAGACCCGTGCAACAGCACTCCAATTAACGTGAACATCTAATCAGAGACGATGAGAAGGGCGACCGGGGGATAAGGGCTGGTCCCCTCCTTGATCGGGCAGCTTCCAGCAGTACCACGTTATACATGCTCTCCCGTCCAAGTGAGAGCCCCAAGAATTGTATGACGTGAACACCCGGCGATGGGTGTCGAAATCATGCATGCCAAAGAACAGAGACAGTGAAGCTATAGATGAAAAAGGAAGAGGTAACAAGGTGGCCTGGAGAAAACGCGAGTTCCTGTTAAGAGCACCTCTAATGCAGAAAGCTGTGCCATTGTATTCCGAACAGACCCTGAATCGGGCTTTAAGCGAAGCAGGGTGTTGACCAGTTTCCTTTAGCGAAGCGCTTAGGCTGCGCCAGTTAGGCTGGAGAGGAGGTAGGGAGGGAGGTTTCTAAATGGCGCTTCTAAACGTCTTGCCTGCTTGTCCGTTCAGAAGAGCGCTACTAGGATTTTGTCTCTCGCGTGTCCACCCCGCCCTCGCTAATTTATTATCTCACTCGAAAGAAGCGCACTTCTCTTTTCTTTTCGTCCTTCACGAAATCTCTCTAACACAATCCCAACTTCTTCTACTCCTCCCCTGGTATCCTTCCTTATAGCTTCGAGGGTTGTAAAACACGACAAGCTTTTTGTTCCCCCGCAAATTTTCATTAAGGTCGTGGCTTACTTTTTTCTGCAATTTGAATATTGCAGTGGCTGAGCCCGAGTTCTGCTCCTCCTGATTTTTTGGTAATAGAGCGGGCCCATTTCATTAATTATTCATTCCACGCCATTATTCGCACACTTTATGGCTGATTACCAAAATCTTTTACAGCGATAGTGCACAGCGCCAGCTCCTCATTAAGAGGCTAATGAATGGTATAGAACAGAACTATTGCTGCAGTCTTCCACGACGTTCGAACTTAGAAAATCTGTGCGACCATAGAGATTTGTTTCACATTTGCGACAGCGCAGGAATATTTGCAAAGGAAATATTGTTGCGTCTTAGTAGACGGAGGTGTAGACAGCAAGATGGAGATGTACTTTATTAGGCGTAGCGATACACCGAAGAGTAGAGGCAGCACGGCTAGGCTCAGCGAAGATGGCTGAATCAGTCTGGCCCGCGAGCTGTGGACCCACACATTTACGTCGTCGTCTTCAAACATTTGGCTGGCCAAGAAGCACGGAACGTAGCACTAACTGGGGATTGAACACTGCACTGCCATCAAGCACACAGTAACCAGGGGCGATCGCACACATCGCGAGCAGTGCATCGCGGCTTGACAAATATCCATGTGACAATATAAAGCGCGTCGTGTTACACGCTGAGCTCGTATTCTTTTAATTTACTCAATTGTTGGCTAGTGAACAGAAGTTATATTCGCCCTGTCCTCGTTACCACAGAAGGTGAAGAATCTAAATCGCATGTGTTGGCGTTATAGAATTGGGAGCAACTACTTTATGGGTGCCCTAGCAGCTCCGAAGCTCGTCCAATAACGATTTATTTCTCCTCCTCATCTTAGTCTCATTACCTCCGCCATAGTGGGAGTGCGTCATCCTTTTCCAGAACCCGTATATCATAATTGTGCGGGCATACCAGGTACTCTTCAAAAGCCAACTCTGCATAATACAGGGAATGGAGTAAGGAAGTTGCTTCTCCGTCTTTACACGCCTTATCTCACTCCTTCAGTCCTGCACAAACTTTGTTCTACGCATCTACAGTATCCGACCGATTTTTCGTACCCGGAGGGGACCCAAAAATAGTCCGAATGAAAGAGCAGTCCGAAAAATGCACGAGTCGTTAGACCTATAGAACAAGTGGCGTTTTTCCTCGGGAAAATCCAAGATATCCAGCAAGTCCGACTATTTGGAGTCCGAAAAAACTCCCACCTCCCCTCGCGGGAACCCCTGTGTAGATGCGACGCATAGGGGGTTCACGTTGCAGCGTTGGACAGCGGAGAAACGGCGCTTGAACGATGGAGCGGAGCGGCGCAGGCACCCCGTTTTATAGCGCGCATAACGATGAAGGGACGCGCCGGCGCCAGTGCGTCTGCCGCGGCTATCACACAACACAACCCAACACAATCCATTTTAATCCAATCCAATCCAATCCAATCAAATCCAATCCAATCCAATCCAATCCAATCCGATCCAATCCAATCCAATCCAATTCAATCCAATCCAATCCAATCCAATCCAATCAAATCAAATCCAAACCAAGCCAAGCCAATCCATTCGAATCCAATCCAATGCCCCTCGCGAGAGAGGGGCATCGGAGAGAAGAGGGGTGAGCGGCGGAGAGCGCAGCTCGCGCGGCGAGGAGAATGGGGGAGGGGCGGTCGCCGACGACGACGACGCCGGATGCAGGGACAAGGCGAGTGAATGAGATGCAGTCGCATCTAAAATCGGTTGGATACTGTAAACCGTGATTGGAAACAACGTGGTGGCGCTGCGATCTTCCGCGGCCAAACTGAACGGATTCGTCAGACGATACCCCGTTTCCAGTCACTGCAGGCCCAGAACTCCCAGTTACACAGAGCGCCGTCTATTGGTTAGCTTTCAGCAGTGCCGAAATCTTCTTTAATACTTTTAATACGAGATTGCCGTTCGGCCTTGGCGCCCTTGCGGGAAGCGCTGCGGCTTTTAGACCCAGCAAGTTTACCTGTTCTTGTTTTATTTCCAGGACTTCTCCTAATAAATAAGTGCTTTATTCGATCTGTTGTAGATATTTTTTGTCGTAAATAAGGGAATATAGTACTTTTGGTCGGTTTAGGATAAACTTTTTCACCGTAACGAATGTGCCCGGGCTGCAGTGACTTGGAAACAGAATGTCGCATTCGTCGGAGGGATGGTTGAAGTTTTGTAACCACCGCTATTTTTAGGACAGCCGCTTCGGCTGGCAGTGTCACCACTTTTTTCTTTACATCAGGCTCAAAAGTAGGTCCCTCAACATGTCACAGGCCGCAATAGTGTGCGGAAAGTGAAGCAATTTCAGCTGCTATTGCTGGTTCATGACGGGTAAGGCGCAAACATAGTATGGACAGGGAAGAACACAGGACGGAGCGCTCTGTTTGTGTTCTTTCCTGTACAAGTTTGGTTTGCGCTTTACCCATCCTGAATCAGTAAGAACACGCAAAACTCGCAGTTCTACTATTTCGGGACGCGGTTCTCAGACTTGCTGGTGGTTAAACACAATAGGCATTTAAAAGTGATCCTCGAAGCGGATTATGAAAGTGGTCCCGGCTAATTGTGCGAAACATAAAGGATGCGTGTGTAATCGTATGATTTATTTTTTCTGATATTTTTGTGTGTTATGCGCTTGACAGTTACTAGTCCGAAAGCGCATTTCGTTTAACTTGAAAGTGTGCAGATTGCGATAGAAAAAGAAACTTAAATGCGGGACAAAGACGTGCTATTTCTGGCAACTACATTATAGTTTATAATTTCGGGGCCTTGAGCGAAGCAAAGAACAGCTCCCAAGAGAAAATACTCCCACCTCCCCTCGCGGGAACCCCTGTGTAGATGCGACGCATAGGGGGTTCCGTTGTTGTTTCCGTTAGGTTATTCTCCCATTGCGTGAAACGTGCCGTGAACCCCCTGCCGCGGCTATTACGCAACGTGGCGCGGCTATGACGCAACACAATCCAACACAATCCACTTTAATCCAATTCAATCCAAATCCAATCTAATCCAATCAAATCCAAATCCAAATCCAAATCAAAATCCAAATCCAATCCAAGCCAATCCAAGCCAAGCCAAGCCAAGCCAAGCCAATCCAATCGAATCCAATCCAATGCCCCTCGCGAGAGAGAGGGTGAGCGGCGGAGAGCGCAGCTCGCGCGGCGAGGAGAATGGGGGAGGGGTGTGGGCGGACAACGACAACGCCGTATGGAGGGACAAGGCGAGTGAATGAGATGCCTTCGCATCTAAAAAATATTGTGCTAGTTTCTGCCGGTCCCAGTTGAACTGGTTTATGGCCAAATTCCCAGTAGGACACCACAGACTGCTGGTTCCAGCATGCAATGTAATGCTGGTCCCAGCTAGAATTAGTCCTTTGGTTGGTAAAACCGATATTGCAGTGGCATATGCCTCCGGCTAGAACAGCATGACGTACACAATATGTGGACCTGGACACGGTTCGATTCCAAGCCGCGGCGGCCGTTTTTGTAATGTAGACAAAGAACAAAACCGACCGTGTGGAGCGATTTCCACGCACGTTAGAGATTTCCAGGTGGTGTAAATTAATTTACTCCTGCACTGTGGCACGCCCTGGAACCAAGGTGTAGCTTCGACCCGTGAAACGTCACAAATATGATCGATTTTTGCTTCGCGTTTTCTAATATTGAGCACTGTGTCGTGCAGCACCCTGCATTCAACGATTGCAAATAAACAATTTCCGCTGGTGAAATGCGGAGTCTGAATACAACTAGCTAGAGCTGAACTGCGTGCGAAATATTTTGTCAAATTGGGTCTTTGTTCCTTCAGCAGCGCACAGATTTCGTCTCAAGATCATATCAAGTGGTGCTTAAGTGACAAATTGGAGCCGCGAGAACACCTATAGGAAAGAAAAACGGGCATTTCTTCGGGCATCTGCTGCAATACACAGATACCATTTGAAGCCTTCTTGCAACAATACGCATATGCATTGTTCGGAAGTGTTTTGTTTTCAGAGGTAATATCATGCGGTCACATCAAAATATGAAGGCCGCAGGGCCATTTTTTTATTTATCTACAATTTAGTCCGACGCCATGCGCGCAGATTGGCATACACACTCGCCACGAGCTGAAATATCCTGTAGTAGCTGAACGAGGTTATGCAGTATTATACCTGAAACGCAATCTCATCTCTTGTTATCAACGTGTACCCTTCGATGGCCCAAGTCTTTCTGCGAAGGATGGAAAAGGGCGGGCAAGCATTAATGGCGGGCCTTGGCTTTATTCGTGACAGGTCGCATTTCTTCTGCGCCGCCTGATCTACGGCTGCATTTGCGAAATCTGTGGTGCCTGATTTGCTCTTCCATCGAGAGTGTACGCAGACGGCTCATGTATGTGTGTTTTTCCACTGCCCCATTCGCAACCCCGGTACGACGGAGAAAAGACGGAGACAGGAACCTAAAGGGCACAAAGAAATACAAATTCTCGCATTAGCTGTCTCGCGTAAACAGCTCTCCACCCGAAAAGATTAAGGAAGAAAGGAAACCGCATCCCCCTTCGCGCTTCATCGTCTTTTCCCCCCCGAGTATAGATATGTCACACGGGCGTTGCCGTAAGAACCACTTCAGGAAATTGCTTATATAATCAAAGTGTCTGATTTTCGGGATAGTGGGCTGGCCAAACGGCCGGCGCTCCCATAAAAAAATCACGCATTTACGTGTGGCTTCTGCGTGGGCCTTTACAGTATAGAAGCCAGCGAAACGTAATAGAAAGGCACCTACACGACGGCAGTCGATAGAAACCATGCCGACGGTTCGGTGAATATCCATTCTTTTTCTGGATTCACATGGTATGGACATCTGTAGCAGCTTTGGATTCCACCATTTTAATATTTGAACTCTGTGCGCTACGCATGCATTTCGTATAGGATGTGATACCAGCACTAAAACAGATGTTCATGTTTTTAAAAGGGGGTGTACTGAAGCTTTTCACCTATTGCGAACGTTTTCAACAGGATAAAAAATAAACAGTACAAGCAATAAACCTTGCAACGGAATCAGTTATGCCAAACTGTATCTACTTGTGCCTCCAATTTTTTCTCTAGTAGATCGAGGGGCGAGAGTATTCTTGTTTACATAGCTATGGCCGCTATTATTGTTAACTCGCCACCGCGCTACCTCTTTTATTTTTTTTCTGCTCCCGTGTCCCGTGTTTGCATTCGATAGGCAAATATCTTGCGGGCAATGTTTTTTTCTGCGTCTGTTGACACAGCGGTCCAAAAGGAACTCGGTGCCAATTCTACAAAGGCATATTGGGTGATGCAGTATGGGGCGACTAATGCAGAAGGCGCCATTTTTAGGCATGTAGTCTCTCCCAAATAGTGAACGGAACCCTGAGAAGCCAGGTGCAATAAAATTGTACGGGAACATAAACAACAAACTGCAGTTTGGTGGCGGCAGAAAATTTGTTTTATTTATCACCCCACCTTAAAAAGGTCTTTTCGAAGTCATTAAAACGCGACTTTACGCGAGTACAAGAGCGCAGTATTTCTTGTTCCCGACTCCTAACGAGGGTTCTTTGCCGAGAGTGCAAGAACGAAGTACTCATTGAGCCTGACGTCTTACGAGGGCTGGGTGACGTCAGGGCTGGGTGATAGCACGCTAAAAGGAGCGGGAATCGGAGCGCGAAGTAAAAATTAAGAATACAAACGATCATTGTGGCCACGCGACTTGAATGCATAGTCCTTGTAAATTGTGCCGGGGCCCTACCCAAAAGTACCACGCTGCCAGTACTTCAAGGCGGAAACCTAAGCACCGGATTCAAACGAAGTATTTTATACCTACCGTAAAGTTAGCGAAAGCGTCACTTGTTGTAATTGTAGCACAAAAAATTGGAGCAGTTTTCAGTAGTGGTGCAAGCCTAGGGAAACAGCAGAGCAGGCGGCCCCTCTTCCTTCGTCGGAGGCCCGGCAGCTGCACCTCACATAGATTTACGAACGTGCTGCTGAAAGCTCTCCATAACTGCAGGACCGGAACGTTCTGTCCGCAGCCTTTCACATCTATCCCAGAGTGGACCGCGTTACCACGTGCTAGGACCCGTGGCAATGAGCTTCGCGAGCTTGGCGTCTGCAGTGTGAGTTGTCCAGTGCTCCCTATTTGAGGTGCCGACGCACGTGAACCGCTTTTTTTGTTTATTTTTGCGAGCTCCTCACGTTGCGCAAGCACACGCGCAAGCCTGGACGACGCCTCGCCACCGGACCGAGCTCAAGTTTAAACATTTCTGCTGTTAGGAACAGCTCAGCTCAGTTGGTGCAGTGAGGCGTATGCGAACGAGCTAACTAACGAACGAGCGAGCTTTCGAGCGATCTAACGAACGAACAAGTAAACGAAGGAACGAACGAACGAACGAACGAACGAACGAACGAACGAACGAACGAACGAACGAACGAACGAACGAACGAACGAACGAGCGATCGCTTATGTGAAGTACAAAGCCAACGCTGCGAATAACCCGAAGGAAATACGGCTGTGCGGCTGTAATGCCATGTTGTACGGAGCACGGATCGCTACCATCGACGCTAGTTAAATAAACAAAATTCATCGGTTATTGTCTGTCTTCTGGCGTTCAACATATGAACTCATGCGTCACTCCAACCTGTTTTTGAGTCCGGAGAAAGGAGTTGTGGGCGTGGTGAACGTACAGCTCAAGCTGATCGCACAGCACTTCCCGTACTTCCGCGTCCAGCCGGACTCTTTCCTTTCCGGACTCTTTCCGCGGCTTTACAATGCCTTGGTTCCGCACACTTGGCTCGCCACGTTAAAGGGCCTTCAGTTTCTACAAAGAGGTCGCTGCTACACTCGTAACCTTTCAGGAGCAGTTTTTGTGGGAGTACCTGCTCACTGCTATGCCATGAAGGCTTTACTGGGACCTTCTGGCGTAAGTCCTTCCGCCGTCTCTATATCGGCAACCTTCCGAGAGCGCGCAGGCGAGAACGTCTTGAGGCGTGTGCGTGCCCTGCCTGTGCCCACCGGTTCCAAAGATTTCTTTTTTCGTTTTCACGCCGGAGTGCTGCCAAGTATGGCGCAGCAGGCGTCTCAGGGTTTCTTTATGCCTTACGGCGCGGGACGCATCCTGTGCGGCAAAACAGAGACGCCTGAGCACGTCTTCCTGGGCTGCAACACTGCCCCCTACTTTTGGGATAAAATACAGACTTTCTTTGGAACGCGATGGCAAATAACCTGGTCGAGCCTCAGGTACCTAGGTTCAGGAGCGGAATGTCCCGTCCTTCGCGACTGTGTTTTCGTCCTGGGCCTCCACTCCCTCTGGAGGGCAGGGGTCGACGCGGTTGAGTGCTCTGTGAGCCCCAAACTGTCCTGGTGTCACCTTGTTAGCAAACCCAACTGGACTACAAGTGCGCTAAAGGGACCCGAATCTGACTGGGATGGACCTACTCGCTGAGTCATTTTTTGTAAAAACCATTAAAGAGTGGAACAGGTTGTCTGAAGCGCAAGTGTGCTGTAAAAATGAAGATTTGTGAATGTCCATGCTGCAACCCCCTGCTGTAGCGCCTTCAGGCAATGCGGGGTAATCTCTGAATGAAGAGAAGAACTGCGCGAGGCTTTGGAGCAGGGTTGTCGGGCGGCGATCTCCTTCAAGTCAAATGAGGTCATTTGCCGAGGCAGTTATGCTATACGCCTCGAGCACGGCCTGTAGGGGTGCCACTGACATCCCCCAAGCGGCCCGCTTCGTAAGCAGCCGCGGAAGTCTCCGGCCCGCTCCCCCCTGTCGCCGTTGCTTTTGGCGCTTGTTCAAGACTGCGATTTACCGTTTGTACGCAATCTAAATACAGAATAATGTGGATCAGGCACTCTATTTGCAAGCGTGGTGTGCTTACGAGAGTATAAACGTTTATGACGCCATCTTAGTGTGGTGCATTCGGTCTGTATGAGCGCCAGGTGTGTGCAACAGGCCGGCGTCCCGAAGCCGGCGCATGCATACAGCTGATTGCAATTCCGCTGCCCTGAAATTAGTGGCAGTGTCTCCGTAAGTACTGTTTCCTCCGCTGGTCATGGTAAGGCCATACACTGTGATGTAAATCGGTTTTATGCGCTTACATAATCTAGCGGAGCACTCATACCTAACAGCACGCAAGATACGCTTGCCTATATAAAATATCAGATTTTCATCACTACCTCGGACAAGCCAATGCGGCATAAATTTCACAAACATTCTGTGAAAGAAGTACGACGGATAAATCAAAATTATACTTGGGAGTCAGCACATGACGACAAATTTAGCTGGATGGTCTTCTCGCAAGGTGAGCGCTCGCAAAGATTCATCTGTTACATTTATCCTCCACGATATGCGTGGAGACGGGCTTATAGAGTAATCCGCGTCCGCGAGTAAACTCTTCTTCGAAACATCGTCTTATGACACAAAGAGACTGCAGAATCTAGCATAAACCGAAATCAGAGATTCTTATTAGATACCACTCTTCCAACGAGCCCGTGTGTACGAGATCTCGGCGCACGTTAAAGGAGCCATGAAGAGAAAATGCAAGTTGGTTTTATTCGAAAGATTTCGTGTTTTATAGTGCCCCCAGCGCTTGTCCGGATACAAACGGTGCTTTATTCACTGAGAAATTAAACAATTTAGGTTAAAATTTTGATTTTCCCGCTCAATCATGCGTTTTCGTGGTGCCAAGTGACATCACTGAAACCGACCGCTCTGCAGCCTAGAATACCTTCAATCACGCATCCGCCGTACAGGGTAGAGACACGTATACGCTGGCGCCGCCATTTTTGGTTGCTCGCTCGCCGCCGAAGCAAGTCATTGTGTCAAAACCGCGCTCACATTATCGTCGCAACGCGGTTTACTGAAGAAGTTTGAATCATATTGTCTGTTTCGCGTTGCTAGGTCTCGTGGGAAACGAAAAGAATAACGCGCTGAGCCCGTTGGCCCAATTGCGGTGGCACGGGACCGTTCGAAGGTTGTCTCCACCCTGTACAGCGGTGTTGGTTTGTTCCCGCGTTTCTTTACGTTCCGTAACCTAGATGGCGCCACCATAGCATGGCAAGCGTTAGGTTTGTGTTTGCCCGCATTTAAACCTGGCTTGTTTTTGTTCTGGGAGAAAATATTCGTTCCCTGAAACAGTGCTCGCTCGACAAATGGGGTCACGTAAGATACCGTTGCTTGCGTCAATCGGCCAGTGTCGTCTGAGACAACCCCAAGCCCCGTAGTGCTCTGCAGCGAAACCAAGAATGCTGTGCGCAGTATGAACAGCAGAACGCATCAGTACTTCTATGTTTACATGTGCTTTCGTAACTTCCACTGTTTGTCCCATCATTCTTATTGCTTTGTAAAGAATGTGCCCTAAATTTAAGCGCAAATCGCTCGTTCGTCTAGTTTGTAAGTTCTACCTAATTTGCGTCTGCTTCTGCCAGCCTCCGCCAATCGCAGAGCTTAGCTCATGTGACGACATAGGTTCTGTTGCGGGAAATGAGCTGGTGGGTCGCATGACCATTCCCGTTTTTCCTAATTATGTAGCTTATTTGAGCGAAGTTTACGTTAAAAGTGGTGTCAGTATGATTCTAACGAGGCAATCTTTTGAATGAACCAACTTGTGTTTTCTCTTCATGGCTCCTTTAAGGATCTCCAGGTGGTCAAAATTAATCCGGAGCCCTCCACTACGGCACGTCTTTTCGCCTCCATTGCGTCCTTGCCTCCATTGCCTCCATCGCCTCCTTGCTTAAACAAACGTCTTAAGCATTTCCGAGGCTGCACTGGTTTTTTTAAATGCAGAGCATTTTAGTAACTCACGATGTCACCCGCGTTGGCGTCCGTAGTCCGCGTCCGCATCGCTCCCCCTACACTATATAAATACTTGCCGGCGCCAGGTTTCGATCCTACGACTCTGCGGGCGGAACGCAAGGTGCACGGTACTCTACCAACTGAGCCACAAAGCCGACACAGAACGGAAGGTTACGAACGTGCCTTATATCCTTGACTCATTCAACCGTCGGCCAGAGGTGCGCCCTCTCCCCCGCGTCCTCCTCGCCTTCTCTCCGCTCGCAACGCCCTCTCTCGCCGCGTTCGGTTCGGGCGCACAACAGGTGGGGACGTGCGCAACACCCTCTCTCGCCGCGTTAGGTTCGCGCGCAAGAACAGGTGGGGCGCTCGCATCGCGCTCTCTCGCCGCGGTCGGTTCGCGCTTAAACCACATATGTCGTTCGCGCGCGCTGCGGTCGCTAACATCTGTGGCGTGATCGTGACGTCAGGATCACGCGTTCGCGTGGTGGCGATTTCGGCGCTGTAACACTCTCTCGCGAGGGGCATTGGATTGGATTCGATTGGATTGGCTTGGATTTGGATTGGATTGGATTAAAGTGGATTGTGTTGGATTGTGTTGCGTCATAGCCGCGCCACGTTGCGTCATAGCCGCTCCACGTTGCGTCATAGCCGCGACAGGGGGTTCACGGCACGTTTCACCATCGACTTCATCGACAATGTCTACGCTGGAAGACAACAATTACAACAACAACCAATACGTAATCCATACGACTTGCAGGCGCGCCCCCCGCAGAAATGCTCTGCATTTGATCGTGCCCCTCGCGAGGGGGATGTTTCTTTTACTACTAGACACGAGATCAAACATCAAACAAAATTATTTTGTTTTTATTCCCGTACTACTAATTCGTTTATTCTTGACTTGCAGACCATTCATTTTCCCGTGGTTTCATTCAATTATACCTTGGTTCTTGCTATAAGGCGTAAGTGGGCACATATTTAACAACACACAGCCTTTGAGTGGGCTTAACATTTTCGCCTGGCTTATATTCCCATAAAAGGCACACGTTATTGTCAGCTGTTGGGTTATCACATGGCCCATACATATTTTTCTACGACGTACAAATCCGAAGCGAAGACGCATTTGTTGGCGCGCTGCAAAACGAACCAACCTCTTAGGGTGCCAATATCAGCTCTAAAGGAGGCGACAATAAATAGAATTCACTTGTGCTGACGTGTTGGACGGGGGTAGTGGTGATATGCTGCTGCCGTCGCCGACACCCGCAAGTGCCGCCAAGAAGCGCGAAGAACCGCCTCCCCGGACAGCTCTTGTTGGCGTTTGAGCGCTCTACCAAGACGCAGCTGTTTTTTTAAGTGCCCTAAACGTGCAATTTGCTTTAGCCCTAAACGTGCAACCAACTGTTTAGTGCGCGGAAAGGCAAAGAGAAGCGAAAGAGGACCAAAGAACTGCATGACCATCTATCAGCCACGCCGCGCTAATCCCGTAGACGCCGCGGAGAAACGGTGGCAGGCGGTGCAGCGATCGCGAAGCTCGAGGCGTATAGGAAATGAGTAGATGTTGAAGGAGTAAACGCCAAATACAGCGTGCGGCAGTTTCTACCACCGCCTTTTCTTGTTAGCTTGCTTTTTCTTTACAATTGACCCTTTTGTCAGGCCGTACTTTAGGCTTTGAATATCTCGGGGTCCGTCGCTTGTTTCTGGCATTTCTTTTCCTGGTGCACTGTGAGACATGCCCTCACGCTACCAGTGTTTTTTTTTTCTGTAGTCGAAGTCTTTTTACTGTATATTTATGTCTGAGCATTTTCTTGTGTGAATATGTAATGCAGTCACCCTTGGATGTGCTCTCGTGCCTTTGCATATTATGTCTCGTCTTTTTTGTGTAACCTGCATCCATATTTGTTCATCTAAAGAAAGTTATTGTTGAGAAAACAATGCAATGAAACCTGAACCTGATAGACGCCGGTTTCAGATTGCGAGGCACCCGGGTTCGGTTCCCCCCAAGAAACGCGTTGTTTTCTTTCAATTTGAGGGTTTCTGTTCGCGTTTGACCATACAGTTTCTTAGTAAGTACGCCAGGAAAAAAAAACTACGCCTGGGAATTCATGTCGGCGCAGGGGGTTATGATAAGGTCACTGCTGCTCGCTTGTTCTCGGCATGATATTTGGATTCTCAAGCGAGTTTTTTGGTTTGCTTTCCTCACTATGCATTTATATGCCATGACAACCGCTCCGACAGACGCTCATTAAAACGAATACGCTCGGCTTCCTATTTCCTTAGGTTTAAAACTGCGTGTTTTTTTTTAATATGTAACAAAGCACTCTTCTTGGCGTTCTTATGGCGCTGCGTTTCAATCCAAGCCAACGACGAAAAACGTTTCAATCCAAGCAAACGACCAAAGTAAGCCGAGCGTCTGGTATAATGGTGGCCCATGACGACACGGACGGCCTTGGTGTGAGCCGCAAAGACCTAGCGCCATATTCCTTTCTAGTGTATATTGTAAAAGGCTCTACGCGTTGAACAACTTAAAAAGCCGGGGTACACATCTCTGCTGTTAAAATTCTGATTGCACTCGAGTGTTATTTTTTTATTTTTAATGATACTGTTAGCCCCAGTGGGGCTGTTACAGGGTGGTAGACAACAAAACAAATAACACTAACAAAGCTTCTCAGCCCGATACAAAGACGCATTTTCATACAGAAAACCAAGACCAAATTTGAGCACAGATACCATTTGCACGCAGTGGCAAGCTATAGCGACAATGAAGACAAGCAACACGTGTTCAACAACGGGGTCTCATCGGCAAAGCAACATCCACGCATACAAGAGGCGCAGCAAGTGTTCTGCAATGGAATGCGCAGGAACTACGCTTCCGCCCTAACTGTTTGTGTCCACGCAAACTTAAGCATTGATTGAGTGTCCATGCAAACTTTAGCATTGATTGAGTAATTTTGACCAAACCTGCGTATCAAGATACCGGCTACGGATAATGGTTTCCTGTGCCTCGTAGAAAGCCGGATCGAGTTCCATATACAATAATGTTTCGTTTTGAACATTTTTCTTACCCTCTTCTTTAACGCATCGAGGAGAATCTATGTGCTAGTTATTGGGCCAAAGCGTAGCATTTATGAGTACATTGTGGTATTTCTATTTAACGAAGTGCCCCGATCGACATTCATGTATATACTGCGGAATTTACTTTAGCAGCTTTTACACTCTTATTCGAGACTCGCCAGTGGTTACGTTCTTTATAACAGGCTTTATGGTTGAGTTGGAGCAGAATGTTCTTGAAGTGGTGATGCGTGGACCAAGCTTTCTTTTTGCTATAAATGCTACATACGGTGGACAGGCTACCAGGCAGGCTACCCTGTTACTTTCCAACCACGCATACTGCTCAAAGTAATCTACAAAAACACTGTGACCATAATAAAATATAGGAAGCGATTTGGTTTATCTCGCGTTACGTCTTTGTCATGTAAGACTAGTAAATATTTTGTAGAGACGGTTTTAAAATATACTTTCACAGTATTCAATATGTTCAGATCAAGCCTCGCTCCGAAACCAAGAAAAGGCCGCCCTTTGGATGATTTTCCTTTCTCGCCCTTCTGCTTCAACAGAAACAAAAGCCAGTCTTCGAAATATAATTCGATCTTTGGAGCACAGTTTATACAGACATCTGTATACGACTCAGCCTGATAAATTTAATTTAGGTGTTTCCGAGCACACCACTCTAACAGACACAACTGGCGTTGAGCGCTACCACGGGCGGCGCTGCGAAACGCGTCTGCGTGACGTCGCGTAGGGATACTCTCTTCTGTCGTCTGCTTCACACGGGCTCGCTCTTCCACCTCTTTCATTGCGCTCAGTTGACGTTTGATGCTCGCCAGCAACAAATTTTGCGTAGGCACAACGTATCCTCAATAAATACCTCAAATCGTGTAAAGACGTTCTAGGCATGATTTCAACTAGGGTTCTTTGTTTTTTATTGCTCCGGGGGAAGATGTCCAGCTTCACATTATCCATTGCGAACCCGATCCCACCCCGAATCGCGCACAGTTCGAACTTGTCATTGCTACGAGTATTCAAGGCGTTGGCTTCTCTATCAGCAATCTTTAAAACGAGAAGAACAAGCCAGCTGCTAACAACCGACAACCAAAAAAGTGCAAGGCCGATACGAATTCCCGCCCCTCTTTTCTAGGTATTCGGCTTTGCCATAAGGCATTACCATTCTCCACACCTGTTTGTAAACATAGCCTAAGAGAGTTTTTATAACCTTGCAGAATGCTTAAAAGTATTGTCTCATCACGTTGCGTTGTCATGCCATGCGAGTATGCCTGTAAGTACCAGCTAAGGTCGCAAGAAGTGTAGGCTTAATTCAGTGCGGTCTCCTGTTTGTTCACAAAACAGTCTTGTAATCAACCTCGTCCTTCGCCAATCGTCAAGATAGGCCAGCTTTAGCGCAGAAACTGTTGCCCCGCGCACGCGCACTGTAGCAGCCGACAGCTGCGCGAGCCCCTAAGCTGACGTCGAAAACCAGGGGGCGCCAATCAAGCATCTCACCACCAATAGGGGGCTATTCATGCTTTGTCAGCGCATTGCAAAACAGTCGACGGCTTCGGCGTAGTAGTCATTTACAATCCACCTAGCTGGCAAACAGTCGTGGAGGATTCCAACTTCCAAGAGCCCGATGTATGCACTTCTACCACTGAAACTCCGCTGGTGAATGCGTTGCCGCCAATACACAATTAACGTGCCGCCGCCCACGCACCAGCCAACTCCGCCCTTATTTCGGGCCGAGTGAAATAAAGCCTTCCCAAGTTTTACGCCACAGTCCCGCGCTTCATTTGAATTCATTGTACGCCGTTGAAACAGCGGGCCGACGGCGACAATAAACCGCCTCCGAATGACCGGGCAGTGTTCCCCGGAGCGCATTGTTAACTAACACCATCAAGATGAAGGAACGAAGAGGGAGGTGGCATCGAAGCTCGAGTTAATTACTTCGTCTTAACGCTGGCTATTTTCGCGTGTGCAGAGCAGCTCAGAGAAGCGGAGTAGGGGCTAGTAGGAAATGTCAGGAAGCCTGGGAAGCACAGGCTGAGGGCGACATGCGTTCTAGAAGGTGCTCTGGGCGTAGATTGTCACTCAGCGCGCTACCATGGTCCCTACCCAGAGCACGAAGAGGCAGCCGAGAGCTTCGCTGCAATGGGGAAAGGGCTAATCAAGGGGTGACGCCAAAGGAACGTGACCGACAGCATTTCTCCCAGGTTACCAGTTTTAGGCTTGGAACGAGGCTATTGGACTTAGCTTACTGGCATTGTGCTGAAAACGCCGAGAATGCATCAGGAATTGGGTCACGCCACTCTCCACCTTTGCTTTCCTATCCGGAACACCCTAACAGCCTCCGTAGAAAATAAGAGCGTGCATACACTGTGCCTAAGATAGCGGCCAGCGAGCACTCAACGACTCCTTCGAAATAACTGTTGTGTACTGCGTAGGAGACTACAGGTGTGTAAGATCATGTGTAAGCCCAAAATGAATTGGATATCCGCTGGGTCACTGGTATGGCTTCCATGGTGCCTCGTTGCCATAGAGTTTCATACTGATATACACTACGTACAGGGAAATCTGTCGCTGCAGTCGCAGGCCGCCGTGGAAAGCGCCATTGCCGCTAGCGACGTTCCTCGCCTACTTGGTTTAGCTAGCCATATGGTTTCTTTTTATATGCGAAGCATCTCTTGCTCTTGGCTCCGTCGTCCGTCGTCCGTCGTCCGTCCGTTCGCACCTCTCCCCCTACACTATAAAAAAAGAAATAGTTAGCAGCGCCCGGTTTCGATCCCACTACTATCTGGCCGCAGCGGGAGGTACGTGGTGCTCTTCCCACTGCGCTACAAAACCGAAGCAGGAGCAAGTACCACGAACGCACCTTATGTCCTTGACTCATTCAAACTACGTCAAGAAGCTACTGATACAACGAACGCACGCGAAGCTGAACGTCAACGGAAACGACGAACTGAAAACGTTACAGGAGGATGTTGAATTTCCCGTGGGAAAGCTGTTGCGGGAAGCGCCACGCGCCTTGCAGCTCAACCAGAGAAAAGGGCGAATATGCGGGCAGCGGGGTAGGAGCGTGAGCACGCAATAAAGAAAGGCGAGAACCAGGAGGTGTTCGATCAGGTAACGCCGGTGTCGGTCTGTTCGCTGTCTCTACATTTCTCTACATTTCTCTGTCTCTACATGGGGGTTCACACTACGTTCCCATTCGTGCTCCGATAAATGAAACAACATAACGGCAACACAATGGAACCTACACGGAACCCCTATGATGCTTCGCATCCTCCTCATGGTTCCCCACGGGAAGATGGTGTAATTTTTTTTTGTCTCTAAGCCGAAATCAACAAAAAACGGTAACATTTTGTTTGTTCATTGTGCCTGAAGCTTCTACATAATCACTGACAAATGATTTCTCTTGGAAGTTCAATTTTATAATAACAAAACAAATTTGATGAACCGTCTACAGTAATATTGTTGCTTTCTGCAGCTACCAACCTCTCAGCCGGTTCATGAGGCATACCAAGGACAAGTATACGTGCCTACCCGGTACATGACGGAGCTCTCCGAAGCGCGGTTCACGTAGACAGTGGCGCCAAATTTCTCTCTGGCATATGTATGAGTATGAAACTCTATGCTCCTTGCCACCATCGTGTAGATGCATTTTGTATGCTTGACTCGCTTTTACTGTGAAGGTGGGGTGGTATTCAACATGTGATTGCGTGTTACTTATATGAGCAGAGGCCGTTTGGCGAGCTCGCTAGAAGAGAAATCAGCCACTTTGACTATGAGAAATTTCTGAAGTTGTTGTTACGGCAACGTCCGTGCACGAGGCATTGAAGTTACTATGCGCGTACTGGTGCATCAATGCACTTTCTAAGGTAGGGAGTTGTTTACGACAGATAGCTTATGCGAGAATCTGCATTTCTTCGTATCCGTTAGTTCCTCATCTCTCTCTCTTTTTCCTTCGTCCCCTACTTGAAGGTGGGACAGTGGAAAAAACCACAGACGAGCCGTGTACGTATATTCAGGGAGGCCGGGCAAATAAGACCTCCTAGGTGGCTCGTATGCCTTTCGCTAATTGAATCAGGCGGTGAAGAAATGCGGCCTGTCATGAAGAAATCAAGGCCCGCGGGTAATGCTTTGCTGTCTCTTTCCAATCCTCGCAAGCCGTCTTTGCGCTTTCATAGGACCCACAGCGATAACAAGAGGATGTAATATTTCGGGCTATACTAATGCGTAGCATTAGCTACTACTTATGATCTTCGCGTTTCTTCGCGTTTCCGTACGAACTTGAAAAATATGATAGGCACTAAGGAATTTATAATATGGCACGATTGGTTATTTTGACGTTAAAAAACTAATCCCATCAATGCATTTTGGGATGTAGTGAAGCGGCTTCTGAAGGGGCTCGGTGTGTAGTCGTCAAGCCCACTATATGGTTATCTCGATTTCGCAGTTCTGGCTTTCCCACTTTGCTACAATGTATACCAGTGAAGCCTACTTCAGAAGTGACGCGAAATGTATTGCAGTGAACCGTTTTTTTTTCTCGGAACACTGCACTGTGTCCCGTCTACACCTCGTCCTCGTTACTTTGCGCTCTTCCAAGAATGCTACACCAACACGTCCAAACATATACCTTAGTTAACCTTTTTTTGTGTTCTAAATCCTGGTGTACAGGAGGGAAACATACGTATGTAATTTTGGTCAACACACGATTGCAAAAAAAAAAAACACACCAAATTATGCTGTATTGGTATAAAAGTACGCAGAATATGGATGAAATAAAAGCGAAACAAAAAAATTCCCCGCATTTCCCCGAGGGGAAGAATGTGAAAGTGCGAATGCAGGAGTTGAATTTGCGTGGTTCGGTATTGTTCGCGAAAGAGAGATCACACACACACACACACACAACTACAAAGAAAGAAAGATGCATTTATTCACAGACACCTATTTGTGTTGTCGTTGTACTTGATTGCTAGAGCGGATCTCAGCTTTGAAATTTCGTGTCAGTACTCCTTTAAGCGGGTGCATTAGCCCTTCTCACGCCCGATTCCTGGCCAATCCCCCACGTGGGTATGTGCCATGCACAGACACCTATTTGTGTTGTCGTTGTACTTGATTGCTAGAGCGGATCTCAGCTTTGAAATTTCGTGTCAGTACTCCTTTAAGCGGGTGCATTAGCCCTTCTCACGCCCGATTCCTGGCCAATCCCCCACGTGGGTATGTGCCATGTCAGCGGCCAGGCAGCGCGCGCCCATCTCCCCCCGTTGCCAAGGAAGACGAGGAGCGCGCGCACCCGCAGCTGTTGCTATGTGGACGGACGGCGGTCACCGGAATTCAGGGTCGCTTATAAAGTGCATTCGCACTTAAAGAATTTATGAAATATGGTATTTATTCTACTGTCGTGAGAGGCGCCAAACACAACAAAAACAAGGCATTAACTCGCGTGACATACTCCATTCGGCTGGTTTAAACCACGCAGGTACGGTCAACTCTACACCTAACCTGAACATAAAGTTTGCGGGAGCCTTTCAAATATGAATGCTAAGCTCTATATGCGGTCCCCCAATAGGAATCGACTGACGACCCTGCAGTGACCGAACGGCAACCCATGCGGTGGCTACCCATGGGCAACAAAGACTAATCACCTATTAATGCTACGCTCGATATGGCAGTTCTCACATTTCCCGACGGATTACCCAGCAGTGGACAACTGGTGGCCCAAGGATCCCTACCCACGCGCAACCGCCACTCAAAAATGACTTGTGACCCAAGTGTAGACCTACAGAGACACATAACCAAAAAATTTCAATGACACCCAAGGATCAACCGTTTGTCCCATATGTGTGCATGCTAAGAGGTGCGTACACGACAAATAGCATACCCACCTATTCCCACTTTTGACATGACACCATGTCATCATTTGGGGATCATCTGTGGATTCTGTGCTGAACCGCCGGCGACCTTGCCCTTCCGGTCTTCTACCAGTGGATTTCCCGTGCTTCCCCAGCAGAGCTACTGGTGGGCGCCATAGGGAATGAAAAGCATTTGCTGCCGAACCTGCGGCCCGTGCACATGTCGAGTTAACTGCGGGCGTAGCACTGCAGTCGCACTGCTGGTGTCCACTGGGCTAACCAGTTAGAAAGAAGTCTGAAATCTCGCGTAATCTGCTAAATAAATATTGTGAGCATTAATGTGAGCGCTGCGATAGTGCTCGCTTCAAGGACACATTAAAGGTGCCTGTTACTTTGTGTCCAATCCACATTGCACTCCACATTGCACTCCGTCTGCTTCTCCCGACCATTATCATCATCATGTCGTACCTCATCTGTTTCTCATACCCATCCACATCCTCATTCCTCGGGCTGGTGTTCTGGATTGCCACTCAGAATAAACGCGCTGTTCCGACGGCCTCTACGACGTCTCTTCTGTGTGACGGCTGTCCTTGACGCCTCCCTCAATATTGACAACCGAATTACGCAAAAAGGGGACATCTGGCAAGGGCGGGCGAAACGCTCTCGTCTTTCGACGTCACTTGCAGCGAAGTGATCACATACGCGGCCTATTACATTGCAATAACGTTTGGCGCGCTTCTGATTTATTACCGCTACCAAACTGCGCGAAACGCTGGTTATTCTAAAAAAAAAAAAAACCTAATGTAATTCGTTTCAGGAAAATGACCTGGAACTTGTTTTATAGTTCCTACTCCTCGGGCAGAGGTCGGTTATACTACAGTCACTTTTATTTCGTGGCTCTAGGTCATACCACTTGTTACACAAATGTTCTTAATTACCTTCTATGAGATGACATTTGGCACATTGCGATATAGACCATACTCCATGGGCGTAGATGGGTTATATCATTCATCAAGCAACTGCTCTCAACTACCATTTATGCGATCATACTGGCACACTGCGATTTTATTATCCGGCACTGGATACACTGCGATTATGTCATCCGGCACCGGATAATACAATCGATATTATAATATAATTATATATTATATATAATTATATTATCCGGCACTGCGATTATCCGGCACTGGATGGGTATGGGAAATAGAAGAGGTCGATAATATGTAACTTGGCTACAATACAAATTACGTTCTCTCGGTAGTCGTTGAGTCCACGTACATAATCAAGGGGAAAAATACTTTCGAGGTTGCTTGTACATTTTTTGCGGCAGCAAGCAAGGATGCAAATTCTAGCCCGTGAAATGTACCCCGGCTAGCCTTCAAGAATCACAGTACCCTTCTAACTTGTGATCAGAAAAGAGATGCTCTGCGTGCTGTCGTTCAGTGTTTGTGTTTTACCGAAAACTCAAACTGCTCGAATCATAAATACTTAGCCATGTCTTTCTGCACCATCTCAGGCACTCTCCGGCAAAAATCCAACGTTTGTGTCGTACAACTACTAATGTCAGCAAAACAGCCTTTACGATAAACGCGCCCTCCATCTGTCTACGAGATTAATATGCCTGCGAGCTTTTTTCCGAGTGAATGCGCTTGGCAGTGTTAAAGTTCCGTGAGCTTGCCGCCAAACATACCTGTACGACAAAATTTGGCATTTTGTGAGAAAACTGCCGCCCAACAAAGACTCAGATGCAGTTTTTCAACTTATTTTTTGTTCCTAAAACAATCAACTTTCAGGGAAAGGTGGTTGGGTCAGGAGGAAACAAAGATGCCTGCAACCTTCGGGAGCTGTATGCCAAGGCCACAAGCTTGGCATTCCTGAATTAGACGCTTCCGTTTTGTGCACTCTCCGGCCGACAGGAAAACACTTCGGAAGTGGGCGTTTCAAGTGCACGAACACCTGAAATGTTTGTTAAAGTGGCCGTGAAAACAAAATACAAGATATGGTTTATAGAAAGTCAACTTAATCTTAATTAACATACCCGTTTTGTCACAGACTTCAAACACGTAATCGAGTACATAAAGGAAACACACCAATCATTGGCGACACCCCAGCCAATTTCCGGAAATTTCTGTGTGACGTCACAGATCCTTGTTTGTGCGATCGGAGGTCGTCAACCAAAGCCACTGCCAAGAAACATGACTGGTCGATTGCAGCAGGGCGTGTAGCTCCGTTCGGTCGTATCAGTTGAATGCCAGTTATCAGTCAATACACTTGTGAATATTAATCCGGAGCCCTCCACTACGGCGCGCCTCATCACCTCTGAAGCGTCGGCGCGTTAAACCCACAATGAATCTGCGTTTAGTGCTAATGTATACTACATCACTTCTGCCCATATTACGTACCCGCAACGGGAAGTTTGGAGGTTTTCCAACATTTCTTGTGCCTTTTTTTTTTCAATTAAAAACGTCGTTCGTTGCTGGGATGGAGCTGAATGAATTACCAAAGCTATTTCGTTTTAATTGAACAGACTTTTATTTTGTCTCCATGGCCCTAAGGTTTTTTAAAACGGTGCATCTGGTACGCTCATGTAAAAGCTAAAGAAGACGATGCCGCACCGCAGTTAGCGCGCTCGCAGAAAGAGCTGTGCGGAACGGAGACGACGGTGATTTATGTATTACAGTTTTGGAGTGCTGGGCGCAGTAGCGATGTGATGACGCATTCGCCTCCACGGCCCATTTGTCGCACGGCCACACTGTAGCGTCGTCGCGTCTCGAATACGGGGCACCCCACGCATTATTTGTCGAGAAAGATGGCCTCGTCCTCGACGTCGTCTCACTGTCACCCGCCGTAACGAGTGCCGTCAAGCAGGATGCCAGCCGCGTACTTACGATTTGTTTCTGCGGTCGCAATATCTTTCCAGTGGGCTAGAAAAGAGAATAATACTTGTATCACATACGCACTCACGAGGGGTTAATGAAGCAACCAGGGGTGCGGACCGCCTGGGATCTTTAGCCGAGTACGCCTTCCTCGACGAGTGCAGATGTACAAACACAGGGTGGTTTTAGATGCAAAGCATCTCTTGCTCTCGGCTCCGTCGTCCGTCGTCCATCCATCCGCCGGCCCAGGAAGACACCGGCCACACTGCCGCTCCAGGAGCCCTTTAAGGGGAAGCGTGCTCGTCTCGTGCCGGCCCAGGAAGACACCGGCAACACTGTCGCTCCAGCATCTCATGGTCGGGGCTATATCCCTCCCTTGTTGTGGCGCCGTCTACACCCCCACTGCGCATGCTCGGCTCATCTCGGGCCGGCCCAAGAAGACACCGGTAACACTGTCGATCCAGGAGCCATTAAAGGGTAAGAAACCACCGGGCGTTCAGCAAGCCGAACATGCGCAGTGGGGTTGTGGACGGCGCAAAAACGACAAGGGAGGAACATAGCCCCGTCGCATCTAATAAAATTACACCATCTTCCCGTAGGGGAACCCTGAGTAGTATGCGAAACAGCCATAGGCTCAACGCAATTTCCCATTTCGTAGTTCCGGTAAGTGAAAAGTATGGTAGTTACCATGGAAACCAAACTGTAAATATAACGGTAGCTACGTACCTCAACCTAACGGAAACGACGAACTGAAAACTAATCGGCACTTGAATCGACCCCATGGCTGTTCTGAATACGCTTCAGGGTTCCCCTACGGGAAGAAGGTGTAATTTTTTGTGTGTTTTGTTTTCTTTTTGTAGATTCGCTTTCGCCCTCGTCGTATGCAGCAGTGGCGATCTGTTGTTTTCTGTGGCGCTTTTTTTTCGAAACTTCCGCGTGTTTGTATGGAAAGAGCTAGGTTTCCTTCCAAGCAGCAAGTGCTGCTTCCATTTTTGCCCCTACCCAACCTCTTCATCTCCGAAAAAAAAATCGAACTTGTTTGCTTCCCACCAAAAGTGGAGGAAAATGCCCGCAGGGTGGGATACGAACCCACGACCTCCAGAATACGCGTCTGGTGCGATGACTACTACGCTACCGGCGGGGCTATTTTCGCCTCCACTTTCTGGGGTATTTATGTTAAGTAATTTTTTGTTTCCTGCGCTTGGGGGTGGTAGCCAGTGCCACTCGGACTCCTCAGGGTGAAGGGGGGTGAAGGGGATGCTACCCAGCGGGCATTTTTTCTCCACTTTCTTTCTCTTTCCAAATTTCGTATCTGTTTCAATGACATACAACATCCTCCCCTTTGCTTTCCGAGGTTTGTCTTGGCTGCCATCTATTATTTCTGTCTTAATTCAACGAGCCCCTCATTTCCCATTCTGATTCGCTATATATATATATATATATATATATATATATATATATATATATATATATATATATATATATATATATATATATAAATATATATATATATATATATATATATATATATATATATATATATATATATATATATATATATATATATATATATATATATATATATATATATATATATATATATATATATATATATATATATAAATATATATCTATATATATATATATATATATATATATATATATATATATATATATATATATTGCCGCGAACCATGCATTGGGTTTGTTTATTTGTGTTTTGCTTTTACTGCCCGGCTGCGCCGGTCTGTGTTATCTCTGTGCCTAGGGAAGCGCGTGTTCCATTCTTTCTTTCTATACCGCATGTGTTATCTGTTCTGATAGGGAGAGCATTCCGATCTAACGTGAACAGCCCAGAATAATCTTATTGGATCTACAATGTTCTAGATGTGAATCGACGGTTCAAAAACCACGCGCGCCGAAAGATAAAAAGCCTGCAGAGCAGACGCCGGGATATTCTCGACGACGCTCGCCTACGCAAGTCCCTTTGTTGACTGCCGCTTCGCCGCTTGTGTATTGTTTGAGTTGTTAGGGGAGCACAAGTTCACTGCAATAAACGTTCTTTTCCTTCAATACGACTGCCTAATCTTTTGCTCCGTGACATCTGGTGGAGGTGGGGAGAACGCACCCTTCATGCTACCTACAACCTCTGGAAGCCGCCAAGCCAGTCCAACAAGAGCCAGCCTTCGCCTGCAAGGTTTACCACCCGAGCTCAGTGCTCTACGGCAGAAAGCGAAGAAGGAAGACGTCGCAACCAGCACCATGATCAACGCAGGCACCATGACCAGCGGTTCCGATACTGCCCTCGTTCTGCGGCAACCCAGGGAGCCCCCATCATTCCATGGGTCGCCTGCGAAGGACCCCGAAGACTGGTTGGAGCAGGTCGAACGGGTCAGGCTGTTTAACCGATGGGACGACCCGGAGATACTGAGGCAAGTGTTCTTCTACCTTGAGGACTCAGCAAGGTACTGGTTCAAAAACCATGAGAGCTACCTAGAATCTTGAAACGATTTCAGAACACAATTTTTAACGACGTTCACCACGGTTTTGTGGAATGAGCGGCCCGAAGTCTTACTGCAGACGCGGACACAACAACCTAACGAAAGCATTGTTGTGTTCGTCGAGGAGATGAAGAGGCTTTTCAGGCGTGCTGACCCTTGCATGGCGGAAGAAAAGAAGTTACGCTACTTGATGCGCGGGGTGAGGGAGGAACTGTTTGCTGGACTTGTCCGCAACCCGCCTAAAACCGTCGCCGAATTTGTGACCGAAGCTAGCACAATTGAGAAGGCCCTCGAAATGCGTGCTAAGCAGTATGACCGCAACTTTGTAGGCGCCGCCAATGCGAACTATTTCGACAGCACGCGGATCCCGGCCGACAGCCTACGCGAGGCTATGCGCGCAATAGTGAGAGAGGAGCTGCGGAAACTGCTCCCAACGCCGCCGCAGCCCCAAGTCGCTTCCCTTACCGACGTCATTAGGGAAGAAGTGCAGCAAGCGCTGGGAACTTCAACGACGCCAGAAGCAACCCGTGAGCCGCAAGCCATGACCTACGCGGCTGCTGTCCGTCCACCTCGCCCGCCTGCCCGCCATCGCCCCGAGGCTCCATACCGTCGTCCCCTGTCGCCGGCCCGACCACCTGC
The DNA here is from genome assembly GCF_048455015.1 of Haemaphysalis longicornis. Taxonomy (NCBI): domain Eukaryota; kingdom Metazoa; phylum Arthropoda; class Arachnida; order Ixodida; family Ixodidae; genus Haemaphysalis; species Haemaphysalis longicornis. The sequence continues at coordinate 203,031,711 of NW_027526295.1, read as the reverse complement.
GGTGCAACCCCCCACCCCAAGGAAGACCGACGTGTGGTGAACGCCAGATAATCGTCCGCTGTGCTACCACTACGGAGAGGCCGACCACATCTACCGTCACTGCCCCTACAAGAGGCTCGGTTTGCGAGGGTTCTCCGTCGACGCACCATGCCCCCGACCCGGCCAGCGCCCTACTGAAATCGAGGATTACCTGTCCAACACCAACCGAGGTCCAGCGCGCTTAAACCGTTCACTGTCACCCTACCCATACCGATCGCCAAGCCGTCGAAGCTATGCAGACTTCACGCGTGGGAGTTCTCCAAGCCCACGTAGGGGAAACAAAAAGCAGCAATTTAAGGAGGTAAAGTTGCATGACGGCGGAAAAATGAAAACCCTCCAACGACGCTACGACTCGCCGAAGACCATCATTCACGACATGCCCTCAGACCGACGACCCTATCCAACCCGGACGTGACTCCCGAACACAACGACATGAACCGACGCATACCCAAAATGACAGAGCCTGCCGTTGAGAAAACGACGATAACAACGACGCATTGTGCGAAACAGTCAAGACGCACAAGCCGAGATACGACGCCACGACGCAGCCGGAACTCGAGGAAGGCGGCGCCCGACGTCCAGTTGTCCATCGACGGCTTTGATGTAGTTGCCCTCATAGACACGGGAGCCGACTACTCAGTCATGAGCGCATCATTCGCGTCTATGCTGAAGATAGTTACGACCAGATGGGACGGTCCGCACATACGCACAGCAGGAGGCCACCTCGTGACGCCAAGTGGAACGTGCACATCCCGCGTCACCATAGACGGCACGACGTACCCTGCCGCGTTCGTTATCTTGCCTAACTGCTCCCGCGACGTAATTCTCGGAATGGACTTTTTGACGGATAAAGGCGCAATTATTGATCTGCGGACCAAGTGGATAACTTTTTCCTCCAATCGCTCCATGACGGCGGAACCGAAGCCCGAACACCGTGCAGCTGTAAGGATCGCCGATGATCATGTCACCCTGCCACCCCGTGCAAGCTTGATGATCACCGTCTACTGTGAAGGTGCTGCTCCTCACGTCGACGCTATCGTGGAGAGTGACCAAAGGTTGCTTCTCGACCACGGTGCCTCCGTCGCAAGAGGCATTGCGCGCTTTAAGCAATACAAATCCCACGTTATGGTCACCAATTTCACCGAGGAGTACCAGCATTTAAACAAGGGCGCTGCAATTGCGTTTCTAGAAGAAACGCAACAAGCAAGTGACGTGATCGCAGTCGCCGACTTTGAACGCGCACCCGAAGATACCTTCAAATTTACGCATCCTTTCGACGTGAACCCAGCGCTGCCGCAAGAAAACCGAGACAAATTATTGGATTTGCTGCGTTGCTACAGCGATTGTTTTTCGTCAAACTCAAAATTACGTCAGACACCCCTAGCGAAGCACCTAATTATAACCGAAGATGGAGCCCGACCTACCTGACAGTCACCGTACCGCGTGTCTTCACACGAGCGGGAAGCCATCCGGACACAAGTTGAGGACATGCTCAGCGACGAAATTATGCAGCCATCGAAAAGTCCGTGGGCTGCGCCAGTCGTACTCGTGAAGAAAAAGGACGGCACTTTAAGGTTCTGCGTTGACTACCGGAGACTGAACAAAAACACCAAAAAGGACGTGTACCCCCTGCCACGAATCGACGACGCCCTCGACCACCTCTGCCACGCGAAGTACTTCCCATCGATGGATCTGAAGACCAGCTACTGGCAAAATGAAGTGGACGAGAGAGACCGAGAGAAGACTGCATTTATAACCCCGGACGACCTATACGAGTTCAAGGTGATGCCGTTTGGGCTGTGCACGGCGCCAGCAACGTTTCAAAGAGTCATGGATACTGTGCTAGCTGGCCTGAAGTGGCACACCTGCCTCGCCTACCTCGACGACGTTGTGGTATTCGCCCGGACTTTCGATGAACACCTTGCAAGGTTGGAGTCTGTACTCGAGGCTATTCGCTCGTCGGGGTTAACGCTGAAGCCCGAAAAGTGCCGCTTCGCTTACGAGGAACTCAAGTTTTTGGGACACGTCGTCAACGCCGCGGGAGTCCTGCCTGACCCAGCGAAAACATCAGCCATAGCGAACTTCCCAAGACCGAAAGATTAGAAGGGCGTGCGAAGATTTCTCGGACTGTGCGCATACTACCGGCGCTTCGTCGCAAACTTCGCACGCATTGCAGAGCCACTCACGCGCTTGACGAAAGATAGCACCCCTTTAAGCTGGAAAAACGCCCAAGGAAAAATCCCCCCACCTCCCCGAAAGGGATCGTGCGGAAATGCGAATGCATTGGGTGTACCGATGAGTGCGGTGCGAGTAATTATTATTAATGGCGTACTTAATGAAGAATCGCTGTCAAGGCGCCAGGCGCGCGCTCCACTGCATTATATAGATTCCGAGTGCAGCGAGCGGAGAGAGGGTACGCGGAGAGGAGAGAGAGCCCGCCGAGCTCCGCGATGCGAGCGCCCTCACACGCCCGAGCGCGCTCCTCCTCTCCCCTTGCCCTCCGCTACTCCCGCCCGAGCTACCACCTGCTCCGGTTGCTAGGCGCGCCACAGCTGTTACTTGGGGCGAGGAGGAGCGCGGAGAGATAATACCTGCGGGCGCACGCCGACGAAGCACGACAACCCCCGACTAAGAAATGCATTCGCATTTAACAGCAGAGGAGGAGAAAGAGGAACTTGCACGCGCTTTGAACGAGGAGGAAGTAGAGAAGAAGAAGAAGAAGGTGAGCTTGCTCACGGCATCTCGTGTTCTCTTGCGCAAGGTACACCACAGCTGTTGCTAGGCGCACGCCGGCGGAGCACGACAACCCCCGACTAAGAAATGCATTCAAATTTAAAGGCATTCTGAAACCTGCAACAATGCCTGCAAAGCCCGCCCGTGCTCGCGCATTTCGACGAAAACGCCGAAACGGAAATGCACACGGACGCCAGTAATATAGGCTTTGGTGCCATCCTTGTCCAAAAGCAAAGGGGGTGGGAAAAAGTAATCACCTGCCAGCCGTGGTCTGTCCAAGGAAGAAAAAAAACTACTGAGCCTCTGAGAAAGAATGCCTCGCGATTATATGGGACATTTCAAAATTCCACCCGTACGTGTATGAAAGACCCTTTAAGGTTGTGACAGACCACCATGCGCTGTGTTGGCTCGCCAATTTGAAGGACCCCTCTGGCCGTCTTGGGAGGTGGAGCTTGCGCCTGCAAGAATTCGACGTTACAGTAGTCTATAAATCCGGGAGGAAACACTCCGACGCCGACTGCCTGTCTCGCGCCCCCGTCGACCCATCACCCCAACATTGCGACGATGACGGCGCATTCTTCGGAGTCGTGACGGAAAGCGATCTAGCTACCCAGCAGCGTGCCGACCGCGAGTTACGCGTAATGATCGACTACCTCGAAGGTCGCAACGTCGCCGTGCCTAAAACCTTCAAACAGAACTTACCAGCATTCAGCCTGAAAAACTCCGTCCTCGCGAAGAAGAATTTCAGCCCCTGAACCAGAACGAATTATCTTCTTGTCATTCCTAAAGACCTTCGTGACGAAATTTTGGAAGCATGCCACGACGACCCGTCTTCCCGGCATCTCGGCACAGCTCGCACTATTGGAAAAATCAAGACGAAGTACTTATGGCCCCGCCTTGCATCCGACGTCACCCACTACGTCCGGAGCTGCCGTGACTGCCAGCTTCGAAAAACGCCACCGAAGAGACCCACCGGACTTCTGCAGCCGATCGCCGTCCCATCAAGGCCCTTCCAACAGATTGGAATGGACCTTTTGGGCCAGTTCCCTACGTCACGATCCGAGAACAAGTGGATTGTCGTAGCAACAGACTACATGACGCGCTACGCGGAGACCGCCGCTCTTCCGAGGGGGACTGCACAAGAATTCACCAAGTTTTTCATAAGACAAGTTGTGCTGCGGCATGGAGCCCCTGAAGTCCTAATCACGGACCACGGAACGGCCTTTACTGCGGAGCTCATGCAAGGAATCTTACGCTACAGCAACACGGATCACCGAAGAACGACGGCGTACCACCCCCAAACGAACGGACTAACGGAACGTTTGAACAAGACTATTGCGGATGTGCTGTCCAGGTACGTCGACGTTGAACATGAGACCTGGGACGAAGTGCTCCCGTATGTCACGTTTGCGTACAACACGGCCATCCAAGAAACCACGCAGATGACACCGTTCGAGCTTATCTACGGGAGACGGCCGACTACAATGCTTGACGCCATGCTGCCGGACGTAGAAGACGACGACCTCAACGCCGACGTCCAAGGATACCTTCAGCGTGCGGAAGAGGCCCGCCAGCTCGCTCGAGTTCGTATAACGGACCAGCAGCTGGTGGATGCCGGCCGCTACAACCTCCGACGCCGAGACGCCGGGTAGCACCCAGGGGATCGTGCGTGGGTTTCGACTCCCATCCGATGACGCGGACTGAGTGAGAAACTTCTGCGACGGTATTACGGACCCTACCAGATTCTACGACGTGTTGGCCAAATTACCTACGAAGTGATCCCCGATGGTGACTCCGGCAGATCACGACGACACACGCGGCCCGAAGTCGTCCACGTGGTTCGCTTAAAACCTTTCTACGGACGATTACGAACTTCTATTTTTATTTGTTCAGACTGTCGCTTATGTTAGCATCGGGTCGATGCACTTTAGAGGGGGGTAATGCCAGGAACTATGAGGTTTGTTTATTTGTGTTTTGCTTTTACCGCCCGGCTGCGCCGGTCTGTGTTATCTCTGTGCCAAGGGAAGCGTGTGTTCCATTCTTTCTTTCTATGCCGCATGTGTTATCTGTTCTGATAGGGAGAGCATTCTGATCTAACGTGAACAGCCCAGAATAAGCTCATTGGATCTACCACGCGCGCCGAAAGATAAAAATCCTGCAGAGCAGACGCCGGGGTATTCGACTCGACGACGCTCGCCTACGCAAGTCACTTTGTTGACTGCCGCTGCGCCGCTTGTGTATTCTTTGAGTTGCTAGGGGAGCACAAGTTCGCTCCAATAAACGTTCTTTTCCTTCAAGACGACTGCCTAATCTTTCGCTCCGTGACAATATATATATATATATATATATATATATATATATATATATATATATATATATATATATATATATATATATATATATATATATATATATATATATATATATTTATATATATATATATATCGCATGGAGCTCCTTTTTTACCTTTGCCTACGAAGACAAATCGCACCGGCGACGACGCCAGCAGCTACTCGTTCATCGGCTAGCAGCACCGGCTCAGTGACCGCGGCTCGCTAACTCTCTCGCCCAATTTGTTCAAGAACACAGCGTAGTACAGTCACCAGGGCGACGCAAGCAACAGGAAGGCGCAGGGAGGGGGCAGCCGGCGCTCTAATGAAAGTCATCTGTCTCAAGCCCTGACACAAAAAAGACACGCCGGCTGAAGTGGCCGCTGGGCACAAGCGAAAAAAATCAACGCCAGTCGACGGGAAAGTAAATCGTCCTGCAATGACAAAGCGGAGAACCGAGATAGAACTCGGAGGACAAAAAGGCGAGGAGCAGCGGCTGCAGCAAAACCGCCGAGAAATCAATGTTCTTTATCTCCTGACTGCACGTGCCTAATCTTCCTTACTTTCCTTTCTTTGCGTGTGTCTTGACGAGCACTGAAACTTGGGTTGGTATCGTTTCTTACTTGTATATTCGCCAGCCTCTCATGCACACTTACATAACAAAAATAATGACCCAGGGTTAAGGCCTTGGTCGACTCGGTGGCATCGTAGCGATGCGAAAAGTTCGCCCTAAAAAAAACGACGCCGTTACATCAAATACCAGACCACGAAAAATGGTGGCGATGTCGAGTCGCATTAGAGCCATCAGATCAAAAGTAATAGTGTGAAAGCAAAAATAGAGAAGGAAGTCCGGAAGCGCCTGTAACAGTTTCCGCTGCCGCCTTCAGACAAAAGTACACTCTGAAGTCGATTGGTAGCCGTGATAGAGGGCTGTTCGGAGACGACGGAGACGGGGATGAGCGACAGACGATGAAGGAAATAGCGACGAAGAAGCCGGAAATAAACACGCGTGCGGGATAGGGATATAGCCGAATGAAATACCAATCAGAAATGGCGTCACGGGCAAATTCTTTTTTATACACATAATGAAAAGTGGAAATACCCGCAGGCGTATTTTTAACTTTTACGCCTTCTAAGCAATCCAGACTTTCACGTCGCTCGATCAACGCCACGTGTCGATCGAAGAGTTAAAGTTAGCACAAAATTTTGAGAAGTGAGTACTAATGCGCGAGCACTCTTAAGCCGCATGTCTTTATTTTGAGCTTCTTCTTCAACCAATCACCTGCAGTTACACTTTTATAACTTTTAAATGTGCACACTCCGCCAATGATGTATTTTTGTGCTGATAGAAGGTACTACGTAGCTACCTTTTTTCACAATTTATTTTGGCGCGCAGGTTTGTTTGAATGTGGGATTTTGTTATTTTGCCTTCGTGTGCGGCCAGAGTATAATAAGATATGTATTTTTGGTTTTGTGAGTTGTTTTTAGTATTGTTTATTTGATAACATTTCGTTTCTTATTTGTTGACGTTCAGTTTCTCTACGTTTTTTACGGGGGAGAGGGCGGAGGTGAGAGGGATCCCAATCGTACACGTTTGTACAAGTAAAGAAGAGTTTTGACGAGGTGTCGTGAACAGTGAATTTTCTCTAAAACTGACCCCCGCGAGTGCCTGGTTCAGTGGTGTCATGCACTGAAGATGTTAATTGCCATCTTACTCTCTCTCTTTCTCTAATTTTTTTTTTGTAAATTGAACCTTTTACACAGATAAGTGTCGGACTGCCGTTAGTAGTTTGTATTCATAGGTGTTGAGTTGCGTTGTTTGAATTGCATCCCGCCCTATGTAATGCCCTTTTGGGCCTTTAGGGTATTCAAAATAAAATAAATAAATAAATAACCTATACTTACGCCGTTGTAATGTTAAATGCGTTGACTTCGCTAATTGGGTTTTTTTGCAAATACGGGGAGTTACACGGTTGATGCTGTGGGGCACTCGGCAATGAATGCTTACGAATAAAAATGAAAAGAACACGCGTCTCAATTCACCTAACAGCATATAAAAGGCACTGTTTCTGTTAGCGGTTACTGTTGTATATATTTAAATATACGGAGGGTTCAGATTAAAAAAAAACTGAGGAGCAAAGAAGGAATTCGGTTCAGCAAGGATGCAGTAACGTCCAACAAGTTAGTGCGTAATTGCTGCGAGGCTAAGCAAAACATCGACGCCCTTCATCCACTCGACGATTTTTGCAACAGCCTGATCGGCAGATTCACGTTGCTTCGGTCACAGTTGCTCGTGTTCCTCAGCCCTCTTCCCTGCCTCGGAGGCCGTTTTTCAGAGAGTGGCGAAAAACGAAAAGGCCCGCGGGCCAAGATTTCGTCGCACGTTCAGGAACCCCTGGTAATAAAAATTAATCTGGAGGCCACTCCTACGGAGCGCGTCATTGCCGACGTGTGCTTCGGAACGTAAAACCCCCAAAGACTTGCGCCAGAGTGTAGTGCGTATTCAGATCTTTTTAGTCTATCTTCCGATGTCACAAAAGTGGGCGAAATGTAAATTTAATGTTTCAGGTATGCTCGCTCCTATTTGTGATAAAAAAAATCCGGTGCAAACAATATAAACGACTCAAACCATACTGTGCCCGAATGGTGCCTGGGCGCGTTTGTATTGTAATATTTGCACATGATTCACTTCTGAAATGAAACTTCCATCCCCATCCACCTTTGGCTTCCGTATAAAATGGCACTTGGCAAAAATGCATGCCGCCACTCCATATCTCACAGGACATGCAGCAGTACGCAAACTGAATATGGGCGAGCAGCTTCAGTCGTTTGCTGTGCTTTCTTTGGGTCATAAACTCAGAAATGAAAATAGAAATAGACAAGAATAGAAATCGAATGCGTACAACCCATATCGACGTATGAGCAGCCGAGTTTTCCGCACTTTTCCATCGCATTTCCAATTTTCAACGCCAGCACTCCGGAGTGAAACTCCTATCGAGGTGCGACGCGGAACGAGTGTACGTTGTATTACAATCTTTGTTGAGCTTTTCAAAAGTTCAATATCGACCTCGCCAGACACGCCTGCATTTCGAACCCGTGCAAGCAACGCAGTGTTGAAAGAACCACTGTATTTCAGCTCCGTGAACAGCTGGATGATTTTCGCTTCGTTTTCTCTCTATCCCTAAAATATCCCCAGGAATGAGAAAAGCTGTGCGCGATGGGGGAAAGGAACTCCACCCCTTCATTCTTCAGAATTCGCCTCTTTCGAGTTCTTGGATCAGTGGAAAGTTTGTGCCAGGCTGAAGAAAGCCGGCGTTGCTTCCTGTCTGATCTCCCTCTTTTTTTCAGTGGCCCCTCTGGTTTCAATGCTGCTGTGGCTAGCAGGTCAACTGTGGGGGGAAGGGGGGGACGGGACAGAGGCGAGAAGGAGCCCAATTGTACACGTTTGTACAAGTAAAGAAGAGTTTTGACGAGGTGTTAGTTGATTGTGACAGTTCAAGGGCTTTTTTTATGTAAACGTTGGTTCCAGTTAACCTAATCTAAACTATGGCCTCTTGCTCTCTGTTATACTGACCTTTTGCTTTTTTTGTCAGTTCCTCAGCGATGCGGACGCAGCGCTGCCGCTGCCAATGCCGAAACCGGCTCGGCTGACGTCACCCAACCCCGCAAGCGCTCTATCGTTCTCTATTCTTCTGTGGCTCTTCTTCAGCCAACGCAGTTGCTAACCACCACTACGACATCCCCTCGGTGGCGACAGCAGAAATACTGGCCATAAGGCAAGTCATCCCTGAACACCAGCACCTGTCAGACAGCATTGTCATTCGTACTGATTCACAAGCTGCCCTGCCGGCTTTCCTCGGCAACGAACTGCCACAAAATATACGAGCGGTACCAGCAGAGTATGGACAACGCCATCCAGCTATCTCAATCGCCTTAGAATGAACCCCAGGACACTTTTCATCCTTAGGCAATGTTCGCGTCCAGACTAAAGCCTCAACGGCCTGGTGTTCAAGCACTTCCAAGGACTGGCCCGAGGCATACTTTCCGGTGGAGGACAGGGCAGAGCGCCACGAGGAACAATGAGCCTTCGTGAAGACACTTCGAATAGCCCGCAGAGGACTTCCCAGACCACCTGATTGTCTTCCGAGGAAATACATGACGCTACTAAGACAAGCACGAACACACTACCTACCAAACGACTACGTTGTACTACGTTGTACATTGAATACAGAACGCTCCAAACAGACCACGTTGCCAAGTGCGCGGCTCCATACCCACACTCCCCCACGCTTACTGGACTTGTCCCAGACCCCACACACCGCAACGTCGCTCACTGCATCTTCACCTGCGAGCCCGGGTTGCCCACCAGGGCAAGACAACATCGTGGGTGTTTCGTGGGCGACATCATGGGCGACATCGCGGACGACATCATGGGCGTCTCGTGGGCGACACGCCCACGCTCCTCATGGAGCGTAATCGTGGACATGGGTTGCGAAAAAGATGTTTGCTCTCTCACTCTCTGCCCCCGAATCGACGGCGAAAGTTTTGCCAAGACCCTCGATTTATTAAAACCCCGTAATAAAGTGACCATTCAAAGCCCTCTGCAGGCCATGTAATCGGCAGCTACGCTCGCACACCACACAAACTGCAGCGCAGTGGAACTTCATCTTTAACATTGTTAAAGCATTTATATAGTGAATGCTTTAACATTCACTACATCATAAGTGTTGATAGGTGTCCTTGTAATTTATCTGCTGGGTCATTCCATGACAAACGTCCCAGCCGTAAAATCGACCATCACGGACTTGCTCAGTAAAAATTGTGGGTCATCCTCGCGTGGCCCACAATGCTCCCTGAAAGTGTTTTAGTCCGAAAAAATTTTGTTATTTTTCTAGCGGCCCTTTTACCTCCATGGTTTAAGGCAAACTTACGTGTATGAAAAAATTCATGAAAATGTAACTTCTCTTACAATGGCCACCATTTTTTGTGAACATGATTTTGAGGCCCTGGGCTGCTTTATGCCGCATTTTAAAAATATTTCCCTTTTCTTTGCTGTGATTACGCCATTCAGAAAATACACAATGTCGAGCATTTTCAAAGATTTTTAGCAAATACGAGCACATTTTCTCAGCCAGTGAAGCATTTGTACCTGTATCTCAGCATTGTGAAAAATTGGTAAAAACTATATTTACACTGAAAAAAGGTAAAATGTGCGAAAAAACGTTTGTCAAACTTGGAAAAATGTCCTTTCTGGCCCATGTTCACCTTGAAATTGCGCATTATTGTGCTCGTAGTAAAAATATAAAATACAAGCCATTCACTAGCACAAATAATCGCAGTTTATTTCAGAAAGTTTATTCATAACAGTTGCTGTTTTAGCAGAGAAAAACATTTTTCAATTTGTTCAGCGACACTACCTCACCCCGTTGTTCCACAGAGCGTCTTCTCTGCACAGCATGCTCCTGCCTGCATGAAAGAGGGGCGAGCCAGCGGGTTGCGCTACAAGAATACCTTTCGCCGCAATGGTATTTGTAGCGTCAGTACAGGAAAAAGGAATAATTCGCGTGTTAGTGGGAAAAGTACAATGTGGAGCTAGCGGTGGTGCGCCCATTCCATGAGCACGGGTAACTTAACGGATGGACATCAGATGTGCATTTAAAGCATCGGGTTGCGCAATTCCCGCTAACGCATACAAATAAATCCGTTTAACTCGATGACTCCGCCGCTGTTTATTTCGCAATTTTCGGCATACTTAAAAGATACCACGTATAACATACCCTGCTTCTTCAAATGCACGTCCATGTCATGCCAGCCGTTGAGTTACCCGTACTCGTGGAATTGGCGCACCACCGCTAGCTCCACGTGGTACGTTTCCCACTAACATGCGAATTATTCCTTTTTGCTGCACTGACGCTACAAATACCATTGCGGCGAAAGGTATTCTTGTAGCGCAAACCCGCTGGCTTGCGTCTCTTTCATGCAGGCAGGTGCATGCCGTGCAGAGAAGACGCTCTGTGGAGCAACGGGGTGAAGTAGTGTCGCTGTTCAAATTGAAAATTTTTTTTCTCAGCTAAAACAAAAACTGTTCTGATTAAACCTCCTGAAATAAACTGCGATTATTTGTGCTAGTGAATGGCTTGTATTTGATATTTTTATTACGAGCACAAGAATTGAATGTAGGCCAGTAAGGAGATTTTTCCAAGTTTGACAAACGTTTTCTCGCACATTTCACCTTTTTTCAGTGTATATATAGTTTTTACCAATTTTCCACAATGCTGAGATACAGGTACAAATGCTTCATTGGCTGAGAAAATGCGCTCGTATTTGCTAAAAATGTTTGAAAATACTCGACATCGTGTATTTTATGAATGGCGTAATCCCAGAAAATTAAAGGTAAGATATTTTAAAAATGCGGCATAGAGCATCCCAGGGCCTCAACATGATGTTCACAAAATATGGTGGCCATTGTAAGAGAAGTTACTTATTCATGAATTTTTTTCACAGACGTAAGTTTGCTATAAATCCTGGAGGCAAAAGGGCCGCTAGAAAAAGAACAAAATTTTTTCGGACAAAAACACTTTCAGGGAGCATTGTGGGCCATGCGAGGATGACCCACAATTTTTACTGAGCAAGTCCGTGATGGTCGATTTTACTGCTGGGACGTTTGGCATGGAATGACCGTGCTGTTTTTTTCCGACGTGCAAAATACGTTGACTTTTGCCTTGAACCATGAGACAAGCCCAAAGTTAACGCTTGCTGACAGTAGATGAAGACTGGCAACACGACTGGTTCGTTGTAAGGAGTCAGCTCAGGTGATGGCTGGACAAGTACATAGAGCGTAAGCAAACAGGCATTTCTCCAGCTTCCCTGCCCAATTTCTCTCCTCTGCCGCCTTGCGAATCCTTCACTGACGGGCTGTGAAACCTTCACCGGACGTCGACGCCTTTCCTTTCTTTTTTTTTTCTTGCAAAGTGCTGCTCCTCCAGCATCCACCAATCGAATGAGTTTCATGCAGCGTCATCGATACCGAAATTGCCCGCTGTACGTGCACCGGGAGGGCATTTATTTGGGATTTATCGGCCCCGGTGAAGCCCATTCGCAGGTCGCGCACCGCCCCTAGGGAACCGTTTTTTCTCACTCTCCTTGTAAACAGTAGGATCAGCCGGCTCCCATGCCTTGGGGAAATCAAGACGCCGGGACCGTCGTACTGGAAGACTAATTTCTTGCTCGTGGTTTTGGAATAGTTTAGCTCTGCGCCTAATAAAACTTAGGGAAGGTTCTGTCGGCAGCTAGTGTTTAATTCATAGCTGGTAAAGTTTAGAATGGAGCGTGTAATGTTGCGGCACGATCGGTGCAAATTGGGATGATTTGTTTTTATGCCACTCCTAAGATTGTGCCTCCATGGAAGCGATCAATAAGCACGCGCACGTCACCCGGAACTCTGCAGAGTTTATTATGCATAAATGTCGCAACGACGTCATGTAGGAAGAAGATGTGGATTCACGCCGCCTTTTATCATGACGTGAATACGAGCACAGAAATGAGGCCGGCTATCTATATCTCTCGATCATATTATCACGTTTGTTTTCAGCGTGACACCGACAAGACTGCCTGCGGGCGGCACTTCCGCGGTGCCTAAAAGCTGCATCAATAATTTAGATGTTTGGATCAACGCGGCGAAGTTGCACATTCGCTATAGGGACCGGGCGGCCGGGCCGTTGTATGGCACCACCTTCGCTTCACCCAACAGCGCCGCCCGTGGCGAACCACTCGTTAGTGGAATGCTGGTGACGGTCAGCGCAGCGCAGTTGTGCATGTCTTTCTGTCGTTCTGCTGCGGTGCGGCTTGCAAAGCTTCGATAACCACAGTGAATTTTTTTTATATATGTGAATCTTGGAAGTAGAGGCTACCTTTTCGAGGTATGCCATGTGTGTGATTTACGCCCATACTCAGTAATAGCAAATAGTAGATGACGCTCAATGCGTCAAGCTGGAAGTGCAAGTCCGTTCCTTTGTGCACATTTTTATGCTTGCATGCAGTTTGGCGTATCGAGGAATATATTGCAGCTAAGTCCTCCTACAAAGCCGGTGTGGGCAGGCGATCCACGAATGCTGTGGTGACGACGCTCCGTAACTTCCTTACCTACAGTAGAACGTGTTTAATTTCACAGAAATGCGCTTGCTACAGCCATCGGGAATCGTTTACAGAATAAATACAGCATGATAGCAGAGCGTTATAATTTGTCATGGAAAAGAATTGCTCTACAAAACTTGTAATGCTTGCGTCACAGTTGGTTAATCGTTTTTTCAGAAAGCAATACCGGCGTAGCTGAAGGACGAGCGAATGCAGGGTGCCAAAAAAATGCCCTCAGTTTCCCAACTATGCTGCGGTCGAGTTTTAAAAGTTATTACCTACGGTTGAAAAATCATGTACTTCTCCGGCTAGCGACGACGATGGTTTACCGCGAAGCTTTCTCGTGTGGGTTTCCTCGGTTGCCTTTTGGATTTTCACTTTGTTTAGTTCAGCTTTGGATTTGACCAGCACGAAGTTTGGTCATTTGATCGCAGGGTCTTTGAATTTGAACCTTTACCATTCTAATTCGCACGAAGAAAGCTTCGCGTTCAACCACAGTCGTCGTTAAACGGAGGGCTGGATGATTGTGCTGTTTAATTTTGCACTTCCATGCACCCCTCTCCAAATCCTAACTGCCTCCAGCGTGTTAGAAATGCGTCTGTGCTTGAGGACTCGGGCTGACTCACCTGTATTTGAGGCAACTAGTCCCGCGGTTTTGGTTTGTTCACAAGCCACTACACGATTTTTTAGGTACTCGGCAAAGAATACTTAAGCAATAAAGAACACGGGCTGACTTTAACACTGCCGCATTTTTTAACTATGGGTGCCAGCCTTTATTCCACGCAGGCAGAAAAATGGGAAGGGAAAGGGGGATGGTTTGTAGCCTGGGCTGTTGGGTGGTTGAATAACTTTGGCTCTTGATAAAATGGCCACTAGAAACGTGGGAGTCTCGCTTCACGTCTCTTGCTCCCATGCTGTCATTCCCGAGAACCGACGGCACAAAGATTATGGTTACAGAAAGAAAGTGTAAATTGCCACGACGTTTCCCCGGCCACACGGTAATCCATCGCGTACGAAGTACAGCCGTGAGCTGAAGTAAACGGACCACGGGAGCGGTGGGCAAAACTAATCGCTACGCCGTCTGGATGCGCAGCGCCTGCTGTCGAGACCGCGCACAGCGCAGGCGCGGCCTGCCAGTACAGCACACATGCCGCTATCGCTCGCTTCTTCGCGATTGTCTCACGCTTCGATAAATGGACGCGAGGGGAACAGCGGTGCCCTTCTGCTGTGTGCTGGTGGAAACGGCGCGCTCCTGTGGACACGGCGTGCTCGTGTGCTGGTGGAAACGGCGCGCTCCTGTGGAAACGGCGCGCTGGTGATTATCTTGTGCTTGTAGCTTTTTTTTTGCACCCCCCCCCCTCCTCCCCGCGTCACATACTTAAGCAGAAAATGAAGCAGAAAAAAGTCACTGTGGAGTCGAAGAAAATAAGGTAAAACACAATCTTTGTCGGTTTTGAGGATAGATGCGAAATTATAGCCTCCCGAGAATAGCAGAACTCGAAAAATTATTCATGCTAACCTTACATGCGAAGGTTTTGACAAATACTACTGTGTTTAGGGATGTACTGCATTGCTTTATGAAACTTCGTTGGTTGTATGCGCCATATGTGCCATTTCGCAAATTTGCATGGGAAAATGCAGTTTCAAAATTTTTGCAAGTTCGAGGAACCGAAACATGCAATCAATGTTCAAAAACTATATTGCGATATGAGAGACGATTGAACCACGCCTTGAATGAGTCAGTAGTATAACTACACGCTTGAATACCCAGCGACTATCCAAACGCATGCAAACTACATTTTTCAATTAGATTTATTTGCGGAAGCCTGTTTCGGTAGGGGACAAGTTTTCCCTGCATCAGGCGCAAATATATCAAAGCAAGCAAAATAGCCCGTACCCCATCTTGAGCTAAGAGAGAGCCCCCACGTTGGCTGGCCACTTTTTTAGGATGTATGTACTGCAATGCTTTCCCGCTGCTACGTTGTGATATCGAATAATAAAAAAATGCTACGAGTTAAATACAGCCACACCACGCTATGTGTGGCAGCGTAGCACCATTTTCGCATATCAGGTGAGTCGCATCGTTTTCAATGATGGGGCGGTGCCCGGCACTATTCCTCTAAGTGCACGGCGTAATTCCCCTGGCGTTGATTTATCGGAGAAAGAAACAGTAGTGAAGAAGCGAGCGATAACGGCGTGTGTGCTGTACTGGTAGGCCGTGCCTGCGCTGTGCGCGGTCTCGACAGCAGGCGCTGCGCAACCAGACGGCGCAGCGATTAGTTTTGGCCACCGCTCTCGTGGTCCGTTTACTTCAGCTCACGGCTGTACCTTTCTCTTCAAAGAACACGTATCGAGGTATCTCACCGTTAAGGCTGACGTGGAAACCGTAGTCATTGAAACCAATGAAGATAATATAAAGTGGTAGAAATCAATACAAATATAACATTTTAATTCCTACTCAGATCGTGCGGAGCCAGGCGCAGAGCGCCGCAAAAAGCGCTCGTGTCAATGTCGCCCATTCCCAACCTTAGAAGCGGCCAATACGTTTACGTAGCCGTGAGTGCATTTACGAAGAAATGAACACTAATAATAGTAGTTTTATTCGCACTCATATCAGGGGGAGCCAAGCATAGATCGGTGCAAAATGCGCTCATGTCATTGTAGCCCATACCCAACTTTAGAAGCGCCCGACAAGTTTACGTTGCCATTACTGCATCTAACAGCCCAGCACATCTGTCTAGACTTCGTTTCACCACATATATCCGCTCACAACACCACCAAAACATCCAAATCACCGAAGCAGACACGGCGAAAACAACGGAGGGATGCGTAGTCAAATGCACCGGCTCATTACACTAACGAGGTGAACGCCGAGTGGTGGCGCCACCCGTCCAGCTGACAGGTCCCTATAGAAGGGCCACACTTAAACCATCTGGGGCTAACGAACGTGGACCTGCTGCATGTGCGCGGACGTTTTTTTAACAGCGGACTTTGTCTGACAAATCCGACTAGGCTTGCGCGTGGGCTTATGCCACATGAGGAGCTCCGCCTTCGTCGTCGTCGTCGTGTAGAGACCGGCGCACCACGGGTACGCCGAAATGGCTTGACGAATTTGTCAAGCCATCCCTTCACAATCCACACGTGGAGATGACCACCGGACTAGCTGACGAAGAAGTGGAGGTCTTCAAGGTGAGGAGGCGGTAAATGGGACTTGCTGTACGCGTCTGTCCCGTCGGAAAAGGACGACGAGAGAGATGAAGGTGACTGCGACTGAATAAAACACTGTGCATATTTTAACGGCCTTTGCTTTACAGTGCCGTCCACGACGGCTTTCTCTGCTGGGGTCAGGCTGCTCCCTCTCTCCTGGGATCCGCTGTCAGTGTTGTGAGAGGCTAGCTCGACCCCCCAGATCTCCCTTTTCTCCAGCCTTGCAACGCTAGTGCCAGCTGCGCCAAATGTTTTTCGCCTCTAGTAGAACAATCTGCGCAGGGTTTCAAACTCCAGACCTCACGCGCTGCATGCAGACGAGCACTTTAGCTGCGAGGATACCTTTAACAGCGAACAGCAGTCCAGCCAGTGTATTAAAGAGGGAGATGGTTTCTGGGGTCGTAGAACGTTTACTTTCTCACGTGCGTGACGCCAAAGGAGAAGCTTCATCGCATGGCACGGCCTAGACCACCATGTCGCCAAAGCTAATTGGTCGCGAAAAACCGCACGGAGCTTTGTTCAGACGAGTTTTCTTGCCAATTCAGTCTGTTGGCAGCATCTTGGGCGATAGAGTGACCCTAACGGCGTATACAGTAGCCGCGGCGCGTGTGCTCAATGCGCAGCGCTGATTTCATTTTGTTCTCGTTGAACGTGGTCGGGTTTGGCCTTGGAGCAGGCTGGAAGCGTTAACGGACGGGAGGAGTGTAAGGGGTTTCAACTTAAATTAGGCTGAATGCATCAGAAGATTTTCAGCTCACTATCCTTGGATTAGAGCAACGCCGACATGCAAGACCATCTCCGAACGACTTTGGTAACGTAAGCATGCTTCTATATGACCGGCCACATGCACTCGTATTGCGCCTGCCGCATATTTATGGATCTGTTAACCTTCGGCATAGGTACCTAGTGAGGACAGCCTTAAACATGTTAAAAATAAACTATAGATTCTTTCGTAATATCTAACCTTTTCCCTTTTCTTTTTGACATGCTAGGAACCATCTTGTTGTTTTATTGAACTCAAGGTAACTTCACGACAATCCTCGCTTCAGCCGGCGATGCTATTCACTTCTCTAAGTGTTCCTCTTGACTCCTTGAGTAAATTCAGCCAAGTAAGGAGTAAAATAATTAAGTATTAAAGCCAAGTATACAAGTATCAAAGAAGCAAACAATGGTTCCATGCTGGGGTTGACGTGTTCCCTTTACAGTCAGTATAATCTGAACGTTTCTTGCGGTTTTGAGTTTCTCCCTTCGAGCTTAACCTAAAGGGTTGAGAAAGAGATGGGATGCTTTAGTATTCATATATGGGCCAGAAATGAACGCTTGTGGAGGCTAAAATTTAACAAGGCAAGTTGGGTAGACAGACAAGCAGACAGACGGACGGGCGGAAGGTCGGTTTTGTGTTCAGATAGATGGATGGATGATTGGTAGGGCTAAGCATCGCTTAAAATTTTAATCTAGTTAATCTGAAGGCACTTATCGAATAATTTATTGGCTTGTCAGTTGGTGCGGATTACAGAAAGAATAAAAATAATACCGTATTTGCAAGTCTCTTTTTTCTATCAGGTAATCAACACGGAAGCGTTGGAATAGTATACATTCCCACATTTTAATGCAATAGTGTGCGCGTGTGCGTGCGTGTGCGTGTGCGTGTGTGTGTGTTCGTGTGCGTGTGTGTGTGTGTGCGTGCGCGCCTGTGCGCGGGTGTGTGTGTGTCTGTGCTTGTGTGTGTGCGTGTGTGTGCGTGTGTGTGTGAGTGTGTGTGCGTGTGCGTGCGTGCGCGCCTGTGTGCGGGTGCGTGTGTGCGTGCGTGCGTGCGTGCGCTGCCGCTATTTCTCGAAGGAGCGAGGTTGGGGCCTCTCGTCTTTGACTACACGAGGTTGCAGTTCTAACCACGGTATTATAAGAACGGACTTTTGCTTTGTAAGGCGATGCACTCAAACATGCTTACGCAAAGTTTCGTGAAACTTGATATCTGGTCTACTCACCTCACGTGAGTTAAAATTATTCGGTAGGCTAATCGATCAATCGCCCACTCCTAAGGAGTGGTGGCTCGGATAGTAGCCTGAATAATAGGCAACCGAGACTTGAGCTACAAGCGGTTAAAAAAAATAACATAAAGGAACAACACAAACTTGGTTGTAGATTATTTGTTCATACCATGTTTCCTGCTTAAAACACATAATCTGATCGCAACAGTGAGGAGGCGTTCCGCGGCCCTCTCCCGAACGTTTTTCGTCGTGCCACCAATTTTTTCGAGGGCCATTTTTTTCCGGAACCATATTTTCCCGAACCATTTTCACCTACACCCTGTCATTTCGGTCAATGTAGCTTTATTTGAGAGTTACTCTACTACAACAAACGCGTCAGAGAGATAGTTACGATTCCGTACTAAAGGAGAAATCAGGATGTGGGGATGCCGGCGACATCCTGGATCCTCATTGGCCCATCGTTGCAGTTGAGGTGGCAAAGGGTAGGAGATTCCGCAGCCCTCCGGAAGGCACGCAGCGCGGCGAAACGTTCCCAAACGAAGCGCGGTGCATAACGCGTTGGGACCGGCGAGCATTGCCATGGTTGCAGGGAAAATTAACGAAACGTGACGGTGCAGCCACTAGCCTTCCCTCGTTCCACTGAGATTTGCCGGCACATACATGACGCCCAGTTTCACATTCGGTGTATATACAGGGCAGTACGAGAGCATTTTTTTGCATTGTGCATTTTCTCAAGGACGCGGAGAACACGTAATTTTCAGCGACACAATGAAGTTATGCAGCTAAACGGAACGCCATGGGCTGTAATTTTGACCTGGGGTGCCTGGCTGGCTGCGCTACGGGTACACGGAGTAGGCGGGTAATGATAACAACAAAAAAAAAACATGCATTGCACTCACTATACTACAGTGTTGCGTTAGTATCAGACAGTGGTTAGAGGGAGCTTTTAGCGACACCCGTAAATAGTAGTGTTTCTGGTACTGTTATTTGGCGTTGTTATCATCAGCATGCCCGCTAAACACCGGTCCAACTTCCTGCGGTGCCGGTTTCTGCGGTGCCGGCCCGAGCGTACCGCACGGAGGTTCTTGATGAACAACGTGCCCTCTCAACAGTGAATTTTAAATGACGGGCCGGTATGTAGCACAATCACCGGTGGAACGGTCGGACAGCGTACCGAGGCAGAAGACAGTTTATTTAAATATGACCTAGCATCCCCAAGGCATCGTGCAGGTCGCTTATACGCTGCCAATGGTGGTGCAATAACTATCCCAGTGCCGGAATTACAGAACCAAGTTTCTTCGATCATGTGGAATTTTCCTTTCGGCATTGCGATAAGTTCCTAGAAAGATATATTAAGTTGCAAAGGAAAACAATTGACTGACGATTACGATACTCCCTAGTGTGGCATTTCAGCGCAGCAGCAGTGTGCTGAGGCAACACTCATTCGTGGGTTCTCTCGATGGTAGCGATGATGAGCCTCTGCGTCGGCAGCGCGAAGTGCGTCTCAGGAAGGGACCGCGAACCGCGTCTTAAATGAACACACATCATAGTCACGCGCACGCCCCCCCCCCTAACGTTTTTTGCCAAGTGCCTCATGCGAGCATACTCCCCCTGCCCTTCCCCACCACGTACTTTCGGAGAGCGCTGGCTGGCGCCGCCACGGAGAACCACCCTCCCCTCCCAATTTCGCGACACTCTCCCACTTTGCATTCTTTCACTCGTCAGTCTTCCCATCGTTCGTTTTTCTTTCACTCGTTGGTCTTCCTATCGTTCGCTAGGTCATGAGTACGGCGACGCGGCTTAGCTCAGAGACAGGCGACAAAGGGCTGCGCCCTAAAAAAATGGGTCAGGTTTAACACTTCTAAGCCTCGTTTTCGTCTTGGTTTGCAGACTATGCCCACGTGTTTCACGAATGTTGGATTACACTTCCCGTCCGGTGGCGGCACGCCATCAATGCTGAAGCTTAGAGATCAAGCGCCGGTAAAGCCGCTGTTAAATCGGCGCATAGTCACGTGGTGCCGCAGTGGCGAGGCTCCGAGCGAAAGCAGCTGCGACGCGTCTCCGCCGAGGATAACATGGCGTGACCTCAGGGCCGTCACACCTACCACACATGCGCTCCTGCGGCTCCATGTTATTGCGACGCGATGAATGACCTTGCGCGAGACGGCTTAGCGGACGGATTTCGCTCTAAAAAGACAAAAATGATCACAGTTTGATTGACTTGCGCAGCTTGCTTGACCGTCCCCACCTTTCAATCTCGAGGCAGGGTACAAGGACGTGGTCTTCACTTGCACTGCGGTGATTGCGAGCATTAGCTGACAGTGTTGAGACTTCTCCCGCACTTTCAGGCCACTCCTTTCACTCTCTGTGCAATAATGAAGGGCATGGAGGCAATGATTGAATGCTGAATTAAGTTAAGAATTGCAGCTCACCCCGGAGCTCAGCTCTCATGACTGCGGCAGAAAATTCATTGCGTGCAACGTACGTGCTATCTTATGTGGTACCACGCAAGTGGAGCACTCATGTCGCGTGCATAAATTAAAGCCGAAATATTTGACACATGGTTCGTCGACGCGAATGAAGTTGCATGGACTTAAACGGAAACAAAATTCGAGGTCTTACCAGCGGGGAGCAGGCAACAAACACTCCCGCGCACTACACGACGGATCCGAGGCCTTTCCTATTTGTTGTGTCAACCCATATCAATGCACACGAAACTCCGCCCCTCTCCAAACTCAACTCATTCATGATGATGATGACGACGTCGATGATGGTAATGTTCGAACGCGGAGGTCGTCACACTGCCTCCGCCGACCACGACTCCGATCGGGGCCCTCGTCAACCGCCAAAGGGGTCGCTGACGATTATGCCACCTGGACGCAAGGTCGTGAACGGAGCGGGGGCTACGTCCGCGGTGACAAAACGCGCGGCTGCTTTTCAACCATGGGTGGCGCGCCACCCGCGCGGGATGTTAGTGAACTCGGCTTGCGCGCAGTTCATTCCTTGCTGTCTCTAGTTTTTCTTTAACGTTTCCCGTTTCTTCACCGAGAGTTTGTAGGTTCGCCCCAAAGAGAAAAAAGGGGTCTTTGCGCGTCAAACGTTCTGCGGGTCGCGGGGAGAGTCCCGCGGCGCCGGTTAGGCACGGAAAGCACTTTCTAAGCCCCACTGCAGGCTAGTTCAGTTGTGTTGCATATATCCTGTATATACCCCGTACATAAAGTGTGCGTAGACTAAACCCGGAGTTTGCCTCATCCCTTACGGTGACACGAGACACGGCGACGCGTTTCTGCAGGAGAAGTCCTGAAATTTACTACGACAATGATGGCGGAGGCGGAGGCGGCGGCGGCGGCCGCGGCAGTGGTGGTGGTGGTGCTGTGGTCATCCTGGGTGGTGGTGTCTCCGCTGGGAAAGGGTTCGTTAATTTTTTTATATTACCCACGTAATTGAGCGTAAACGATAATTGGAAGGAAAGTATAAATACGTGCATGTGTTTCAAAACGTTTCCGTACCGCAAAACAGACCATCACTTAAATCAGGGTCGTTCGTTTTCGGGTAAAACATAATTTTACTCGATTCCTGCACGCCGGACATGTTTCAGAAAAATCGGGCTAAACCCGATATCTCCCGGAATGGGCCTTTTCAAAGTAGCGATCTTTACAATCATGCGCTGGCCATCCGCCGTTGTCAACCAGTACTTGCTGGAAACAAGCCCCACAAACACAGCTGCCCAACTCATTCAGTATTGGCATGACTCTGTAGCTCGCTATCTCAGACTGGCAAATGCTGCACTGACATTGCCTTGCCTATCGAATTAAAGCCGCGCTGTCGAGAGAACTCTCTCTCAGTGGAGATATGTTCACCGATCGGACAGGTCTCAAGTGAGGATCGCCATGTTCCGCATGAGGATGATCGTACATGTAAACAAGAATCAGTAAAAAAATCAATGAATAGCTTTTCTTGAAGAAAATGTTTCATTTCTTAAAAATTATCAATGCCCTTTAATGCAGTCATTACGAATTCGTTTCCAAACAAATGCCAAATTTTGGAGAGCGTTTTCTAGCAAACCTTAATAAACCCCCCCCCCTCCAACCTCCACCCGATCACTATCTTAAATTCAACACCAAATTTTAACACGTTAGCGTCAAGAAGCTCGTGATACCGTCTAAAATAAACGGAGTGTATTACTTAGAAATCGGTAGATTTAACCCGAAAAAAAAAACGAATTTAGGAATGGTTCTACAAAAAAACCCGTCTAATCCCCAATTATGCACTGAAAAATTGCACCAGGGGCGGTATTCTCGAGTTTTGTCCCTTTTGCGTCCCTTTCAAAAGTGTCCCTTTTGGTGAGCCCTGATTGGCTAAAAGCAAACAACCGGAAGTGACATAACGCAAGCGCAACAAACCTACTGCCAACGCCCACTGCCTAACCGGAAGTACGTCACGATGAAAGGGACTCAAAAGGGACGTTTTCAAAAGGGACAGTTACGAGAATACCGCCCCAGATTGTTACCCCCGATTTCAAAAACGATAAAACCCGAAAACGAACAACCGTACTTACAATGGACCATTCCTTCAAGGCCTTTTTAACTTTCCTTATACAAGTTTCATGCATCTTTCTTGTCGTTTTCTCGACGCATTTGATTGCTAGCTCTCTTTATTATGTCACAAGCGCAAAAATAAACGCAGAGACAGGAAGTAATTCGAGAATGTATTCATTAGCGCGTAAAATTTGTCCGACCTACTTCTCTCGCCCGAAGTTTTCAAGCACCACGCGACCAGCGAGGAGGAAGTTTCCGGGTGTCATTTTCTCACACCGTTCAATGTCCACCCGAAAGCTAATATGACAGAAATCTTTGCGCTTTTAACGGTTCCGATGGGCGAACAAGCCAATGGCAGTCTTAAAACACGAAATAGGAACTGTAGGAGGTGTAAACCGCTGAAATGGAAACACGTTGAAGACACGTTTTGGAGACACGTTGCAGGTGAACTGCAACGTGTCTTCAAAATGATGCATTATTCGTTGAACTAAACGCGCCCAACTCTTCTCGAGTTTCTCTTAATAAAAAATATGTCGCACAAGTGTTGTCTGTATTCCCACGTAAAAACGCAATTTATAACAGCGGGATTTCTTAATCGTCATGACGTCATGTTCTAGGGAAAGATAAACCCAAAAAGTCTTTACCTTACAGGTTGTATTCCCTGGCGCGGCGCTGATGCCGGCAACCGTGTGTGTCGCCTTAGCTACTGAGAAGCGCGGGCTCGGGCATTGCGGCACACACATGAGGCCATCCCAGCGAGCTGAAAGGCATTGTCTCAACGTTAACTACTGTTTCGCGCCGTGTCCTACAGCCTACCTGTCACAAGACGCGAGGGAAGTCATCGGCACAGGTCAGATGATTTCCAGATGCAGTGTTTGGTATCGGCCACTGAGTGCTCACCTGTCGGCGAGTGTTTTCTCTTTCGGCCGCATGCTGATAGATGACGCTAGTCTTCCAGCTAACAATCCGCGCACCAACGTAAGCTCACGCTGCTACGCCGTCGTCGTATCTCAGCCGGCGGCCGCGTGAGAATTCACAATTTCTTTCGAAGCATTTTTTGGCTTTTGTACTGGAGTACTCTGCCAGGGGCAATGTGCGGGCGCACATGGTTCTGATCTCCGTGTTCGCAGGCAACTGCGCTGCAGCGTAGGCATGTCGTGCGTCGTACCGCTCCCTTTTGCAACCGCGACTCCATTCTCCAATGGTGATGCGGAGTTCTCTAGGGCAAGTAGAGCATCACTACACAAGGTCACTGCTTTATTCGTATTTGTTGACTTTGGCGCCATGGCCGAGAATCAGATGGTCCGGCGCAGACGACGGACACCGAGGCTTGTTTTTGTTTGTTTTTTTTCTCCGAGAGATGCGGACGCGTGCGCAGACATGGTGGGCACTGTCATGGCGGTTGTGAGTGTTGCCAAGGGAACAAATTGGCCGCTATACTTTGATGATCTATAGACTGGGGAACATAACCGGTTGTAAGGCACCATCTTGTAAAGTACTGTCTCAAGTATACTTATCCACTACAACTTGTCAAATAAACCTGTCCACCGAACACACTTCAACTACACAACAACAGCACTTTCAATGAATATACAGGGTGATCAAACTTAAGTCGACAGATTCAGCGCTAAGATTTACGTGAAATGCACCTCTACAGTGAGGTTTTGCGCCCAGGGGTACAAACAATTAGGAGGTAATTATTGATGTCGGTGGCTTAATTAACTAAAATTGAATAATTAACTGTTTAATGGCTGGAGTAAGCAGGGATATTTGTATTGAAAAGTTAGGTGCAATCCTGTTTCGACGCAGTTTCCTTTGGCAGAATTCTTCTAGCGCATCCGTATTCCGAGATATGGAACTGGGAAGTTAAATTGCCGTCAGCCTGATTACGCATGCAAGACCGTAACACCGGCGCTAAGCTCCTCCCTTTTGTTCTGCGTTTCGATAGCCGTTCCGCCTGCTGCAGAATGCGATAACGCCAGCCAAAACTGAAAGGGTCCCACTTATCACTTTTTCCTGTACAGCTGACACGTCACAAAAGGGAGGAGCTTTGCGGCCGTATTCACTGTCTTGCATGCGCAATCATGCGAACGAGAATTAAACCTCGCAGTTCGATAGCTTGGAGTACGGATGCGCTAGAAGAATTCTGCCAAAGGAAACTGCGTGGAAACACGATTGCGTCCAACTTTTCAATACAAACAAGTATGATTACTGCAGCGACTAACAAGTTAATTATTAAATTTTAGTTAATTAAGCAACCCACATCAATAATTACCACATCATTCCGTGTACCCCTGGGCGCATCTATAAACGTTGAAGTAGGGCGCCTCGATTAACGCGCGTCTTCGCCGTACGGCAGCGTTCGCATCGAGACACCCGGTTTGGAGCAGTGGAACGCGGGAAATTTAAAATGATTTAAGCAAACCTTTGGCTTCTTTACATTGGGAGGAGCGCGACGCAAGAGGAACAACATGAGAGGTGAGCGGGAAAACGAAGGGAGGCATTTACTTCGCAAAAGCGGATAAAGACTATCGTCTTTTGACGGCATTTGCAACGAAAGGAGCAGATATGCGGCCAATTTTTTTTTTTAGTCGTTCGCCACTTTTTTCTACATTTATGTTTTTAAGTAACACTTAGTTCGTCAATTTGATGCGAATATAAAGACTCACGCTACAGTCCTTTATATGCGGCCCTGAACATTTGTCTGGGACTCCTGCCAGTTAGCTGTTGACAAAACGTTGGCAGGTATATACTCCGGAGGACCATATAAATCCATGCAGTAGCGGGATAACTTCTCGTTGTTGCTACGTTCTAGAAGAAAACTGAGCGTGTGCTGCGTGTACGTTCCTGTGTCTGTCAGTTTTTTTTTTTTTTTTGCTGATGTGCATTTGTTAGTGTTTGTGCGCGTTTTTGTGTCTTCGCTTCTTTCGCTAATTTTTGCCCGTCTTATGTCCGTATGGATTAGCTGCCAGGCTTTCTCCTTGTCATTAAAGTTGCCTCTCCTCCTCCCTCCTCCTCCGGACGAAGTCAAACGCCATATTAAATTGCAGCCACGGCGTCAAAAGGGAAGCGATTTAATTGTCAATTTATTTGCCACTGTGACACAAGCAGTATGCGCCTATTTAATAACTAATCTCAGTATAGCAGGTGGTACAGGAAAGCCGAATCACCGTAGTACGAGCGCTATCCAGTTTTGACTTGTGTTATAGCTTTTCGGAGGTTATCCGGCGTACCTACGGTGGGTGGCGTACTGGCGTTGTGCACGGTGTTCCGATTTCCTGTGTTGCGTCCTATGCAGCGCAGGCTACCACGTGTGCGATATTACGAGAGCGGGCGTTTTTACGAAACGTTTTGTTGCACAAAGGTCCATTGCACTGCTGCAGTTGTATTTCCAGCTATTTTTAGGGAAAAATATATTGTGGTCCGCACTCACAGAGATTAGCCAAGAAGTGGCTGGAGTGCATCACATTGTCTAAAAAAGCCAGATACAGAAAAGCATGTTCTGTTTTGTTGTGACTTATTCCCGCGTAGCTGACTGCCAAACCTCCAATCCGAAAGCCAGTACATCTTTCACATGCGAAAGCAGTGAGGCATCTGGAACGTTGGATAATATGGCCATCGAACAAACGAAGTCTTGAGCACTCTTCTTAAAAATGCAGCAGGAAATAATTGGACACAGTACTGATAAGCGTTCGACGAGCGACGACAATCGACGACGGGATACCCTTTGTTTGCCATTAAGAATTAAAGCTTTGGACTGAATCTTTAGGTTGTTTGAATGCAAAATGAAACCATCCGCTAAACCAATACTAGGCAGCCGCGTACAGCATGCATGATGAAGCAACTTGATTAACTAATTATATGGCTTGTGAAAACTTCCACCCTGCGTTTGAATTGGTTGGCTGATAAAGGCGTTTTTACTACTATATCGTTCGCATGCAAATCGGCAAGTGGCGAAAAATATCACCGCCACCACCAACACAAAAAAACACCTTGCCTGACAAAGTTGCACCCACACAACGTCGCTGCACTAAATAAACAAAAAGCGTCGGAACACCTATCTTTTTACATTTTTTAGTAGCAAAAAGAGGCTTCGATCAGGAAGTGTGGGTGAACCCTTGTATCTGTGAACAATTGCCACAAATAAATGCGATGGCTATAGCAGTAACCCCCAAGGGACGCCAGCACCGACGAACTTGGCATTCGGAGGTTGTTGACCGAAACTGCAATGTAGCTTATTGTATCCCTTTTTCTGCTACAATCGGGCGAATAAAAAGGGGCATGCGTTGAGTAAAGATGACCGCCGTAAGCGACGCACCGTCACGGGTAGTACCTTTCTAAAAATACGGGATACCTTCGTGTTGTTTCTACGTTCTATAAGAAGGCCAGACCCTAGAGGAATGGGAGAAAAATGGTCAAGGCGTCGTTTCTTTATCCTTTTTTTGTTTTTTATTCCTTCACGGCTACCCTCATTTCGTCGTGTTTACGTTGGGACCTGCTTGCAAGCCTCACGTCTCGAAGAGAGACGCTATGTTTTGAAATCACCCACCGTTGTAGTGGTGCTTTCGCGAAACGTTTTTGTCTAAGTTAATGAAGTCCGCGTTTGACGCTTTTTCGGAGCACTAATGATGGTCCTCCGTGTCACCATTAATACTCCTCCGTCTGCCTCTTTCTTGTTAAGCGATACTTTAAGGCGGCTTTCCCGCCAGGGTACGACAACCCAGACACGTTAATATGCGGCTCATTATCCATTTCGCGCTACCGCTGACACTCGCCGCCTCTTTTCACCAAGAAGCACTGGTTGAAGTATTGGCTTTACTTCTGTCAGAATTTTTAAATGAAGTAAGGCTCTATGCGATCTTTCACTACTTAGCTAATTCCTTGGAAGCGACTGTAACCTAACCCTCATCCTTATTCGAGCTTGATGGCAGTTCTATCCAATCCCGTCCAATAAAAAGGCCTAGTGAATCATGCCAGGATAGGCAGCTGCCAAAACATCGGTGCAGGAGAGGTTGTCCAATAAATGGCTCCGAGAGAATAAAATACAACACTGGCCTAGCTGTGACGCCCCCTGGAAGCGAAACTACAAATTTCAGGAACTGATCCTAATTGTTACACTTGTATCGTTTTGAAGCTTTTCCAATCCCCCAGGATGCGTGTGACAAAACGAATTGCTTGCTGAATTCCCTTAATGGTAAGTTTTTTTTTTAATAATTTCTTGTATGCTCGCGAAGAGGGGTTCGGGTTTGTTCGTTTTTCGTCCCGTGTGGGTGCTGTCGCACTTGATGATTGATAATATAGGGGAGGTGTTCGAGATGCTCGGGACAAGCCGGTTCCTCTTAATAAAATACACCAGGGAGACAAGCGATAGGTCCGTAGGCACGGACGAGGCCCTTTGACCAGGTTCACGCCAGGAACCTGTCAGTTCTAGCTTCCAGCGCGTTGCAATCTTCTTATATCGCAAAGGGAGGCGTGGCGTTTTTAAAATAAATAATTCAGGTCTTCGAGTGAACAAATAGCGCTTATCACCAATAACATTGCCTCATGAAGATTAATTTTTAATGTGTGGACATTTTCTGGAGACTCCCCACCAAATTATTCTGATCCTCAATCCATCCACAATGACTTACACGATGCGCTCCATAAAACCGCATGGCCCTCATGAGGTATTTACTAAAAGAATCCAGAGCCTTTTAAAACAAATGGCTCTTTTAATTACGGAAGGCTCTTTATAAAAATACAATATGGAACGCTTCCTAACTAAACATGCGTAGAGGTGTGAGATAAACTCCTGGAAATAATGCTTACGCAGTATCTGGCAATAGGAAGTTTATAAAAGCGGCTAGCGTACGCTATGCCACTGTCGGTGGGTACCAGGACCTGACTGGGAATGGGCGCAGTCTTTTCGCTGTGACCAGCGGCTCACGTCGCCGAGCCCGGGCATTCATTCGGATGAGGGGTGGCCCTCCTTGCCGTTCCAGCGCTTGCATGCGCAGTCGGGTCCTGCTACCCGCCGACCGTAGCGTAGCATACGCTAGCCGCTACGCCAAACATTTCTAATATTACTCGAAAGTTACTAATAAGAATGTTTTGTCATATGCAGTGACTCTAATTGCAGAGAACCTGAAACTATTAAGATATGTAAGGACTGTTACAGCGCTCTACAAGATGTTTCTTTTACTTTTGGAGTCCAAGAAAATCTCAGATTGTTCTACAACCAATCCGGAAGCGTACACGTGTATACCACCGCTGTAAACTTCTTCGTAGTAAATGTCACTGCACAGTGCAGACGTCCGGGATACAAGTCTGGTTCATTCCGGTCACGTCCATGGTTATTCTTGTTGCGCAGTTGCTGGCGTCACTGCGAGTGGACCTCGCCTTCGGCAGCAGGGCCGTGTTAATCCGGTAGACAGGTTTCATGAACGCCGTAACGTTTACGTCCCTCGCGTGCTAAGAATGCGAATCCCGGCATGATACCCTTTCGCCAGCAACACTTGGTCTCTTGTATTTTGCCTGCTCAAAGCAGCTCCCACCAGTTCAAAGAAGCTTCGTATTTTATTTGTCCATAGAAAGTTTATGGCGGGAGCAGTTTTGGGCTGCTTGGAGCTGCTCAGAGGTGCTCTGAGCAGAAAAAAAAGAAACGTACTAATACACCACCTGGCATGAGCTTTCACTATGAATCCTACCACATACCACACGCACTGTCCACAAGTTATACTTCAGCAGTTTGCGATGGGAGGCATTACTTTCCAGACAGAAAATAAAACAAAAGTTCTGAAGGAAAGATTACGACCCTCTCGGGCACATATTTGCAATTTAAACTATTGTGTGTTAGATGAACCATAGCTGAGTGATTTAATATGCAGTTCACGTAACCGGTGACTGCATTTGTTCTGCAAAGATTTTCAAGCAACAGTGGCACTTATTTAGAACACTGGAGTGTGGGCACAAGACCTTTGCTAAGAAGAAGCCGTCGATTAACTATAGTTTCCTTTCGAAATGAATATTTTGTAGTTTGTTGTTTTATTACTTTCAAAGAGATATTTTCCAGAAACCGCGTAGTAAGCGCGCCTTTCGAGGTGCGAATAAACTTAGCGAATCTCTCTTACAGGAACTGAGTTCATGGAAATTAAAGATTTACACAGTTGTTCACCGAAAGGGAATGCACCAACGCGAAAGGTCACTACAGCCATTATAAGCGGCAGTCGTTTATACATTCTGAACTACTCAGCATCACACAGCCCCAAGACCGTCATGCACCCATGAGTGGAACCGAGCTTTGGAAATTATTTGTCTCCTCTATTTTCCATTTTGGATTGCCCTAGAATTGCTCAAGAGCAGCCCCGTTTGTTTACTAAACTTCCTTCCCCAATCATGTCAGGAGCGGAATATACCGACTTTTGTCCTTACGATATACAGTGATGTGAAATCCCCGCTGCTTTGTTTGTCAGGAACACAAGGAAGAGAGGTCGGGCTATTCAACCACTCAGAAGAAACAAAATGCCTGTCTTTTTTGTTTCCATTGCACTGGCCTCACTAGCGGGGTTAGTGTGGCGTCACGGTGCATTCACCGCTTCGAACAAAGGGTACGGTCCGTGTGTTCTCACTCAGAGCACGAGGGAGTTTGACCGGGATAGTGCGTTTCTTTGCAGGTGCATAAATTCGCTCCGTACTCAGCAAGCATGTTCGTTGTCCTTAACATTTTCTACAAAGAGCAAATTACCCCTGCATTTTTCTTTTTTGCTGCATATTTCTTGTAAAGAAATGATTCGAGGAGAACGTCTCTGCTCAAATCATAGCTTCCAAGATGAGGGTTGGGCCTTTAGCAGGATAGCAAAAAAATTTTCAGCCTATGTATTTCCAAAGTTTTTTTGCGGACTTTTTTTGTTTAGCCTTTGGTTCTTTGGAGAGATGTATAAAATGCATATTTCTATTTTATCGTATCGCATATAATTTTTGCGAAAATTTGTTTTTCTATTTTTCTTAATTTTGAGTTTTTAAAAATTATCTCGGACCATTCATCTCCATTTACGTTATTACAACGCTTAAAGGTGTTACTTTCGCCAAATCTGCATTTTTGGGGAAATGCAGGGCGTTACATTGTCCGCCATTTACGCTATTTTCTTACTCCTGTTTGGAACGTACTTTTACGGATTTTTTCGTTTATTCTTCGGTTTTTGGGGAGATGTATAAGACGCATATGTTTGTTTTTGTCAAATAAGATCTTTTTTGTGACAACTTTATTTTTTCTTCTTTTCTTCACTCTTAAATTTTCAGAATTCTGTCCGACCAATTAGTCTTCATTTACGCTGTTATAACTATTTAAAAAAAACGCCAACATAATTTTAGTTCACAAGGGAGATAACCCAGATATTAAGAACTACCGATCCATCATGCTTTTTGTGGGTTGTATACAAGCTATGTACCAAGATAGTAGTTAACCGCATAACCGCTAGACTCGACTTACAACAACCCAGGGAACAGTCTGGGTTTAGAAAATGATGCTCTACAATGGATCACATTCATACCATCAACCTAGTAATAAAAATGTGCAGATTATAATAAACCGCTTTACACGACATTTATAACTATGAAAAAGCGTTCGATTCCTTAAGCACCGCCGCAGTGATGGACGCCTTAAAGCAGCAAGAAATTGAGAATAAGAGAAATTGACGGCTTATATGAGGAATGCACTGGTAGAATTACCCTCCGCAAGTAAAGTGCAAAATTCCCGATCAGAAAGAGAGTGCAACAAGCAGATACTATCGCATCAAAATTGTTCACAGAATGTCTGAAAGAGTAGTCAGGGACTGGGTAAACTTAGGCTTACGGATAAACGGCGAATAGTTGCGCCATTTAAAGTTTGTAGACGACACAGTCTTGCTCAGTGAATCTGCAGAACAACTCCAAAAATGACTGTGGAGCTACAATCAGAGAGCTTCGATGTGGAGCTAAAGATAGATATAAATAAAACCAAAGTAAGGGTAAATAAAAATGCTTAAAGCGCTTTTTTGGCATAGGTGACGACATGCTGGCAGAAGTAGAAGAAAATAGAGTCAGTCGAGTCGGTACAGAACAAAGCCGCTCGGTTTATTCTTTCGTCTTATTCCCGCTATACCAGTGTTTCGGCAATAAAAGCGTCCCTCAAACTTCCGCTTCTCGCAATTCGAAGAAAACACGGTCGCTTATCATTTTTTCATGCTCTTTATCACAACGGTTTATTGCCTTCAAGCAGTCATGTTCATCCAGCTACTTACGTATCAGCACGCATCGATCATGCGCATAATGCCTGGCCCATATTCCCGAAAAAAAAACAAATACCAAAATTCACCATTACTGCTTAGTATTGCCGAGTGGAGTATGTTGCCTGCCAGTGTGGCAAACCTAACCGAGCTGTCCTAGTTCCAGATTGCTCTGTTAGCGTTTTTAGAAAATGAACATCCGCTCTAGTTTTGTATCCATATTCTCTTGTACTTTTTTTTCCCACCATTTATGTTTGTACTGGCTTTTCACCCTGCAATCATTTGACATATGCAACTTGTATGCAATTTTTTGTTTGATGTGCAGTCCCGCCCTCTGTAATACCTTTTTTTGGCCCTTAGGGTATCTCAATAAATAAGTAAATAAATATTGCCCAGATGGTCAGTGCTGACCCAAACCACGAGAAGAAATCCGGCGCAGAATAGGACAGGGATGGGGTGCATTCAGAAAGCACTCGCAAATAATGAAAAGTAAGATACTTCAATCCCCAAAAAGAAAGGTATTCAACGAATGCGTCCTGCCGGTGATGACATACGGAGCGAAAACTTGGCGCCTCACTAAACATTTAAAAACCAAACTTAGTTCTGCCCAACGTGCCATGGAGCGAATAATATTGGGAGTAACACTCAGGAACAGGAAAATAGCTACCTGAATTGGGGAACAATCTCGGGTCGAGGATATCATGGTTGAGGTTAAGAAAAAGAACTGGACTTGGGTTGACCGTGTTGTACGACAAACTGACAACAGGTGGACCACAAAGGCAACAATGGACACCGAGAGACGGGACCACAAGAAGAGGAAGGCCATTAACTCGATGGAGAGATGAAATAAGAAAATTCGGAGGCACAGAATGGACTCAGGCAGCACGGTACAAAAGCGGGTGGAGATAAATAAGGGAGGCCTTCGTCCTCCAGAGGGCGATGAACAATTCAAGGTGATACTGGCGCCAAATTTGCCTGTTTGTGGAAATGCAGGGCGTTGCACGGTTAGCCATTTTAGCAATTTTAATTCGTATATTTGACGTTATTTTGCGAACTTTTACGTTTATTCTTCAGTTTCGGGGGAAACGGAAAAATGCAGATTTGAAAAGCACAGCCGTTTAAGCTTTTAGTTCCGCCGTGGAGCGTTATCAGACAACCGAGCCCAACCGGGCGTTCGTGAGCATGCGCCTCGTGAGAGGTCGCAGAAAAAATACCAAGAAATATACCGAGCACATGTGAGCGTGAGCCTCGTGGGGAGCGCCGGGTCCAAGCGCCCTTTATGAGATGCTGATCTGGTCGGCCCTGGCATGAGGCGCCCCTGTCCCCCTCCCCAGTCACTCGACTCCGTGCCAGGTCAGCCCTAACCACGGGCACGAGCGCCGAGATAACTGCCCACCCGCCAGAGCCTGCCAGCCCCTTTCCAGTGCCCTATTACTTTGAATCGCTGTTTGGAGATGGGATAATCGCAGGGGACAGAGTGCTGGCGACGGGGACAAATAGGGTTAGTGAACAAAAGAAAAAAAGAGGTAAAGGAGGGGCGAAGCAGGTAGGCTGTGGGAGAGGGACGGCTTACCTACGAGACGAAGGTTATATTTAAAGTATGCAGGAAGAGACGAAACACGCATAGAGGTCAGTGCATGCATACAGGGAAGCGCAAATTGCATTGTGTACAGGAACAGGGCACGCTTTGCGCCGTCTGAAAGTGAGGACAAAAATATTACGAGCATGGCCACCAACTTGCGAATAACGAATAGCATACACGCATAGTACAGTGAACTAGAACTACAATTAGTTGCATTATTATGTACAGCATAGTATTTTGAGGTTTTCTTCAAACGAGGTAACAGTTAAACAAATGATTTGTAGACTCAGGCAACATGTTTCCACCTTCGATATAACGCATGGTAGGAAACTGAACTAAAGTTATTCGCCCGTGTTTTCGCCCTTCGCACGTGCAATGCATGAAAAATATTTCCGGCGTATTTTTTTGCAACTCAGAAGCGAAGGATAGCTCAAAATAGATGCGCCGCGAAGACGATTCGACGTCTAACGCTGCGAACTATATGAAAATTCTTCGAATGGGAAGTTCCGAACCAATTTTTTGTTAGGGCGCTGGCCCGTCTTGCTTCCGGGCTACCGACGCGGCAGCTACAAAGCACTACAGCAGACCGATAAAACCGAACGCGTAGGCAAATCTAAGAACAGGTCGTACACAGGCTGGGTGCGCATCATCATCCTTTCCGCAATTCCATGAAGACAACTGAAAGTATTATACCGATATCGTTCACTGACCGAGAAAACTACTTCCCGCATATGAGAAAGGCGTCAGAAAGCCTTTAAATGATAGAAACATTATCGGGTAATACTTGATTGAAGTTTTATCGTGTCGCTTCGTCAGAACAATGCAGATTTGCCTGCGCAAACTAGGGCCTCAAGAATACAACTTCAAAGCATCCGACACCTCTGACTTCAAACTTCAAAGCATCCGACTTCAAAGCATACAACTTCAAAGCATCCGACCTACTCTGACGTCTCTGTAGTCCGTGGGGGCCGCTTTTTTGATGTCATTATCACAGTATATATATATAAAATGTGATTTGTCAAATGAGGTGCAACTAATTACAATGGACGGCCTGTTATTCATGCAAACGTAACTTTGTCATTTCGATGTTATAAGCGAAATTGAAAAGCAGGTAATCAAGTAGGACATGTGAGGACGAGAATGGGTGGAGAAGCATGGAGGAATACATTTTCATTTTGCAAATGGATACAATCGCGAGGATGGTGATGATAACGGCGGAGGCGACGACGCGAATATTCTCGCTTACACAAAGTTCGACGGAAGTTTGAAGCTGGTTTATGAACCTCGCCTACCCACGCGCATTGGAGTCTACAGCTTCTCTCATGCTGCGCTGAATTATGAGAAGGCTGTCGAGCTCTCGCCCGAATCTTACTTTTATTTGCACTGCGTCAGGCACGAGTACGATGACCTGAAGCCTGCATACACTGCAGCTCGGGCGTCGTATTTACACGCTGCAGTTCGATTAAGGCGCCTGTTGTTTACGACCTTTAAGCAGTACTTTCTGCTTGTTTTTTGTTGTGTTTTTTTGCGAGATTCCGACCCCTGACTGGTATGGGAAAGCGAGCCGCCTGCAAGCAACAATTGCTGGAGTTCAGCCTGCCTAGGAGGACGCTGAACCGATGACTAGTATAGCAAGGAAAGCCTCCGGCCTGTATGTACCCTGACCCATGTTTTCTCGCAAAGAAGCTGCTATTCTTAGTCCTATTTTAGTGGCATTTTTTACATGCTAGGCACATCTTAGCAGATGCCAGAAGAGTTCTCGAAGTTGATTTATTGACGTCGCTTTTACGAAGCCGTTTTGAGCTCCCGGTGGAACATATACTGTTTCAAAAAGGATTTCTGCGATAACAAAGAGGACGAACACGAATTATGTAGACGCGAGATCCTTTCAACCCGCCGTGGTGGCATAGGTGCTAAGGCGTTGTGCTGCTGAGCCCAAAGACGCGGGTCGGATTACCGGCCGCAGCGGCCGCTTTTCTGATGGAGGCGAAAAGCCAAAACGCCCATGTGTTCAAGATTTCGGTGGACATTAGAGATCCCCAGGCGGTCAAAATTAATTTGGAACCCTCCACTACAGCCCTCCTTGTTGCCTGTGTCGTGTGGGTGCGCTACAGCTCATAATTCCATCAAATATCTTTCCGTAGTAACACTAGTGGCATGACCCATATGTAAGCACCGTTGTTTAGCACAAATAAAACCGCTACCCTATTCAACGAAACCCATCAGGACAAAACGGAGAGTAATATCCTTTTCCTAAATAAAAAAAAAGCTTGTTCGATTGATTTTTTACAAAAACAGAGGAAGGCCACAAAAGGTGTCAATAAGAGGCGAAATGAAAGAACAGCAAGAAATATCAAGAGAAACATCCTGATACTGCGACAAGTAAATGGACCTTGGAGTAATGATAGAGTCGTCTTAGCAGCTTATTATTATGTTAATTTTTGCGGGGAGGGGAGAGTTTTGACAAAATTAGGGTTACAGCCCTTTTCTGCTGAGCATTCGAAATAAAGTTGGCTTTGCCGCAAGGCCTTTTTGGTCGCGGCGAAGATAAGCACTCTGAGCCCTAGCCTTATGCTGCTTCGCTGTAAAACTTCGTTCTTCCTGGGTTAAGTTTTCGCTAAAACCGAAAAAGAAAAAAAAGAGGACAACGTGCACTTTCTGAGGATCACTGAAAAAAAAAAACAACTTCTACGTAATTTCGTCCCGCATTTTGCCGCAGCCTTTGTTAGGCGTTCCGGCCACACGTTACGGATTTACATAGCGATACCCGTCTGGTTGTATCCGCTGACTCCTGCTTGTTTTGAGTTGAGACGAAAGTGCATTATCCTTTATGAGGCTCCATCAAGGATTTTCACCTCGTACGGGCAGCAAAAGCGGTCTGGAACACTCTCCTGCACTTGATATCCCGAACAACTATTCTTCCCTTGCTATTTCCCCACCTATGCGCACCGCGAACTGTAACTTCTCGCTACACATTCAGTGCCCCAGTGCATCAGACCCGCATTAGAAGTTACACTGCATCAGACCCCCGCCGTGGGGGGAGGGTCTGATGCACTGCCATGAGACCCCCGAGTTTTCATTTAATAGACATTTAGAAAAACGCCATGGAACCAAGCACTTGCGGTAAAAACATTAGAAGGTGGCAGTTCCTGGGTTTGCAGCAAATCGCGCACTACCACTGGTATTATTTTCAACCCACTGAGCCATCAGACTACAAAATAAACGCAGTCACAGCAAGAAGAGAATGACAAGAATTTAAAAACCGCAGAGAGAACTCACATGTAAAGCACAACTGAAGAGGGAGACACGTCATTGCTCATATCTGTCAAAAGTAGACGGCCTGGTATCTACTGAAACAAAACTAGAAATCAATGCACAAATTTATTCTTAAGACTACTTTACGTTAGAAATAAACTACGAGTTCCTTTGAGAACCAATTAATAATCGTTGAAATAACCCATGGTGTACGTGCGATAGAGCAGAGGAAGATAACTTGGCCTAGAAGAGGGAGGCTTTCGGAACACATTCCGCGCAAATTCCGGTCGTATTTAATCGTCCCACTAATGCTCTTATTGTGGCTTTCCAAACAGGCACAAGAAATTTGACTCCTTCATTTCAGGTCTAGGAATACATATATAATACGAAAGTTTCCGGCGATATTTAAGGACACCATGAAGTAACAAATTGCAAGTGTGGTTAGATCAGAAAGCTTTTTTACCCAACAGAAATGCCAGATTTTAACGCGGTCAACAAACACAAGACATGACGAAAACACATGGAGTACTGCCAGTGCACCTTCCGTTTTATCATGAAGTGGTATCACGTCAGAAATACTTATGTGCGTGATTGGTGGCCGTCAACCACAGCCACCGCCAATTCACATGACTGCTATTATAGTTGCCGGTAGTTTCGTCTGATTGTACCACTTGGTTAGCACTAACGTACTGTAAACACTACGTTTCTAACATAGTCTTTCTAGCATAGTGTTAGAACACTTATAACTCTGTTTATAATATTTCTTTTATTACATCACTTCTGAAAGTCTGTAGAGCTAAATTTGAATTTTTTACACTGCTTACCCTTTCTTTTATGGAAACAACGTCCTTCCAGTGTGTAATTGAGTTGCGTTAGTTACCAAATGCTAGTTCTTTCGAGTTAAACAAAGCTGCATTTTTTTCATGGTACCTTAAAATTTGAAAGCAGGGGTACTGAATGCAATGCATCATCGCGTTCCAAGAATTATTTTGATCAGTATACACCTATGCGTTGTATACGTGCCCCCAGATCGGGACGCAGAGGAAGAGGGGCACAGTTTCCATTTTATGTGCTGGCCACATCGGAAAGCTCCTCGCTTAAAATAACCACCCAAAATATGACAACACAGAAAAAACTTCAACGCAGCAAATAACTGAGAGAAAAACAGGAAGCAGGTAAAGTCGCCATCAAGAAGAAGGTTGGACAAAGCTAAGGCTACAGACTCCACCCTCTGTTAAGGTTAGCCGGAATGATAGCCCCCTCTGTGAACATTACTGGAAGGCTCCCAATTTTGTCCGACCTGCTCAGCCAATCTCTCTTAGCACAGGCAATTTCGCGGGCAGTTTTCTCAAGGCCTACCAACCACCATCAGTGGCAGTGGCGAGACTAAGCTCGCGAAGAAGATGTCCAACAGGCACTGCTCCCTGCGGCACACCGCGACAGCGATGCACACATTCTACAAGGGCCCCAGTTTTCCATCATCGCTGAAAGAGCTTGTTCTCGCCTAATGGGCGCGCTCCTCGGATGATGGATACGGCCGTTATTATAAATTTCCTCTTCCTTCAGTTTCTCCTCTATCCTCGACCTCGCCATAGCGTGTTTTGGGGCTGCCCCACCATTTGTTCCCGGAAGTGGATCTGCCAGTGAACTATTTAAAGGCGCCGTCTTGCTCCTCTCGCAGCTCGTCGTCACCAGCACCGCTGTGGGTGTCCGCTCATGCTGTCGGCATGACTTTTGATGTCCAAAGTACTGGCGGGGCAACGCCATTTCGCTCTGCTGTTCTTCCTTTAGAGGGGTCGTCAACGTCCGGCCTGGATTTAATCAAGCTGAGAGTTAGGTACAATTAGGTACGTCTGCTTAGACAGGCGGCTTTCTTGCTGGCACCCTTTTTTTAGTAAGCTGATGGCTGTCTTAGATTTCAAAGTTAGTCCTTTGATTTGATTTTGATTGATTGTAGGCTTTAACGCGCCGACGCAGCGCAGGCGATTAGGCGCGCCGTAGTGGAGGGCTCCGGATTAATTTTGACCACCTGGGGATCTTTAACAAAGTGACTCCTTTCCTGAAAAGGGAACAACCACTGGAAAAATATCCGCCTCCCGTGGCAGGACTTAACCCCAGGCCTAAATCGACTGGAAGCGGCTGCAAGGCCCGACTGTCACTCATCGTAATCTAAGGGGCCACTGTCAGCACGAGGTTCATAACTACACAGATGGGACAGACTTCGGAATACCCAATAAATGAACTGTGGAACTAGGCACTTTGACTGGTCGTGCGCCCCTAATTAAGTGTAAATTCTTCCTGCACTGGCCCTGCAAACAGGCCTGGGGCCTATTCAACGCCCCAAGTGCCTAGTGCTTCTGTCCTTCAGCACACATATACTGTTGCTACAGGTTATCCTTGTTCTACAGCAACAGACGTAAATACAACGCGCTACTCGAATTACATGCACATAGTCTATCCCCCCAAGACCAATATAAAAGAAATGGTGAGATGGTGTTGAAAAAAACACGTTAACTTGTGTTCTACCCCTTAAAGGAGATCACAAAACGGTCTTCGTATGTAGAAAGGTGTCATGGTAAAGTTGCACAAAAGAATTCAGCAGAGAAGCAGCTATGCGGCCATAAACATTACAAAACTCTCTAAACGTTTTAAAAAAGAGTCTTCATTGTGGATTATATCACCAGCAGACAGTTCTAAATGGCAGGAAGTTACAAATATCAAAGCCGAGCTACCATGTCCCTGTATGTACAACAATCAAGACAAGTTCAGGAATGTGAATGTAAGCCCCTTGGACCGTGAAGAAACAAAACGCTCAGAAACGAGTTGACTGGGCGGGGCTGAAGAGCACCCACAGGATCCTTATTTTGCTCCAACATAAATGTGTAATAATTATGATGGAAGCATGCCTACAATCATCGTTCGATGAAAGTGCATAACGCTGCACTGAATGTATTTGCAAAAAAACTTAGCTTGGTAGCCACCGGCATGCCAGGTCTGGTCATTTCACCAGCATGCACAAGCGTAAAGCAATTAATTTCAATCTTACGTGTAGGCGCCAAAGAAAGTCGCGAAATACGTGGCTTGTTCTTCGTGCAGCCGTATTTTCATAACCCAATGTTTAAACATCTTGCAAAGCTTCAGAATGCATTGAGTTTCATAACATATGCACTTGTGTTATGCAAAAAACAATTTCTCGCGAGCAGTAGGAATGTGCTAGTGCTGGGCACTCACTCAAAGTATTTTAGAGAAACCTTCTTTCATGTTGCTTCAAAGAAACTGTAATAGCCAAAAATCCCTTACATCCAAGGCTTAGGTAGCGTGTCTTTAACCCCGCTTTCACGCGACTTCTTTGGAGACGTGACTTGCCCCCTAAAACACAGCGTTTCTTCCAAAGCAGTCAACCCCTCCGGGATACATTTTAGAAATTCTTGAGGTCATAGCACCTTTTGAATCGCGCGCGGGTTCATTGTGAGCGCACTAATTGGGTAACGTTATCAAAGTCCCAATAAGTAGTGATTCCCGTGGGACGGGCTGCAGTTCGCTGATTACTCCGAAATGGCCTGCCGGAAGCGTGCGCCAGGCGTGCCACCTGAGTACGGCAGTAACAAAATTGGTCTAAGGATTTGGCCTATAGAAAATAGGCCAAATCCCACAA
This sequence comes from Haemaphysalis longicornis, assembly GCF_048455015.1. Classification (NCBI taxonomy): domain Eukaryota; kingdom Metazoa; phylum Arthropoda; class Arachnida; order Ixodida; family Ixodidae; genus Haemaphysalis; species Haemaphysalis longicornis. The sequence goes on along the minus strand of NW_027526295.1, from coordinate 202,991,009 downwards.
GTAAAAAAACACTGATATGCCATGCGTAGACTTGCAGGGCGAGTAGAAAGTGGCGAAAAATAAAGTGAAGATTCCAGGTGAAATCAAAGCGTTACGGTGTGTGCGCTGATCAAATTGTGGCAGTCACGAAGCCGTACTCCACTTAAAGCCGTGCACACTCTCAAAATGAGAAGCCATCTCGTCGCCTTGTCGCCGTTTGGAAAATATCAGAAACTTCCGCTATGTGACAACAAAATGGGTTCTCGTCCCAAAGGAGGCGGGAAAATTTCTCCGAATAATTCAATAAAGTATCAGAAAAACATCACGATAAAACCGCGATTGTGCCGCACTAAGGGAAGCAAGGTACTTTTTGCTGCTTTTCTTCTTCGACGTCTTAGGTATCCGTTTCAGTTAGTTTCTGGGGGGCGGGGGGTAGGAGGGGAAATGGGCATTTTGTAATCTGCTGTGACGACACTGTAGGCACCAGCTCCATGATATTCTCATCCCAGCCTGCTAGCGAACTTGTGTCGGTAAAACACAAGACCCCTGTTGAGCAGGAAACGTTGCGCAAACATAAAAAGAACACACAAACGGCGACTAGATGCACCATTGTAATTCCGTTTGCCGCAGCTAGCCTTTACTCATAAATACGTATTGCGCATGTCAGCGGACATTTAATAATGAAATCAGTAAATCTCCGAAAGTATTAATGCTGTGGGAATACCACGCCTCGGCTTCTAGTGGCGCCCGAAAGGAGACGCAAAACCAGGCAACCATTTCAGCGAGCGCCGTGTTCTTTCAAATTTAATAATCAAAAAGACGCAGCAGCTCTGCGCGCTGCACGTACATCTCTTCTCAATCGTTTTCTTCAGTGCTGGTATCACTCCAACCACGTGACAGTTCCGCGGGCGGTTCAAATACAATTTAAAACAGATGCTAGACATGCTGGTTTTCGCTTTCAAAAGGTTTGGGAACTTTTTGAACATATATAAACATGCAAAATTATTCCTTTTTCATTTCAATTTCCTATCGTAAAAACCAATCTATCGAATATTTTCATTAAAAGAACGCTGATAACCTGGCTTATGTACAGTCGGCCAAATCTTTAACTAGCGTTCGGCAGCGGTGACTGTTCATGCGTCAGCGGCGTATGATGGAAGCCAGGTTGCGAACAGGTCGAGTTCCAAACGGGTCGGGAACGAAGTTGCAACCAGGCCTTTCGTTTGCTGGGCTGTTCCTTTCTAAGAGTGTCATAAGGCTGAAAATTCGCAGATCAAGCATGCTAGTTAAAGATTTGGCCGACTGTAGTTGTATTTTGCATCAGGTATGCTCAAGATTTTTTTTTTTTGCGCTAAATAACGTGGACAAGTGTGTGGCATGCTAGCCGTTCTAGAAGTTTCAAGTGCTTTTGCTTTCAGATACTTCGTGCGTGTTCAAGCAATCTTTCACTGGTTTTCATGGCCTGGTGGTTGAATCGCATGACAGACAGACAGACAGACAGACAGACAGACAGACAGACAGACAGACAGACAGACAGACAGACAGACAGACAGACAGACAGACAGACAGACGGATGGACGGACGGACGGACGGACGGCCGGACGGATGGACGGACGGACTATTTTTTGGTTTATGTCGCCCGAAATCGGTGCCGCCTTTAGAGTTGAAAATATTTGGCACGACCGAGCCGCACCTTCGTTTTACAAAGGTCTCTCCAGTGCATGGCTGCGGAGTAATTTATAAGCTAGCGATCTCTGACGTGCACCACGATCTCGCATACGGGAGGTCGAACTGCCGCAGCTATGAATCGAATCCGCAAAGTTTTGCTCAGCAGCCGAACGCCTTTAACCGTTCAGCAACTGCGACACCTAAGAGGTCTGGGAGCAAGAAACGAGAAGATGCAGTACATCTCGGGCGTTTCATCCCTTCATGTTTAATAAATGGCGTTTTAAATTGCACTCGCACTTTTTCACTAACGGAAAAAGTACGCTTTGAACTCACGTCTTGTTCACACGAAAATAGAGCAAGCTTGACGCCGCAATTGTTTTTTTCCCCCAAGACCTTTCACTTGCACAAAGAAAGGACTTTTGGAAACATCGAGAAGCTCTAGCAAAATGAAAATCTCTTAGCCGTCTACGGCTCTTTGTCGTAAATTGAGCTGATTATTCTGTGGTGCTTTTTTTCTTTTTTTTTTGTCCTGACTGCAAGAACGAGTAGTCGCTTGAAGTTATCTTCTCGGCGTTACACAAGCTAGACCCCGTTAGCATTCGGGCTGTTAGTCTAGCACTGTTTTCTTATGTCGTCCCCATCGCCATGTGTGTTTGATGATGAATAGATAATGCATAAGTACTCCATAGCACTGATATGGATGATGAATAAGACTCCATCGCACTGATATTTATTAAATAATCCGTCTGCACTAGGCTCTAACTAGCCTGTAGAGGACACAAGGTGTAGGAAAAAATGGTCCCGGAAAAAATGGTCCCGGAAATAATGGTCCCGGAAAAAATGGTCCCGGAAAAATTGGTCCCGGAAAAAATGGTCCCAAAGCCAAGGTAGGAAAAAATGGTCCCGGAAAAAATGGTCCGGGAAAAATTAGTCCCTGAAAATATGGTCCCAAAGCCACGGTAGGAAGAGAGAGAGAGAGAGAGAGAGAGAGAGAGAGAGAGACATTTATTGTACTAATGAGCAGGATGTTCTTCGGGGGTGTATCATGATTACCCCGCGTGCAGAATCCCTGTCGCGAAAACCCCGCAACGTTAGCCCCGTGTCTCATTTGCCCCGCGTGCAGTATCGCCGCGTGCCATTTTCCCCGATGCCAGTTAACCCGACCCATTCTCCCGGGGCGATATTATGGCGCGTCATTTTCTTTTCACTGACTATAATTTTTTTTAATTAGAGTAAAGTAAGATTGGACGATCTTCTCAAGAAGAACATTGGGCCTGCCGCTTTCCCGAAGTAGCACTGGGGCGTTATTCCTTCTTCCCTTAGCTGCGTCAATTTAGATGAGGGTTCAAAGTACGATGGCGGTAAACGCTATCCCCCCCCCCCCCCTTCCCTCTCCGCTCGGGTCCAGGACATTTCGGTGCACGGACAGTTCGGTGTACGGACATTTGAGCGCATGCACGTTTCGGTACGCAAGCTTTCCCGGCAAACGAATTATCTGGTGCTTACTTGTTTTAAACAGTCATTCTATATTTCCGCGTAACTTGGGTTATTGAGCTCAATAATCTACTGCAGTGCTTGCACATTTACATTGATGCCATTTTTATTAGCGCCAGTTATTTGAATAAATTGAGCATTTCAATATTTCTGTTTGTATATTTTGTTCAGGAAACATTCATTCGGCAGCCAACTAATTAAATCCTTTCGCAGACCCTTTTATTTACTACAGCACTCTATAATGTAGACTCGCTCTTTTTATGCTGCATGCACATCAGCTAAGGAAATTAGTCGATGTTTACGATGTATTTTGCAAGTAATTTTCTCTAAATAAAAGGCACACTCCCACTATCGCAAGACAGCACCTTTACAAACATTATTGCTCCCAAAATGCAGAAAATGTGAAGTGTTTCATTCCGGCAGCACTGTGGTGCTAAAATAAACTTGCAAATACTGTTGTCGGCAGCTTTTTTTACGGACTCTAGTGGTCCACAGCCAAGGTAGGAAGAGAGAAAGAGAGAGAGACAAACATTTATTGTACTAATGAGCAGGATGTTCTTAGGGCCTACACCCAGTGAGAGTCATCCTTATTCCAAGATGCCTTGGAGCTGGCTGGCCGTCCGGGCACGCTCCACCAGTCGGCACTGGTCCGAGAGATCGGAGCTGGTCAGCTGCTCCACCCACTGGTCATAGGCTCATAGGTAGGGTTGAGATTTGGGGTTAGAGTGGGGCCAGTTGGCACGCTTATACCGCGTGGTATGCCAGCAGCAGGGCAGGAGTTACAGGTGGCAGAGTATTGGGTGGGGTACAAAGCGTAAGTGGGGTGTTATTGCGATACGAACTGGTTTGTAGGCGCCGGAAAGTGGTTTCTTTGTCTCGTGTTAATTGTGAATGGTCCCAGAAAAATCGGTCCCGATGCCAACGCAGGAAAATGCAGTCTTGTTCGAGTAATGCCAGCTAATGGAATAATGACCGTATGTTTTACCAAAATTCAGGTTGTGTTCTTTTCATTGCCTCTCTCACATTTATTTTCTAATTTGCTATTACACTAGCTTAACCGACAGATATTTACATTGATTACATCTCAACCACGTACGGCATGCACAAATCTCAGCACATCTGTATGTTTCAAATTCGCACGTTGTGAGGCAAAGAAAAATTATGCTAGAAAAAGTTGATCGTGCACGACCTGGGAAGTTTAAGACGGAACGGCGCGCCAGGACATGGCGCAAGCCGGGGAGCGTGAGCGCGAGATCGCGTGCGCATGAAAGAAAAACAGCTGTACGGGAGATGGGTTGCAGGAGGGCTCTAATACAGGGTCACGCAGCGCGCGCCGGGAAAGTGAAAGACAGAGCCAAAGGAGGGTAGACCGGTGCCGCGCGACAGGTGAAGCGGAAGGTACCGAAAGGGAAAATAGGCTGCTCCTGGTGATGTTTAGTTAAAAGAACGAGCGTTGGAGGGGGCCGCCCAGAGGCTGGTCAAATGTGGACGGGCGCGGCTGTAAATTTCTACATAAAATTCAAGACATATCAACAAAAAATACGATGCTTTCGCCTTCACATTTTCCTTTTTTCTCACGCTCTTTGTTGCTGTTTATTGCTTTTGAAAGTATTTTTTCTTTGTTCATGCTATGGCTTTCAAGATTGCATATCTTAAATTTATTTACATTACTACAACCATTCACGCCATACAACCTTTCACGCAACCTTCTTGGGCACAGTTTCTGACACATACTTTTATATGAATTTTTGGCAGCCTTGGGAAAGTCAGGGGGAAAGGTCAAGAAACACCAGGCAGTTATCTCTGGAAAAAAAAAAACAAGTACAATTTATTTACAGTATGAAGTTATTTACAGTTTGAAGTAATGTAGGAAATTACTTTATTATGCTCGGCACTTAAAAGCGAATGGTGTGGCTCACACCGCGCAGGAATTGTTCCATCGTTTTAGTTCCTTGTGTGTACCCGGCGCACAAAGCCTGCAGTCGGCGCTGCATCTGGACCTGAGATGACGCTGTGCGCTTCTTTGGTGGGGCTCCCACGGCCTCTTGTGCAATTTTCGCAGCTACTGATGACACCTCGCAGCGCAGAACTTCTATGGCCTTCCAGACACTTGGATGACTGTGTCCAACCAAACTACTAAATCGGCGGTTCCACGCCTCACAGTTGTTGTTTGTGCGGTGGCTGTCCTCCACTGTTGCTTCGTGAACGTTCCACTCATCACATGGAAATCTCGGAGGCAACCGCCGCAGATGGAGTCCTCCGTCAGGTCTTGTCAGGCGCCGAAAGCTCCCGCTGACGTAAGTGGAATCGAAGTACTCGGTGAGGTCACCGGCAACGCTTGGCATCAAAGCACGAAGAAGTTGCATGCCATCTTCAACATCATCCACCGGCAAGAACGCAAGTGCATTCAACATGCCGACAAAGGTACGGAACGAATCATCTTCCCTGTAGGAACTCACCAAGCCAAGCTCTTGAACCTTGCGCCACGTGCTTTGGCAGAGGTGAAAAAAGCATGCCTTCGTCTGCGTGTCCTCACCAAGTACTGTCTTTACGGCGTTCATTGCACCTTTTTCAAAATCGGTTATGACCACATCAGGTGCAGGGTGCAATCCCAGGGATGCACACTCCGAAATAATGGCAGTGAGGAGCTCCTCGTAAGCCTCTTGAGTCTTTCGTGTCATAAACGCGTACGCCACAGACACGGTTCCTTCCCCCAGAGGAACGAGGATTACGTACAGCTGCAGAAATCCTTTGGGGGCCTGATCAAAGTTCCCATCCATGAACCAGATGGCACTTTCGCTCAGCAGCCTAAGGCAAGGCACGGTTGCAAAAATTAACAATCTCGAGTCGCTGTCAGGTCCGTTGTCGTGGATGAGGAACTTTTCTGGAGCAATGCCCCCCGTCAAGGTCCATGGACCTACTATCTGAAGGTCGCGGAGGGAGCTTGGCGTTGGCGGGTGGGAAATGCACCGCTGCTGCCGAATCGCTCTCTTCATGCTGTCCTCACTCTTGAGCATCACCTTCTCCTCCGCAGTCAACTGCTGCGTTGCCTGGGACACGACTTTTGCAGGGTTTTCGCTGGAAATGAGAGCAGTTGTCTTCATACGTAAACGTGCTTTCGCAACGTTAATGGAAGAAGTACTAGGTGGGTGATCATGATCTGAGCTCATTGTGACGTCTTCTGTGCCTTCAACGGTGATCACTGACCCTTTGCAGCCTTTAGCACGCCTCACACACCGCCACCGGAACCCAGCTGCCACTCCCTTGTGCCGGGTATACATAAACCCTTCGAAGCATAGCTTGCGTTGGCCCTTGTTCGAAGTGATGACCTCCATCCTGAAACATAGAGCAGAACCAAATTTATAATAATTTGTTAGGCGAGTTTTTGTGTCTAGCGGGTAATTGAAAAGTGGCACCGTGTCTGCTTTCTACACCGCAAATGTATTCTATAGACGGTCATCATCTGCCGTTCCTGCCGCGTGACACCCTCTCATCTCTCTTGCTCCGATTCCTCATGCTCTTCCCTCTTTTTTCGTGGATGCCGCCAAATGGCCAGGGTAGGAATCGCGCAAAAACTGCGGGATTAGAAAAATTTGGCGAAGACAAGACTCTGGATTACGTGACCATGAACGCTAGGGTAGTGTACATGTAAATATGTACAAGTTGCATAGTTTTGATTTCGTCGGATCATAACTACAAATTGTCTATTCTTTCTATTTCTATATTTTTTCTATTTCTCTTATTCTTTGTTATTTCAAATTCTTTTCGACCAATTCTCTTCATTTCGCTAGTATGTTACTCCCGCCAATTCCGCATTTTTTTGCGCGAAAGCAGGGCGTGACATGGCCCTAGCTTTAAGGGGTACTACGAAAAGAATGCTATACATATTTATAAAACATGCTTTAATGCCATCATTTAACGTAAGAACAATTCCTAATGAAGAAAGAAAAAACACAACGACAAAAAAGGTAGGTCAAAATGTATAGGGGTCGTTTTGCATGTGCGATTAGTTTAGTGAAGTGGCCAGTTACATAATGTAAATGACGTGATAATGAAAGCAAGAATACTACTATTTCGATAAAACGGACGCAGGTGGTTCGATAAGACGATATTCTTTAAAGGTATCCAGGAACCGGGCCGTGAAGACGGGTGCCCGTGAAGACAAAATGCAACTTAGCTTAAATTTAACATAGCTACCCTTTGGTAACTCATTCAGCTCCACTCCAATCCCAAAAGTAGTTTTCTATGCAAAAAAAAAAAAAAAAAAGAAACGCGAGGAATATAGACAAGCTTTTAAACTTCACGCTACGTTTCAGCAGTGCCGGGAAAAGAGAACACTAAAAACAAGGTATCAGTTTTCATGTTACGTTACCAAAATGGGGTGACATAAACAGTTGGCTATATCTGAAAAAACAAAAATAAACTACGATTGAACAAACATAATAAAATATTTTTATAATATGAATCATATATCTTCCCAAAAAATATTCCCGAAAAATAATGAAAAATAAAGAATAAAATCTTCCCGAAAAATTTCTGAACTGAAGGACTGAAAGATGGATGAAAGGATCGTGAAAATAGGCCAACCCTGTAACACTGTGCATTTGTACAGAAATACATAAACGGCGGAGTCAACGCATTTAATTGATCTAGTAGTCTAAGTGAACGTCGTTTTTAAGACGAAAGAAAAGGGATCTTTAAAGCAGTAAAATTACCGGGGGTAGCTAGCTGCTTTTTAGGCAGTTTTGGCATAGCCAAATCTGATTAAAAACATAATGAAAACAAGCGGCGTAAGAATGCTGTGGATTAGTACACACTTCTCTGAATTTATACATTTTTTTTTTCAGTTGCATTAAGATTGGTGTCATTTTTATCGGGACAAGGCAGTCTGATTCAAACTTGTGTTTTGCCTGCCTTTTTCTTTTGAATGTGACATTAACTTGCCATAGCTACACATGGCTTTGAGGCGCACCGCAGTGGACGGCTGCAACATAATTTAGGCGACGTCGTGCGTTTTGAAATATGCGACAAATGTCGTGCGCAGTCTCGCTTCACTTTCCGCGTTGAACAAAAATACAACCCCTTAATTAAGTAGGAATCCCAACTATGACCTCGAGTCAATGAGTGTCTAGACAAAGCAGCCAATCCGAAATTAGATACTTAGAGAAGGAGCCAAGTTTAGGTCATTTGTGATCGGCATCAGACAAAATTATGAATTCTCCTATAGTCCAGTAATGATTTTTCTAGGGTGTTATGGACGTTGTCGTCCTGACTAATCATTAACAGATGAAGTGAAAAAGGCCCTGAAGCCAACTATTCGTCTTTAAAATAATTGCGTAATCATATATTTTATCAACGTTCATATAAGTCTAAATACAGTTCAGAAAGCTTTGCGTAAAATCGGCATAAACGGAAAGAAATGGTAACGTAATTACTTACAGTTTGATAGCTGCTGATCCGAAGTAGAGCCTCGTTTCGCTGGTCAAAATGGGCAAAGGAAAACGCGCCGCAGCCGGCGCCTTCAAATAACCGCTACTAAGAATAATAGCACCAATTAAAGCAGATATTCACAAATAAAACGATTGTACGTAGTTGAGAGACTTCAAAGGCACGCGCGCAGAGCTTCAAAATAAAGTTTGCGAATGGTCAGGGATTCGCGACGACTGCTTTATTTATATTGTTCGTTCGGGGATTTTGCAAACCTCTACGGCCGTTGGAGGGCAGGGGGGGGGGGGGGGGGGTGCACGTTGCAACGTCCGTGCACACGCAGTTTCGCCCCTGCTTTTAAATTACCCACTTTCGAAAGGACCGCACACGCTGCACCCTTTCCTCTTCTCCCGCAAAAGTCAGCTTCTTACAAGTTAGGGACAGGGGACCCCGCCCCTTCGTGGCGAATGGCCCTGCGATAGAAAAATAAGGTGAAGAAAGGGGTTTTTTGGCTGGGGGGACTTGTTTTGGCGCCAAAAAAAAAAGCAATAAACAAGCTATACATTTTCTGGCTATTGTCGCGCAACAGTTATTATTTTTTTTTTTTGCAAGGCCACGGGGGAACGCGAGGGGACGGCCTGAGGGAGAACGCACCCGCTCGCGCCGTAGCAGAGTACGCGCAGTCAGTCAAGCTGACGCACGGGCACATTTGAAAATAGGGTGTCGCTGGTGTCGTTTCCCTTTCTCGTCCCTGTGTCTGTTGACTTGTCAGATCGGACCGATGTCTCAATAGATTTCGCTATGTGTCCATCATCATTTTAGTAACGGCAACCCCAGGCAACTTACAGCCCAAAGGCTCCCGAGTGCTTTTGCGCTTAAATTTCACTCAAGGGTTTATCACCCAAGAGAGCACGGCCTTCCGTCTGGACTGAGGCAAGGTCCCGAAGCGTCTCTTTGTGCATTGTCCATCTCCCCGCGGAGTCGGGGGCGGCGTCGGCGAAGGAAAAGGTAGGCCCTTCCTCGGGGGACACTAATTGGCGCGCTATTGGGAGGCGCCGACACACTTTGGAGCACGAACACATTTCTTCCCCCCTTAGAACAGCGCCTGGTAGCGGTCAGGGGGGTGTCGCTGCCGTGTGGATTTGCGTAGGTCGACGGCCTGGGGGTGGGACGAACACGGGAGCTCGCCGTCTGCACATGTGGTTTTCGGCGTTGCAGCGGCGCTTTCCATAGTGAGATGCCAGGCCCTGTTGACAAGTGGTGACACACAACTTCCTTCAGAAGGCGCTGGTTTGCTTGAAGACGGCCTCAGCTGGCGGAGCTGGTTGAGGTGCCGCCGAGTTATCGTGCCGGAAATCTCGACGAGCCACGACCGCAGGCCAATCCGTTTTTTCACGGTCGCTGGGACCCATTCTGGCTTGTGTTGAAACTGGCGGGCGAGCACGCGTTCTCCCTTTTGTATCCACCGGCTGCGCGGTGGGTCGCGGGCATCCTGTGCCGCCTTTGAAGATGGCTCTGGTCCTACGGCCGTGAGAGGAGTTCTCATTTCCCGCGAAAACATTAGCCTCGCAGGGGCCTGCACTGTTGTGTGCTGCTTGAAAAGGAAGCGGGCAAAGCGTCGCTGTAATAACCCTGTCTCGTCCTTGCAAAATGCCCTCTTCAATTCGGCCACTTAGCGTTCGGCTTGGCCGTTTGTTGCTGGGTGGTACGGGGCGGATGTCACAGCTGTGACGCCGTTTTGTTTGTAGAACCGCCTGATCTCTGCCGACACAAATGCCGTGCCGTTGTCCGATACTATTTTTTGAGGTAGTCCGAACGTCGCAAACAACGCACGCAGGGCGTCGATGACTGCCGTGCTGCTTCGGCTCAATCACATCCTGCTGCTCGAGCTTGCGAAGGTCTTTGTCGTACGCCGACTGCATGGCAAAGGGTACTGGCCTGGCTTTGAGAAATTTGGGGCTGTCGTCCTGATGGAGCTCTAGGTTGATGAGAGGTCCGTTGTGACCGGGAATATCCTTAGCAAAGACCGTTTCGTACTTCTTTTGAGGTCGCTCCACCAAATCCTGTTTCTCGGGAATATTGTCCTCGGTAGCCTGGTTGAAACCTCCGATCGTTATCCCAAGAGCATCGAACCAATTTCGGTCCAAGTGGCTAGATCCGGCCCCTCGCACGATAAGTAGTGGTAGCTGGCAGGTTGTGCCGTTGAAGCAAACGTCTACGTTGGCACTTCCCAGTAGTGGCAAGGCCTGCCCCGACCACGTTCTCAGGTGCGTGTCGTCGTCGAGCAAGATGGGTGCATGCTGCCGCCAGGTCTGGTGGTACGTCTGTTCGCTAATGAGCATACATGCTGTTCCGGAATGTTAACAGAATGCCTGGGACAGCCCGTGCACCGAAATGTCCGCACAGAGACGTCCTGCACCGGAACGTCTGTGCACCGAAAAGTACGTGCACCGAAATATCCGCGCACCGAAATATTCGCACCTAGAATGTCCAGATCCAATTATAACGATTACACGTAGAATTTTCGCAAAACCAGCATTATTCTGGATGTGCAGGCCGTGATACACTTTGCCATTTCCCGTCATTTTTTTATAGTTTTCTTATTTTACAGTTTTCAAAATTTCGTTCGACCAATTATATCCATTTACGCTGCTATAACAATTACATGTGAAACTTTCGCGAAATCTGCATTATTGTGGAAATGCTGCGCGGTATACCATTGGCCATTTTCCGTAATTTTGTAAAAAAATTCATTCTTGTTGTATCCACACCAAGTAAAAAGCAATCGGTTATTCGAAATTGTCTCCCGATTACTCAGACTAAAATTTTTAATCGATGCTCAGCACTGCCATCCATCCATCCATCCATCCATTCATCCATCCATCGTCCATCCATCAAACCGTCCGTCCGTCCGTCCATCCATACTATCTACCCAGTTTCTTTTGCTAGATATTAGCTTCCAGAGGCGCTCTCGTCTGGCCTATATATGAATAATAAAGTATCCCATCTCTTCCTGAATCCTTTAGCTCAAATGCAAAGGGACAAAATCAAACTGCAACAAAGTTCAGATCGGACTAAGTTAAAGGGAAACACTGCGACCAGAGCACGGGACCATTTTTTCCTAGATTGCCTCTGGGACCATTTTTTCCGGGACCATTTTTTCCGGGACCATTTTTTCCGGGACCAATTTTTCCGGGACCATTTTTTCCGGGACCATTTTTTCCGTTTCCGGTTCAGACAGAGGAGCTCTGCGTTGTGAAAGGTGGCTAAGACCTTGAACTCGCCTACTTTTGCGTCGCTATTTTTCTATTCTGAACTCGCCGCTGACTTCAGTCGGGCTTTTCCGCTGTCGCTTGTGATGGTGCTTTACTGCGGAAAGTGAGAATACCTCACGAGCTGCGAGACTAATTCCCTCACCATTTTTGCAAGGCAAGGCGCTCACCCCATATACTGACTTATTTTGTAAAGCTGTGCTACAGAGACAACCAAAATTTTGTGATCATGAGAGTGGGGCTTAAAGCGCTGAAGCTACGCCTGGGCTATGAGGCGCGCTGTACTGGAAAGCTCCGTGCTAATTTTGATCACCTAAGGATCTTTAACGTGCACCGAAATCTTGACACATAGGCGTTTTTGCTTTTTAACTCCATCAGAAGAGCAGCCACCGCAACAGGGACCAAACCCACTTCCATAAATGTGTTGTAAAAAGAAATATATTTGCTTGAAGCAACCGTGAAGATACAACGCTGTTTAAAGGAGCCATGAAGAGAAAATACAACTTCGTTTAATTTCAAAGAACTAGGATTCACTATTTCACTCAGCTCCATTACAGCCACAAAAGATGTTTTTTTAACGAAGAAAAAAGCAAGAAGTATTTCAAAACTTTCAAATTTTGCGCCACAGTGACGTGTTATGAGCAAGAATGACGTCATACGGGCCAAAAATGAAACACAATTTTCAGTGCGTTAACTGCACGTTAGCATTCAAGTGAGGCGGTCAAATGGAACTAGAGGCCCCATTACAGACGTACAGTCATGTGTCGTCACGACAGGTCAGTTAGGCGGCCGCCAATCACACAAACAAGGTTCCATGACGTCATAGAAAAGTTGCGGGAAATCGGCTAGGGGGTCGCGACTGCTTCACACGTTTTCTTCAATATCTCCGTTATTTGTTCGAAGATTGCGATGATATTGGTATCATTGTTATCGGGGCTAAGCAGTCTTTTTAATAAACCTAACTTTTGTTTTGTCTTCATGGCTCCTTTAATTAGGGAGAACTAATAAGCCCTCGTCTTGTCTACTTCTTCCGTCCTCGTCCGTGTTGCCCAAACCCACTTCCATAAAAGTGTTGTAAAAAGAAATGTATGTGTTTGAAGCAACCGTGAAGATACAACGCCCTTTAATTAGGGAGAACTAATAAGCCTTCGGTAGCTGACCTAACTCCATTCCAGATTTGTACGGCGTTGTTTTAAGCACAGAAGAACTATTGAAAAACTTCCAAATTTCAGTCTGGACAACGGCAGCCGCAATGTACTGGTAATTTAAAAAGTACTGAAAATGAACCTGTCAGTGGGTTAACTGCGTCTTGGCATTCAAGTGGTGTCGTCACACGAAATCAGAAACACCACTACAAACAAACAGTCTTGTTTCTTGATGGTAGCTTTTTTCTGTGGGCAGCATTTGTGGAAAGAAAAAAGTTCTTCTGTAACCGTAAAGAATGTGGGCCAGGAATTAGCTGGGGATCGCCAATGCTTCATCAGTTTTCCTCATCACTGGCCCACACTGTTGGAAACTTGCGTCAAAACTGGCATCGCTGTAATAGAAAAAAGAATTTTTGGGATTAGATAAAAGAATTTTTGGGATTAAAGAACTCGTATACTGTCATTTTCATAAATTGTGAAATTAAAACTATGGGACATAAAGATAAGCTCCGATCTTATAAGACGTACCCGCACCTCCCTATTCAACCGCCCCTCCGAACAGCCACTGTAGGATGGGTGCCTCGTTAGCTTACAATCACACTTTTATTTGTGATCTTTCTGTGTGAACTCACCCTTTTTGCAGATATCATTTATATTTAGCACAAACGCGATCAAAACAGACGTCAGGAAAGAGCCATAACAATGGATATAATTTGAATGAATGTTTCATAGACATCCCTTGTATTTTGTTGCACTCGCGCATCTCGATTCTCAACTGGGCCTCCCCGTCACCATGAACGCGACAATATCTTTGTTCCTTTAGCCACCCAAGGGCCACCGCGAAGGTGAGGTGTGGTCCCTCTTAAATTGCGTGGGTTTGACTTCCCAGCTCGATAAATGCTGGTGAATTCTGGAGCAGCAACACGGAATGTTGCGGTGACCTCCCCTCCCCCCTAAGCCGTAATTCTTGAAGCCCTTAAATTTGATTGAGAAGGGCCATTTCTGACTGAAGACTTTGTTTAGGAGTTAATTCGTCATGTCCCGCGTTTTTTTAATTTCAGACACAGCCCTGTCGACAAGCATGTACTGAAGGAACAGAACCTGCTCTCCATGTCATGTGGAAGTGTAGCACTAGGAACAAGGCTCGTGCTCCTATCCTTTTTTTTACAAAATTTTAGGCCTTCTCCGAGTTGCTTTCCTACTTACGTGCCGTCGCAGTGACCACGGCAGAGGGTTCTTAATGTTGTTTTGTTGCTTGCATGCAACGTCCAACTTCTTTACATGTACGAGGAACAGTAAACGGGCTCCAAGAGAGCGAGAATTGTTGCTGGGCACGCTATTAATTTGTCAAAAGCGGTCGGCGTACACGTGTTTACCAAATGTCTGAGCAATGTTCCAACCATCCCTGTTTCTTTCCGCCTATTTTCTGTCACCGCGTTCATTAGTTGCACACCTCTTGCAGTCTAGCTGCCCCAAATGGCGCCACTGGTGATGCCGTCACTATGAATGACGTTAAAACCGGGCTACAGTGCTTTTTGTGACAGCTTGTTCGGGAGGGATGTAACTTCCGTTGCGTTGTGTTGCCACATACGTCGCTAAAGGTACGCATAAACTTGGGCTCCTCCTGGCCATTTCAGTGTTTTAGGCAGCTGAAGTTCTTGCGCAGGTCTTAATGTGACCCAATATCCTACTTTAGAAATGTCGTGACGTACTTGTTGATGTGGGTTACGCAAACTTAAACTTGACATTTAGGTATCACCACGGGTATCAGTGATCATTCCTTACTTTGACTTAGTTTGTTTTCACTGTCAAGTTGGCATTCCCACAATACAATCCTCAGTAACTCTTTGGGGTCACGTGAAAGTCACTCTAAGCATGTAGGTAGGTGTAGACATGGACATGGGGGCGACATGGTCCTTTCCATCAGTGGGCATTGCTGGCACTTTGCCCTTGTGGTTCGCTTTTCAGATGGCTTCACCGCAATGCGTTACAGGCGCGCGTTCCCTTTGGAGCGAAATCCAACACAGCATCGCTTATGCAGCTTATACAGCATCGCATATAGGGTAAAAGAGGAAGAGCTGCGTGTGTCTGGTGTAGCAGTTTGGCACCAGTGTTTCAAGCAGGATGTATGTATGGCGATTCGCTACCGCCCTGCACGCGCGCCGCGTAGGGCATCGTAACTGCGTACTTGCCTTATGTTCGACGTGATTCATACCATTAACTCGTTTTATAGGGAATGTGCATCAGTAAAAACATTGAGCAAGGGGGAAAAAGAGGAGGAAGGAGCGTTTATTTTCATCTAAATGTCGGGCAGGCGGGCGGCCGCGTTAGTTGAGGTAGCCGCGTGCTTTCAGTGTTCTGGTGACCCGCTGGGTCGGGCTTGGCTGGTTCTGCAGGTTCGAGCTGGTCAGCGCGCATTCCCACTGCTGGGTGTTAAGGGAGGTAAGTGGGGAGTAGCGCGGTAGACTTTAATGGAATGCTTTGTTGGCGAAGTTGGTTCATGGCTTCAAATAAATTAAGAAGGGCGTAATGGACGTAGACGGAGAAACACAGTAGACCGGACGAGACTTTAATGGTTCTGATTCAAGGACAGCCGGCATCCCTGTAAAGGGTGCACCACCTCACTAGAACTAACACTGCGGAGAAGCCTGCGTCATTCCTTTACACTTCGAAGTTACGAAGTTCGAGATCGTTCGAAAGGCTCGAAATCACATATGTTTGGGGAAAAAATTAATGCCAATGAGTTCACATAAGTGGAAAGATAAAGTTTATGTGCTCTTCTACGTGAAAATCGCAGATACAAAGTGGCTAGCATAGGCTAGAAGGCCCAAAAGAAATAATCTTCAGAACACTGGAGAAGCGAAGATAGCCAAGATGACGAAAACCGGGGAAAGCAGACAGAAGCGAATAAATGAACGAAAAAAGAACTACATCATAACATTTGTTGGAAATGTAGAATAAAGAAAAATACACAAGAAAGAGAAGAAATTATGACAACTCAGAGTTCCGCACGTTGCGTTTTGAGGCAAGAGCAGTTTGCTTTTAAGAACTAAGAGCTTTGAGCAGAAATATACCGAAAACATTACAGCGTGTGTGGCAAGCGGAAACGAAAGAAGAACCATTCGGTACATTTTGTGGTAATGTGAATGCACAGATTCAAGTTCATATGAAAGAAATGTCTGTCTTTTCGGAGCCCCTTCATTTAATGTATTACAGGGGAAATGAACTACAAAAGGCCGTAAAGGTGGATAAAAGAATTTTGAAATGCTGGTGGAGAAAAACGGTGAAAAGAAACCGACAGCCCCGTACCAACTAAATCCATCACGATTACAAAGTTTTCTTCATTCGTAATGAGGTTCTAGCTTGCAGCACGCAAGCATTTGAAAGCGAAGCTTTAAAATTGTTTAAGGTTATTAGCTTTAAAATGTTTTCGAATGCTGAAGTTTTAAATGCTCTATTAAAGCTGTCCTTGCCTCTCTGCTGGTTTTTTGAGGGGATAGTGGTGGTTGCTGCGCCCCTCCCGAATGCGCCGCTCGTGCCCGGCGGCTCATCCTCTCCTGCCGCTCCTGCGGCTATATGGAGCATCCTGGGCTTCATGGCGCCCACGCTGGTATCCGGGAGTCTACGCGAATATCGTTTCCCACCACCGTCGATGTGTCCGAAGGACACGTGAACACATGCCAGCAAAACTGTTCAAAAACGCTTCCGAACCGTCCAGGACATCTAGGCCCGAAAGAATCGTCACGCAGAACAGGAACGTCTTCGCTAATAACGAAACGTTGCCCCGACCGCTAATGTGTGCTGGGTACTCTGGCTCAGAGAAGTGAGTCATGGTAACAGCGCGTGGAAGAAATGAAAGGTGAGAAGCGTCGTGAAAATTACGCCCAGAAGCGGCGAGCCATGCGCACACATGCCTCAACCCACTTTTACCATCACCCCCATGCAATCATTTCAAACGGTGCTTCTTAAACGTCATTGTGCAGTTCAGAACACTCGCATAATGACGATTTAAACATCACTTAAAACTTCGCGCTATGTCGATTGCCACTTATTCGTGAAATCCACCAAATTTTAAAGCGAACCTTACGCATCAGCGGCTCCGCATAAAATGGGCCACAAGGAATTTAAACATCCTTTGAATTGCAACTATTAAAAACAACTGCAGTGACTGCATTTCAATAAATGGCCCAGAAGCAATCGCATGTTTTCTTTGTTTTGCATGAAGCCCGAGCTGAAAATAAAATGTGCTCAAAACTGCGCCGCCATTGCGAAAATAGAAATGTCCAGCTGAAGCTTGGTTTCACGGTTGCATTTATGCATGCGAATATAGCCTATTTAGAGCAGTTGCCTAGTACGAAATTTCGCGACATTATGCAGCGTTTTGCCGCTTTTTACCTAGGATTGCCATTTCTGACTGCGGCTTGCGATACGCGTGCTTTGTTGCATACCGTATAGTGAAAAACAAAATTAATGTGGCATCAGATTCTCTAAAGTCGTGTCCAGTTAGCAACGTCTAGTATTTAGTACTAAATTCGAGCGTTGCGCCATTAAGCCCTGTAATGAGGCGTTGATAGCAGATAACGAATCCATTTGGCGATGCATGTCCCCCGCGAAGCAGGTTTCTCTCGTAATACTTCGCAGTGGCACAGAAGAAATTACATGACTGTGCCCGCACATTACAACTGATTTCTATTTTCCAAAAGTTTTTACCTTGTTGGTACTACTGTTAAAAATTCTGCAGAAATTCAGAGAATTATCTACTAATGCGTAGCATTGTTATGCCGCTTGCCTTGATTGTGAGTTTCTAACGGGCAAATTTTCGGGTTTTTCTTAATTCTGTATGACCAATTAACCCCATTCGCGCTTTTATAACCATTTGTGGTGGAGCATTGGCGAAATCTGCATTATTTTTGAAAGGCAGGGCCTTATACGGTTTGAATTTTTCATAATTGCTTAATATCAGTCTTATTTTCTTTCGGACGACCAATTATCCACATTTACGCTGTTTCATCACTTATATTTGGAACTTTTGCAATATATATATATATATATATATATATTGTGGAAACCCAGCTCGTTACAGGGTTGGCCATTTTCCATAACTTTTTTATATTTTTTTATATTTCAGTTTTTGAAAAGTTCGTTTGACCAATTATCTCCATTTACGCTATTATAACGATTACAGGCGGAGCTTTTGTGAAATCTGCATTATTGTGGAAATGCCATGCGTTATACGTTTTGCCATTTTCCGTAATTTCTTTTTTATTTTTTTGCTTTACAAAATTTCGTGCGTCCAGTCATCTCCATTTACGCTATTATAGCGATTACAGGTGGAACATCCGCGATATCTACATTTTTCTGGAAATGCATGGTGTTAAACGGTCCTGGCTGTGGCTGTACTCGGCAAAGAATGCTGCGAATTAAAACACGAATGTGAATAACACGCAGTTCACTCGATCTACTCGGGGCATTCGTTCTTTTGTTTTGGTTTGCTTGTACACTCTGCATAAAGTGCTAAGATTTTAAATTTTTGCAGAAATGATAAAAAAATACAATCAGCCAGTGCAATTTTTATTGTTACTTCAGGCTGAGGCGAAAAATATCTGCAAAGAATTTATATAAAGGCGGTATTCAAATCATAGCCTCTTACTCATCCTACACCTACGCAGATATTATCATAGGTATTTAGTTTTTGATAACTGATGCAATGTTGTGCAACTCTGATAGTTAGGTCCAGCTTTTTGCCAACATCTCCCTGTGAGGCGCTTGTGCTACCCATAGTCAATAAAACTGAATAAATACCGGTTGGCTTTTACGCACCGAGGCAACACTAGGGTTAAAAGGCATGTCGTTTTCGAGAAATTAGAAATGTAGTTCATATGGGGATCATTAACGGCTAAGAAATATTCGCGCACAGGCGTTGTCGTCTTGATCAGACAGACGGCCACAGCGACGCTCATTTTTTATTGGTTATAAACACGCAACATTGGATAAAAACTGCAATGCATTTTCTCCATACATATATTATTCAAATTTTGACGATGTCGTCATCTTTTGCTAGAAGTCGAAATGGTTAAGGTTTTAACCATCTAAAACTTTAAAATTTTCGTCCGTGGTGGCGGATAATAATAGGTGAGGTCATTTGAAGACGATGCCAACCCGTCCACGTACCTCTGCGCACCTTCAAGTATTTCAAAAGGTTGGTATCATGGCCGCTTGCACACTAATTTGGTACCTCTCTGTACCCGAGAATTACAAGTCTCAAAGAATACACCTATCGGAAAAACCCTGGCTCATATCCTCCATTCGCCTGTGCCCAAGCTGTCGTTGCACACTAAAAATATTATAAAATTATGTCCATGAGGTAGCAAGGCGTGTGGACGAGCAGTAAGCTCTTCCGGTTGTGACGGCAAAGGCAGTGAAGCACTTTTTATTGGACTTTTAAGCGTAATCAGTAAGCTCAATGCATATTCGTTGAATTGATACAAATAATAAAGCTGCGTGTGTGTTTCATTACTCATTTACGTGGCTATTTTTTCGACTATTCGGTCGCTTTCCTCTTTCTTCGCATAAAAAGGTTTCCTTCCCTGTAAAGGCTCCTGCAGTAATAGTGATATCCGTATTTACATAGAACTGTCTCGCATCAAGCAGAATTTTTCTCTTTTTTGTGTGTGCTAGCACCGAACTTGAGAACTTCCGAGTTTCTACTTTGAGCTAGCATACTGCGGGCTTCTGCGACCGAGCGGCCTGGCCTTGAGTTTCAATCGTTTCGGTCGACGTTTCTCAAGGTCTCGGTCGTACTTACAGCAAGCGTCATTAGTGGTGCATTCGGATAATTCCAGAAGCCGTCAAAGTACGGTCTGCGGCTGGACAGGCCTCTTAATTAGTCCCTGGACAAGCCTAGTTAGTTTATTTGTTATTTCATGGCTTCCTTTCCAAATTAGCGGAAGCTCGAGATGTTCTGCATGGCGCAACCTGTACGGCGCATCACGTTTTCTATATCAGCCGCAATTTCTAGGATGCTAAATTAACGCTGCCTTACATAAAAGCCTCACTAGACTGTTCCGGGAGGCCCGTAATGCGCACCGCAGAGCGTAGGAAGACCGAATGGACTGCGCTTCTGCGGTCTTGCATTTTTTAGCGTTATAAAATATCGCTTAAGGCCGCGCATATTCAAGGTCGATTGTAAAGCCATAAAACTACCCTCTCATGTTCGCGGTAGCGCTTTGAGCATCTCTAAAATTCAAACCACGGTGTATGAATATTCTTACACTGTGGTTCAAACATGCGCTTTCGTCTATAAACACGGCTACGTCTGTACCCGGAAAAGGAGACTAAACCACCCTTGCAGCGCGAACGTTACTTGAAAATGACAAGGCGGCAATTTCGTAACCCTGAATTGCCAACTGGCTCGCCATCTGCTCCCTTATTTCCTCTCGACAGACTTTTACCGGGCGTTAGAAAAAATGCATTAAAAACTCTTTTAGCACGTTAAACTTTTGCTAGAACTTGCTTCCTGCACAGTTTCCTTATACATACAGCTAGTGCGAATGAGCTTAGCTGAAGGGCCCAGATAGTTCTCTGTGTATTATCTTGTCGTGCGGCGCTTCTCTTCTCCTTAAAGATTAAAGAAGTGTCAGATTAGCGCTTGCCTCGTGCGTACAAAGTCGTGTCACTAACCCCCCCTTGAACAGGCCCGCTGGTATTTTTTCGCTCAAGGTGGTCATGAAGAGAAAATACAAGTTTGGTTCTCTACACATTCCGCGTTATCTCGATAACAGTGATACCAACGTTCCCGTAAATTTCTAAATAATCGAGACATTACAGAAAACATACGTGGTGACCCCATACACACTCTCCGAAGATTTCTCTATGGTGTCGCAAAACTTTCTTGTTGGCGGCCGCCCATTTAAGTCCCCCGCCCGCACAACTTGACTGGGCGACTGTAGTGGGAAGTTAAAACCGGAACCGGAACCGGAAGTTAAAACCGCGAAGAAATTCTCTTTAGTCCTGGCCTATAGACGTCACTTCTATACTCGGTGACAACTTAAGAACGGCACCGGAAGTGCCGCTGTGCCTTATCACCGTAGCCGGATGTTTCTCCGCGCGGCGCAAGTAGGGCGTTACTGGGAATATTTTGAACATGGCCTGAGCCGTTCCCGTGATTTTTTGGGCTTAATATGCTTATAAACGACTCCAGTGACGACAAACAAACTTCGTGGGACAAGCCAGACGATATCACGCATTCATAGCAAACCCCTTTCAAAACGCGCGCGCACTGACGTCACGGGTCCGGCGCTTTGGCGGAGTGATACACTACATGAGGTGGTGCCGTTCTTGAGTTGTAACCGAGTATACCCATTCTACGTAACTATGGCGCGATATTTGACAATTTATTGAATATTTCTTGCGTATTTTGCTTGCGCAACGTTGTTGGCGGGTTGGATGGCACTGAGTGAGTTTCTAAAAGATAGTTCTTCCAAGCATAACGAAGCTGGGTTTTATTTTCATGGCCCCTTTATATACACTTACGGAGTTTGGATGCCGCAGTGACAAAAAGGGCGGATGTGCGACCTTTGTAGCGAGGGTGGCTTGTACTCTTGCGCCTCCATATCAGGCTCCGATCTCTTGCAGTTTCCCTATTCCCAGTGAGTGTAGTTTCCCGCCCCTGCACTCGAAATAATCGGTGCAAAACATATGCGTGTTTTGGGTCGGACGGTAAATAATTTCAAATAGAGTGACTTCGCCACAAGGAGGGTTTACTGTGCGTGCCGTGAGCAAAATTGAAAGCGTCGGTAAGTGTTGCTAATGTATCCGGTGTAAAATAAAATATTCTCCGGAAAGCATTATTTGAAACAGCTTCGCAAGCTGAAACATCAAATGTTTTTGCCTTATCTGTTACGCGTAAGCCGAAGGGCATATCGGGCAGTATGTACGTGCGTGTAAAAACACACATGGACGCACGTATGGACGCCTTTTCCGCCGGAACCGCGCAAACATCTCATTCTACGGTAATACATCCACTACAAGATTTCCCCATAACCACAGGTCTCTTAAACCACATGTATAGTACTATCCCGCTAAAAGCAAATCTCTGGGAGCAAATCTGTAAAGCAGTTTCAGCTTTAAACGTTCAGCAGCTTAAAACGTTCGCTACTGCTTAGTGTCGCAGTACATTGGCATGGTTTCTCCCAAAATAAATTGAACCACGGTGTCCTTGTTTTATAGATGTCTACTTTGCAAACAATTATGGTATTAATTAAAAAAAATATTTACGGGGGATGGGGGGGAGTAAAATGTGGCGTTGGGTGGAACCAAGCCGCATTCGCATTGGTTCACTCCCTGAAGTAGTCTGCTAAGCCTGTGCGAGCCACCACTCTCTCCGCCTGGTTGACAGTGCAAAAGGTACGCCTTTAGACCCCCACGTAACTACTGATCCGTCCGTCCATGCTGCATGAAGATCCGCAGCGATGCCGATGACGATTTTTCTGTACTGTGCTGTCGAATCAACCCGACTCATTAGTCGAATCATTAGTCGAGTGTACAGACACCTGTGCTCGACTGGCAAAGTTTAGGAACACCCGGGGGCACGGCTTATCTGCAGCCTCATCAGCTCTAACGGGCGGTGCTGGTGAATGAGAGGGAGTTGAGCCGGAACCAAGGGAGTCCGCGGCACTAGACTGCTAGTTGGTATCCGGTGTCGTCAGCTGCACAATGACGTTTGCTCAGATTTCTTCCCCCTTCCAGATAGCAGCTTTACTTAGACATCGGAACCACTGCCCAATAATGTTGCCGTTGACGGTACATCCGGAGCGTGCACCGCGCAAGGACACGTGTGCCATTGGGGAGGGGCCTGGTGACTAAGGACCGTATTCCGAGTTCCTTCTCCACTCCATTTGCTCCCTCAGCTCAGCTGAGGAGAGGGCTTCGCAATGCTTATGCATGTTGAAATCGATGTGAAGGATCTCCTCCACTGGAGGCTCGAGTGGAGGAACTCAGAATGGCAGGGTAAGGGCCGTATTCTGAGTCCTTCCTCCACTCAATTCACTCCTTCCACTCTGCTGAGGGGATGATTTCGCGGTGCGTATGCATGGGCAAATCGATTTCAAGGGTCTCCTCGACTGGAGGATCGAGTGGAGGAAGGTTTCAGAATACCAGGGTTACTAAGTGTGGGAGTTTTAGAGCGCGTCATTGATGGGAAAACTTGGCGACACAGCGCCTACGCCCCTTGTCAGAGTCTAATTTAATTACCTTGACGGGTGGCCTAATGCATCAATCTTAGAAAAAGAGTACAAGAAGGAAGCAACTTTCACTGTTCGTCCCTTGAGCCGCGCAGTTCCTCCCTCCGACCAACTAGTTAGTCCCTCAGCCGCACAGGTATCGGGCGAAGAGCAACGTTACTCCTCCACGAACTGCTTCCTCTCACCCTCCACGCCGAGAAACGTGGCTGCTCACTGGTCGCGAACAAGCGCCAGCCAGCGGCATCAACCGCTCGCCACCGTGTTTTGATTTACGCGAACTAAGTGCCACATGCATGAAATAAGCGAATTTTGTGGGCAAATATTTCACCACAGACTGCTGCACGCTCACCTAATAGCAGCGTTCATCGCATATCGCCCGCTATACTACGCCTATTCCGTCCGGCGATGTGTTGGCCGCTCTCAGCGATTCAAAACAACCGCCGCAGCGGCTGCGTGACGTACGACCATACCTCTGGGAGAAACTCGCCAATCACCCGAGAGAGCCACCGCACGCGCCGATCCTCGCCCACTTGTAGTAACCAGTTCCAGTTTTAGGTGCGGAATATTTTAGAACCGCACAATGTCCGTCCGCGTCCGTGCGCATAGCATCTACAATCGCATAAAATCACACAGGCACCGGCAGGATTTGAGCCTGCGTCTGGTAGACCAGACAGAGTTATTGTCAGTCGTCTTACCTGTTGGGCTACGACCGTGAGTTAGTACACGAGAGTCAAACGGCTTACTCCCTCGCCTGTAACGGTGCCGAGTGCCTTAGGACCTCCCAACGTCCGTCCGCATCCATCCTTGCGCAAACCCCCATCAAGCGAAAATCAAGCGAAATTCTTTTTGAGCCTTGAGTTGCAGTTTCATTTTGGCATTTTGGAAAAGATCAAGGTGCCACTCACGGCTCAAATCGAATGGCAGTCGGAGCGCAAATCGGATGTCACTCGGGGCGCAACTTGGATGTCATTTCCAGTTCCCGTACTCCGCACCCTCGCCATCATCCACGGAGTGGAGATGCTGCCATTTTCTGTACTCTTTGATTGCAGTTTGTAACTATTATGTAAAAAAGAAGATATATGTGCAATCGTTAACGTCGTAATGTTGGTTGTTAGTGCATTTATGAAATAATAATGTACAGTTTCTTAAACGTGCAATCATTGGCACACTTCACCCCGGCGTCGGCATCTGACAAACGACGGCTGTATATATACGAAGTGTAGCCAAGGCGAATGTCTAATGCTCATGACGCGTTTGCTTGCATTTCTGTCGGTTGTGCTGTGGTGTGCATGTGGTGTGTTCCTGACTTAGTGGTCATGGCGTATCTTGCAGAGAGTGGTGCATGTAAATTCGTGAATCTAAATTACACATACCCCCGAAAATCCTCTTCGGGCCGACCCGTGCTTTTTTGTAGTGTGAGCTACATTGGCAGAGGTTGAGCAGTTTCACGTGGCTCCTGGAAAGCCGTGCTGCGCATGCGCGAGGAGCAGTGGCGTCACATGGCGCACAGAGCTTTGCTCGCTGCCCGGCGTCTCTCACACACCCAACGCGCCCAGCGTCTTCGCCGATCTCCGTTCCGCACATGGCGGCCCGGTCCACTTGATGATCATGCGAGGGGTGGCCGGGTGTTGAACCGACGGCTCTTGCGTCGCAGCAATACCACCGTGAGCCTGTGGAACCAGCTTAGCTCTGGGGCGATTGGTGACGCTGCGCCGGAGTCGCTTGATAAATATACGTGTCACATAATGTATATACAGGAGTGTGCGTCATCGAAGTAGCAGTAAGCATGATACTCAAGCTGTCATAGACAACCAGGAAAGCTAAGAATAACCAGCTGAACCTTAGCTCAGGCTACGTATATCCTGGCATAGTCGAGTTAAGCCAGTGCTAATTTGTATTAATAAAGAAAGGCTTTCAGCGCACTCAAACGTGCCCGCAACGATCCTCGTAGTGCTAGAAAATGCCCCTCAAGGTATTCAAACACGCTCATAGCAGCATGTTCGAACCCTTTACGTGGTGTTTACTGCACGCGTAGCCTGCTGGCGATGAGATATACATAATCAGACGCGAGAACGAGTGCCGCACTGAGCGGGTTTGTTTACCGGCGGCCATTTTGGTTGAAGGGAGCAACGCTGCTCCCTCTGCTAAAGGCGCAACGTTGCTCCTTTTTGGGACGCACATATGATACATCGCAGTTAGTCCTTTTAGGAAGCAACTACCTCACCCTTTTTTCTTAGAAAAAGTGCATGCCCTGCGAAGGGAAGGTGCCTCTCCCTCCACACTGGCCCGTTTGTTGCCAGGACGCGTGGCCGGGGAACCACTGATCAGTGACGAGAGTGCCCGAAACAGGCCTTTATTTTGCAAGCAGCGCTGAACTGAAGCGACGGTATAGTATTTAGTAGATTGCTATAGCAGAGCAGAGAACCGTTCCCGGTACGGTACCTGGTAAGCGACCAGCGCCACTGAGCGTGCACTGAGTCTAAAAAAATTGGTTGTGCGGACGCGCAGATATACGGGTACCGTACTGGGGCCAGATTTACGCTCTGCTATACATCTTTTATATATATCCTCTTGCTACAACACGGGGAACTGTCCACGTCAGGGCGTGAAGCTGGTACAGAATCAGCAAAATGAGCCGCTTACAAGAAGCGGGAACGCTGCCTGGTTTAAAGGCCGATACATATAGTTGTATATAGACCCGGTTCTCCGGTTGGTGCTTTCTTTTTAGCCTTCCCAAAAATCGCAGCCCATACGTTGGGCGTAAAATCATTTTTAACGCTCTGATCTGGGATTGCGCATGCACAGCTCGGTGTTTATCGCTGTGACGCTGCCTCGCCCCTGCGTCTAAACTGCGCTTCAAGCACCCTTAGCGGCGCCGTAAAGAGAGGCAGGTGAAAAATCTTCGACGGCGTCCGTTTAAAACACAGAGAAACGGGATTGAACATTTTGTATAAAGTATTACAAAATGAAGTATTACATATGTATAAAGTATTACATAACGACCTCGGAAGCACACCGATCCTTCTGCTTGGAATGTCTTCTTCATTAATCACACGCCGATTTTCCTCGCCTTACGACAGCAATTTTTCTTTCCTCATTCACCTTTTCTGTTTTCTCGAGAATAGCTCGGGTATTTGGAACTCGCAATGCGCGTCACAGCTAGCTCTGCGCAGATGGTTCTTTGCTTTGCTGAAGCTCAGTGAAAAAATCTTTACGCAGGCGTTTCTTTACCTGCTTCCTTTTTTTTCTGAAATTGATGACGCGGGAAACAGCCGGTGCATATTTTTTGTTGCCGATTAGACGTCCCGGATCCTCAGTTTAAAACAATATCGTTGTTAATTGCATGCACTTCTTGAATCAGCCCCACCCCACCCGTAGACTTCGTAATCTAACGTGGGGAACCTGTCGATAGGGCCGACTCGAGTTGAAGAAAGGGCTTTGTGCCGCCATCGAAAACCACGTAGGTATGTACTTTAGCACCGAAATGGATGGGAATGGGACATGCAGATAAATCATTGTGGTCATGAAAACTGCCAGAAACAATTAAGTCGGTGATAAATTGTAGCCCGCCAGAGAAATATCGGCCTATGCCGGTAAAGGTATGAAATAAATGAAACGTTTTTAAAGGACACAAGAACAGCTGTCTTACGACTGACATTAAAAACACCAACATTATAAACCATTTCACTAGTCAGAAAATGCATATTCGGCGATTAAAATACATTTATTGCTTATATTAGTGTAACTTTCTATTATTGGTAAAAACTAACGTAGCAATATAGTCAAACTAAACCTAAATTCGCCCAATGTAGTGCAGTATAGCCTAACGTGATTTAAAACTGCAAAGAGCATACTGATTTGTCTAATGATAGCAAAAGCTTCCCATAAAAACTCCCAATAGAGACAAACTACCTAAGAATTTTTATACATAAACAGACAATTTTCGAAACTTCTGTGCGTTTTCTGCTGCTGCAACACTGCTGCCAAAACTGTGCTTCGAAAACAATCTTTTCAGCGGTTTCAGCTGATGCCACACCAAACGCACAAGGCAGCAGCTACTGCCTCTCTGTTTTCTTGAGGCTAAAAACAGGAAACTTTGGCTGAAGACATAGGTAGACCTAGTCGCAACAGGAATAATACCGTGCGCACACGGGCATGCCATTTTGGGCGAGTGGAGAAGTGGTTGCTCTAGCTAACGTCCCAACACTTAAACAGTAATGTGTGGCGCAGTGTCGTACCATGGAGAACGGATGACGCCTACTTTGTCAAAAAAAAGAAAGAAAAACATTCGCCGAGAATGGGAACCACGTGCACTGAAGCAAAGCCCTTATGCCAAACAAAAATCTGGGAAAGCTTGCACTAAGTCACGCAAGGCTTGAACCATAGCGATGCTGCAGGATTTCTTTCTACTTGCGCACTGAAGCGCACATCACTCATTTGTAGAAGTTTGAAAGTGGTAACTCCTCCATCTCCTTTTTAGACCTGCGTACCCTCACCCTCTCCTCGGGGAAGCAAGTCGGTACGAAGACCATGGCCCGAGTTTTTCAGACATGTCTCGGCGCAGAAGGAACCAAGAAGGGACGCGCTCACGAGCGCTCGGCATTTTCTTGGTATTTTTAACGCGTTGTTACGCGCCACAAATTACGGCGAGCCACAACAGTTCCGATGTTAAAAGTGCAAAAAAGAGAGCACCCTTCAGGGTCCGAAAGCCAGAGTCAGGTGCTAACTTTATTGTTCGCACACAGAATGTCTTGGGTTCACTGCAGCTGCGTCTGTTTGTACCACTCGGGTAAAAGAGACATTGTGCATTCTGGTAGTGTCTTGATAATGGCTTCGTGTCTCTTTCTTGGCGTCTTCCCCATGCCGTAATTCTGGCAGACGGGACAAGTCGCCGGCCCCCATAACCTCGCGCCTTGCAGGAATGCGTGTAAGCTCGGAACGCGCGCAAGCTCTAGAGGGAAAACAATTACACGATAACTGTTGTATAAAAACTCGTGTACATGTTCCATAAAATTACGGAGAGTGCCCTGGACATTGCCCAAATGCCCTGCAAATATCTCGGTTCAATCAATCAATCAATCAATCTTTATTTGGCATCCATGGGTACAAATGCCAGGAGCACAGACAAAAAGCCATTCAGACAGGCTTGACGAGATCTGTGCCCCCTAATTTGAGAGTACATCATCCAGTGGAGTATGCCCTAAGCCCATTGGAGAAGTAATGAATACGCGGACTAGTACTGAATGTTGGCAGAAGTACCCACATTCGAGACACTACGTAGATTCTGATTTCTTCTACCTTTGTGCTAGAAATGAGTGTGGGAATAAGGTGTTTGTGTGAGTTAAACGTACTGAGTCAGTAGTTCGCTTTTCCACTCAAAAACATATTTGTCTAGAACAATTTTAAACGCGCAGTTTTCGTTACTACAAACTGTATGGTAGCTTTTTTTAATGGTGGTGTTTTGATTTGTCGTGAACTCTTTTTTTGTGTGACATACAATGATGAAAAATAAGACTTACTCGGGCCAATAGTAAATCAGAATAACAGCACCGTTTTTTTATTTGGGTATAATGCCAGGGCCTCCTTTCTCAATCTGTACCTTTTTGGCACTCTCCTGCAACTCTCTTAGTTCTCTAAGAACATGTTGCACTTGTAGGTTTCTTATTTGTTGCAGAGATTACGGCCGAAAAACTTAATGCCCAAGGCTGTAGGTATATTTCCTAAAAATAAACAACTAGAATTCATCACCAGCATGTTTGTGTTAGGCAGATGCTTAAGTTGATCGCATAATGAAAAATGGTCACGTATCTGCTCACTTCGCTTGAAATGTCGTCGAAAAACATTAGCGTTTTGCCGCCCCTGCATTGTAAATGCCTCTCGTCTTTTGCCCGCCAGCCTCTCACGCTCTTCCCCAGGTGTATCCCTCCTGTCGCGATAAACACGGTGGAGGCTTCCTCGAGTGAAGTCAATTTTCCCGCGTTCCATTGCTCGCGCGCCATCTGCTGAAACCTTTCGTTAATCTGATTTCTTGGAATGCCGCCACGCGGTCTACGCACGCGCGCGAGCACTTTTTGCCTTTTTGGGCCAGAACTGTTTTCAACAAGTATTTTTTTATTTGCAATCATGTAAATTATGCAGCTATTTCATTTTAATTAAAATAACCTTGCAAATCACACTTATGTATTGATGCTTTCCCTCAAATATGCCTGAATAATTTTTGCTGAAAATGTTGACACTCTAAAGTTTCCAGATTTAGTGGTTTGGAAAAGTATACATAAATTTCTATCTCAAGAATTCTGTTAAGTTTCGTCCAGGTGGCTGTATCGAGGGACAGGGAGGTAGAGCGAAGTTTGAGGTTTAAGTGGCCCAAGAAAGACTATCGTCTTTAAAACAAACGCACGTGCAGGAATTTGTTCCTACTTTGAGGAGCCCGAAATTTAGAAAAATTTATGGTGCAAAATAAAACCGGACCGAGTCTAACAGGAAAATCAAGGACACATATTTACGCCGGTGTTTGATGATAACAAATAACTGATGTCTGAAGTTTTATAACACGCCAACGGGAGGGAGGCTCTACTCTCCACACAAACTACAAGAAGTAAAAAGGGTATTGCAATGTTCCTTCCCACGATAGACTGAAGAGGAGCCGTCGCTTGACAGCAACGAATCGAATGGTTGCGGAAATCAAAAATAGCAGCCACGTATCTATTAGCAATACCACCCAACGTTGCAGGAACCGATATTCCTGAAATAGTATAGAGAAGTAGTCTAGGGCACGAAGAAGGCATTGTAAAAAGCACGCAGTTCTGCAGACTGCTTTGTGCCGAAAAAAGATGGAAGCTCAATTTGAATATCGCGCTAGAGCACTGGCGGGGGGGGGGGGGGACAAAAAATTTAAAGCCTTGCGAAAACGGTGCGAAAGCATACACAGCAGTTAAAATACAGGGAACTACGGAGGAACGCTCCTGGAAATACGTTTTTGCTACGAGTTAGATGCAGTGTTTGCGTAAAGCAATCGTGATACATGGCACGTACATGTGATAACACACAAGTATTCCTTTTTTATAGAAAGGAACACAACATTATTTTTTACACTGTCCACGAAGCTTGCCCGAAGATGCACCATTGGTGAGATCCCATAGTGCACGGTACAACGTCGGACGTCTCGGCCGCAGTGACGGTGTTTGGAAACAGCCCACCATGTCCGTAATTATGCCGCATTGTGTTGTGCACGACGAAATGTGGCTGCAGTTACCCGCTGGTAGACACCAGTCAGGATAAGATTTTAAAGGAAAACATTATTTCGCAATAAAAATTTTTTCGCCCTTACTGCCTTGGTACTTCTACGACAACTATATACAGGCCTGCATCCGTATTAAAGCAGACGGCCTCCTCAATGCAGACAGATCGTCCTTTACAACTCAGAAGTATGGCGGTAGCATATGGTGATAACGACAAGACTGTCCTAAATATTGAGAGCATGTTTCAAATCCGGCACATGTAACCCTCACAAGTGATTGCATTGCTTATTTCTCGTTTACTTCTGTGTCAGCGACGCCAACTGCTTCATCCTTCACGAGTATGTATCTCGCTACGTCACCTACCTGTACCATCTAGCATGCGTCGCTGAGCACCATGACCGTACAATGGATACCTGCACAATGCGGCAACTCGGCAACAAAAAAGCGACTGAGACTACAGTTTGAGATTAGAGCAAACGAGAATACGCAGAGGACTATAGTTGCAAAGTGGGAGGGAAATTTCCTTTACTAGACCGCAGCGCTAGCGAAGGAGCTTGCCTCAAACGAACGAAACCGCCTCTGGACTTTCTCTGGAACACAGCGCCCCTTCCTTCACCATATGGAATCTGGCCTCTGAACGAGGCTACCAGAGCGAATTCCACGTCGGCTATAGACTGTTTATCCTTAGATGCGTCTTAGGCACTTACAAATTTCTACCGCCATCACCTCGGTCAAATCACAAATCCTTATAGTAGTGACACAGAATTTTTTAATAATATGCTGACTAACCCGTCGGGCATCGACCGACGGGTTAGTCAGCACCTTATCACAGTAGAAAGTGGCGGAATGAGATAGAATAGATAGTCCAGGTAACATGTGCAGAACGGCCTTGCCAGCACAACCAGCGTCTGCTAGGGCGTTCCCACATTCATGACACAGCCTCTTTCCGCTTGTAATCAGTCCCCGATCTTCATTGCCTGGTGGTGACAGCGATTTCACGTGCGCCTTATTCACGACAATGAATATAAGCGGCTGAATACAAGTGCAAGGGGGATGGGTCGCACTTCCGGTAACACCCTAGCAGACTACGGTTTCACTGGCAGGACCCTTCTGCGCATGTGACAAGGACTATCTATTCTCTCCGGTTCCACCACTTTCTACCGTGATAAGGCACTGACCAACTGGGCGGTCAGCACTCCCGCGATATTAATAAAAAATTCGACGGCTGTACATTTTGCTTGAGTGCCCGACATACAGCCAGGAAAGGAACCATCTCGCACAGAAGATCAGTTGCCTTTGGCGCCCTTCGCCGATCCAGACAGCCAAACAAGACTGGGATCATTGTTGCATTTCAGCGCAGGGTTTCATTACTTCTGCACATATATTATTCATCAGAAGAAGGCTCGAGACTAGCCGGTATTACCTGTTTCTTGGTGTGTATACGATGCGTACACGATGTGATACGGCTACGTTCTGCATGACATTCACGTAGCCTGTGGTACTCGGGGTTTCGAAGCACGTCTGTATGGAAAAGAGAGCTCTATAAGGATTACATCCTTTCCGCTGGTTCCTGCTGCGACTTTGTTGACCTTCACGGAGGAGAAAATTTGCGTCTGCCCATACATACTCGCCTGATTGTGTATGCCTTGATTCCATTCGAACCAGGAACCTTTAGGCTTTAATGCATCAAACGGATATCTGGCTCCTTAGACGCACAGTACTGAAGGGCAACAGAATAACATAGACCTCCCAGTGCTCTTTATTTGGACCCAAAATTTCGCACGAATATTGTGCTTTCATTGTGGAACCGAAACTGCCCGCACGAAAGGGCTGATATAGTTAGCTTCGCGTATTTGACTGGGTCCGTTTGTAAATAATGTCTAATGGCTTGGGTAAAGAGCAAATTGTTTTTTTAAATATATGCCATAACAAGGAATTTACCGGCTAGAAAGTGGTTGCCCACAAAAGCGTATACCCTTCCGGTACCAAGAAATGCATAAAAATGAGGTACTCGGATCCACGATCACAAGCTGTAATTTTGTTATTTTCAAACACTGATATTGTCATCACGACTTTTTTTGGTGGCGTATATTTTGCGTGGAGTTTTTCTTTTAAAAGCGAAGCTCTGAAGCAAATCGTAATTTTTTTTGTCCGCAGGTAAAACTACATAGAAATTTCCGAGCGCGCACGTGATCGTGGGCCTCGCGGCGACCGTCCTGCGTCCCCTGCGCACGTTCGTCAGGCCAGTATCACTGTAGGTATCACTTATGGTGATTGGCCAAGTTCAAAAAAACAAAAAAAAAAGCCAAGCGGTCGTGCATGCGTGCCTTGCGGCGACCGCCCAGCGTCCCTGGCGCAAGTTTGTCAAGCCAAGCTTACCCATTTACGATTATTGGCCAAGCTTGTACACACAACAAAAAACTCCAGCATTTCCCGTAATCGCGGCAACGCTGGCTCGGAAGCGGCGTACACGTCATAGAGTACGCCACTCCAAAGTGGTGTCCAATGATAATCACTTCCAAAACAATGAAGGGAGCTCAAACTATAGCAACAATGATGGAGTAAAGGTCGTTGCGGCAGCAAAGAAGAAGCAAATCGGCTGCAGTCGTGAACTTGAACCGTCCTGATGCTCGTCAAGGTAGCGTGGAGCTTCGCCACCTTCAAGTCGTGTGCGTTAGTATGAGCTTCCTTCATTTTTTACGGGTGTATTGCCGTGGCCCCTATCCCGAGGAAAGCATGACCAAACGACTACGAGGAACCAAATGCGATTGTTTCCGCTCTGCGATTGAGCATACGTAGGAGTGAATAGGCTTAGTAGTATTTGGTATGATTATGGTTTCATCCTGTGGCCGAAAAGGACGCGGAGCTGTTGCAATCTATGTCAAGGTAGTTTTACGGAAGCTGGTGAGACTGCTAGAACAGTTTCAGAGGTGGCGGCTTATACCAATTGTAAAAAACTTGCCACTGATAATTATCTACAATTATTGTGATAAAGTAGTGTGAAATCTAGGACGCCATCAAATCTGTTTTGGGCTGGCTCTTGCAATACGCGAGAAATAGTCATTTTGTGCAACCGTACTCCCTCTAAAAGAACCCATAAATTTGCAGCGGACGCGAATTCCCAAACCTTTACAACTCCCCTGATAACTGATCGATAAGAAGCACGGTAAACTCAGCGCAGCGACAAAGTTGTCTTCCTAATAAAGCATGCCATGATCATTTTGAAGGCATCTTAACCTGCATCACGCAGCTATCGCCGTAAAGTTAGCTTTACCGCAAAGTATACTTGTTGAACGCTAACAACGACGGCAGTCCAGAAAAAACCCAGTGAACTGACTCGGAAACCTTCAGTGTAAAAAATTCTTCTCTTCAAGCTAACTTTCACAGGTGTGATAACAATCGAGGCTTTAAAACGGAAACAAGCCACAACCGCGGGCGATGCAGCTGCTTTTTGATAGTTCTTTTTGAAACAAGAGTTTTAGAACAGCTCGAAAACTTTCTTACTGTTTAGAATGAGCACGAGTGTGCAAATGTAACACGCAAAATGAGCAGGTAAACCAGAAGAATGACGAGAAGCAGATGTTGAAATCGAGTTTTTCACCCTGCTCAAACACGGAAACTTTTCCTTTGGCGTAGCCGTACATAGGTAACCACCAAGTATTGCTGTGGGTTATGTTAGGGGCTGACGTTTTCGTAACCCCGGCAACCGTGTTCCTTGCAACGCACCCACGCTAGTTCTTACATAAGCAAACCAGAAAGCCCAGCTCGCACAGTAATACCACCGTGTTTTCTGCATGCCATGCGGCAGGCTAAGGCTTGTTTGATTTTCGCATTCTGTTTCTTTTTTTTTTGCTCTCCCAATGCAACGTTAAGGTGCACATTGCGCGCTGCGTCTTAAAAGCTGGGAAATAAATACTCATCGTGCGGGTTGCGCACGCCTGCTGTGTTCGTCGGCGATGTTTATAAATCAGGGCGGATTGAGTAGCTGCTGTCTTCCTGAAGTTTGTCAAGTTCCTCCACTTCGCTTTCCTTCTACTATTGTTCACCTGATATCTCTGTTTTTCTCTACATCTGTTGCGTCATTTTTTTCTTTCATGCTATTCGAGTGTTTATCTATATATCTATCTACATATCTATCTATCTCTTCAGCGTATTTGTCGGCCCCTTTAAGTCCTCCGCAGTAACGAAAAAATCAAAGTAAACCTAAGGTGTGTAGCAAAACGGTCCCCCGCCGCGGTGACTCTTTGATAAGGCGTTGCACTAGGGAGCGCAAAGACGGGGGTTCGACCCGGGCCGCGGTGACTACTTATCTCCTATAGGCGAAAAGCGAAAACGCCTGTGTGTCGATAATCTGTTCCACGTTAAGGGTTAATGTGGTGAAAATTGTTCTGAACCTCTCCACTATGGCACGCCTCACAGCACAGGTGTACCTTCGGCGCATTAACAGCCCATCCCACACACACGCTATTTAAAGGAGCCCCGAAGAGAAAATACAACTTCGTTTAGTTTGAAAGAACCAGGATTAAGTATCTCACTCAGCTTCATTACAGCCACAAAAGAGGTTTTTTAACGAAAAAAAAGCAAGAAGTATTTAAAAACTTTCAAATTTCGCGCCACGGTGATGTGTTATGAGCAAGAATGACGTCATACGGGCCAAGAATAAAACATAATTTTTAGTGCGTTAACTGCACGTTAGCATTCAAGTGGTGCGGTGAAATGAAACTAGAGGCCCCATTACAGACGTCCAGTCATGTGTCGTCACGACAGGTCAGTTACGCGGCCGCCAATCGCACCAACAAGGTTCCGTGACGTCATAGAAAATTTCGGGAAATTGGCTAGGGGGTCGCGACTGCTTCACACGTTTTCTTTAGTATCTCCGTTATTTGTTCGAAGATTGCGATGATATTGGTATCATTGTTATCGGGACTAAGCTAATAAACCCAACTTGTATTTTGTCTTCATGGCTTCTTTAAGTTTGAATAGAAAGAAAAGTTTCAATAATAACAGCTAAACATACTGAAGCAAAGACCCCACAAGTGCAAGAATCACGAGCGATGGCCCAGTGGCGATATGATTTACACCTGATCGAAGTGGCCCTCCACAATATTTTTTACATGCGAATGTCTCAGCAAAGCACCGCAAATTTGAAGGGTTCGAAATTTTTGGTGCCACTGTTTTCGGTGCCAGTTACTTTGGAACTAATCGTAGCTCACCCCACAGAGCAAGAATAAGAAAGGAGGTGAAAGGAGCTTCCTAAAAGTATCACAAGCGCTTGTCATAGGTTAAGGTAGCGGTATCTGCCGTGGGTGAAGAAACTGCTTGGCCACCGCGATCGACACTGCACTGCGCAGCCACGGAGTGAATTGCGGCCGCTATTACTTTGCCCATCAGGTGCCCCTACCCTCTGCTTCGCCGTCGCAGCTTCGAATCTTCGCAGTCCGCTTTCGTTTTCATTGTGACATTATCTGGTCGCTCAGCAGCGTTTGCCGCAATGGACCGTTTCACCTGCTACATATTCTTACTCCGTGGCTCACCCTGAGCGCACCTAGCAAAAGCAGTACTGCCAAAACAGTGTCTGTGAACAGGAGGTATACATAGGCAATCAACTCTTCAGGTACCAGATAAGTTAGGATGGTTCATGTATCTCAACATTCTTTCGCCTAAGGGAAACCCGAACCTCATAGAGGCGATACAGAAGTGCCGATCAAAGTTACCTGTGTCTTTCCCTAATTGAAGATACACTTTCGGGCGGAGGGGGGTTACGTACCTTAGGGCCACACCACTATGGTAAAAGAAGGTGTGTGAATTTAGTGATATTAACTATATTAACTGCACACAAAAAAAGAAAGGGGCTTTCACAAAATGCCTAAACGAAAGCACCGCTCAAAGACCCAAGGTACACACGATTTGATGGCGCGAAAAAAAAAAAAGCGGTTGTATTTTTGTGCACGCACGTGAAAATACACTAGGATCCCGCGGTCACCGAAAATTGCATCTTTTGTGAACTGGGTTCTCAACTACCTCCTTTCACTGCTAATACAGAAGAAAATTAGCTGTTTTAATCGAAGCACTGTGCCGTTTCGTCTACAGGAATGAAGTACAGAAGAAGGGGCGAGTGCATGGTCAGGCGTGATACGAGACGTTTTCTGTGCCGGGGCCTCGGTGACGTTCTGGTCCTCCTCTCTGACTGCGTGTGGGTGTGAGGTGGGGGCCGACAAAACGGCTTCGTAGCACCCTTCATTTGCCCTCCTGCACTTGCAAAGCAGGGTGTCACCACGAAAAATTCCGGCGTTTGTTTATGTAAAAACGAAAAAAAAATGAGTCAGTGGAACACACGAGTCCTCCCCTAATGCCAGAAACCGACGCTACACATTTCTCGGGACAGGCCAATATTCGAGAACGTGCGCATCGCTTAAATTCAGGCAGGGAAATTATGTGCGCAAGCGGCAAGTGAAAATGTACCGCGTTTGAAATGTGACTCCACTGAACTATCTCAAGAGTTATGTTTTTCTGACGCGCTGCCCACATTTCTTGCGACATTACAACTTCAACTATTTAACAGCATTGCAACATACCCAACTAAAAAAAACACTTCGCCGCTAAGGCTGCACTGCTGGCTGTGGTGTGGGTAAATATATTTAATATATAAATAATTAGGCAATTAGGTAGAAGAGAATTCCAATAGCTCCATTAGGACGACACCTGAGGAAGCTTTCAAATGTTCAATTAGCTTACACTAGCACCTTGAGCTGAAGTTAACGAGCCCACGTTCTTCTTATCACCGGTGTGTTTCCTGCCCTTCAACCTTGCACTATGCATTCCACGAACACGGCTCAGGAGATGGAGGCCCGGTGCATGATCAGGCAGTCAGGCCTCTTTAGTAGCATTTCGTCTGTGTCGTCGGCTTCATTAGCAGTTGGCCGGCGAACATGCGCCTCATGAATAACCTTTTCCAGGGAAATGCATCTCAGGGTTTTGCAATCGCCATCATCGCTGCAGATTTCGGTAAGATGAATTGGGACGAAACGAGCGTCGCTTGCGAAATAGCTGTAAACTTTGCTCATCCACGCTCAGTTTGACAAATTCCGCCCACCAAATACGTCCTTCCCCTAGGCTCTCCCAGCGGTGTGTCGAAATTCACGCCTGATCAGCGGGGCTGTGTCGCAACGTTCAACTGAGTTCGGAGCTAACAGCGAAGCTCTTCCGACAGGGGGGCATACTTCTGCACATTTAGCCATTCTGACCCCCGAGTCCACATGTTGGTGGCCTGCAAAAATATCCACATGCTCTGATGAGCCCTATGTTGTGTCGACTAATCTCAAGTCATTCAAAAAGTCGCGGTTCTTATTTTAGCCGATGACCGGCGGCAACCGATTGCAATACATTCAGGCTCACAAATATTTATCGAGCGGGATCATACATGCCTAATATTTCAAGTTACCTTAAAGAAACGAAATAGGAGCAGGCCACGTTAGACGTGAAACTAGGACATTGCGGCTATTATAAATGATTCAGCTCTTCCTCACATTGCAGAGCAAAAAAGTAAAACACACTTTTAAAATTATGTGAAAGAATAACGCGCACTAGAAATTTGCAAGCGGCACAACTTGGTTCATTTAGTGATGACCGAGTGCCGACCTAACACAAAGCGCACAAACGAGGCAAGAAGCCGCTCAACAAAACCTGGTGTAAGTGTACCACATAGTAGCTCTTTATCCTATCCAAATGACGAAAAAAAAGTTGACTTTAATGATGTCTCACTCACAGGCTGAAGTGCTTGACATCTATGAAACGACTGCACAATGGCCCATTCGGTCGTGACGCTCTTGTTGATTAACCTTCCTTTTTTTAATAACATACAAATTGTGTACGACTATGAATCTGCTGTTGCGAAGATAAAAGCAGGAACTTTTTTTGTTTTTATTAGCAGCTGAGTAAATGGCTATCTTTAAACCAACTCTTCCCTCATGGGTGATTAAGCCAAGAGCCAAAAGTGACACCTATACACGCACGTTTTCCTCCCTTGAACACCACGCTGCTGTCTAGCGGTATGACGTAATACAGCCCAATTGTATATGCGACGCAGGCTGATATAATTAGCATAGAAAAATCTGGGTTCATGTCGTAATATTGAATATAAAGCGTCCGCGCAGCGCCTTCGGCATTCGACAGCGCCCACCATGACTGAGTCGTAGGCTATCGTCACGGTGGCATCTTTTGTCTTCTTTATCCGCCAGCAACCAAGCTTTTAGAGCAGTTGCTGCCACAATGTCCGAATCGCAGTCATTATGGCGTCCAAGCTCGTTACGTTGATGGCGTACGATGCGCACGGACTCCCCTAGCCGCGTGGATCTCATCCTACTAACCTTTATTTCCCCCCCAAGCTCTTGGGAGCGAGTAACACGGGCGGTGCTTTACGTATGCAAACGAGCTCTCATTTTAGCCATAATCACGAGTGCACCGGCACTTGTGTGCTGGCCCATCATCACTTTTAGGTACCGTACTTTTCAAGTAGAGTCCGCGCAAGAAATAAATTACTCGATAAAATGATCTGCTTCATCAACCTGCTTGAATTCATGACGAGGATGTTGAGGATGTGTAAGGACAGCTATACGGGCAAAAAAGGGGAATGACAATTTCTTCTTCCCTTCTTTCTGTATCAGCTTACCATCCTTTATTACTTGATTATCAGTGTTTAATCAAGTGATTACTTGATTACTTGATTACTTGAAGGTAATCAAGTGATTACTTGATTACACACTACAAGCTAAGATGCAACTTAAGTCGCATGCGGAAATTTTAAAACTGACTAGAGTAGACTATTTCAAAATATGCACAGTGCGAGGAACCACTGTAGCCCTCATATAACGGCTCCTACGTGAGCCGAGGACACAAAAGGTATGGTGGCAGGTCGCGTATATTTAGGGTTGTTCGTTTGCGGGTAAAACCAGATTTTACACAATTTTTACGCGCCGTACATATTTCAAGAGAATCTGCTTAAACCCGGTTTTTCGACGGATGGACCCTGTTGCGACCGGGCGGGGGCACCCGATCCGAGCTCCGTGGCCTCCGACATACGAGTGGTAGCGTGTATGATGCGAGCGGCCAGCCGCTGTTGCAGCCGTGAAGAAGTCCAGAAGCCGTAGGCTAAAGTAACTGTTTACTTCATAGCGAGAGGTGAGCCGAAGGTGAGCGAGGTTACAATACAGGACTCGAGCAGAGCGACAGCATCGATTCGCTGCTCTAACAGGAATGGTTTACAACGCTTGCGGGGGTCTATTTATACCCAAAAGCGGTAACGGTCAAAACGCAACAAGCTGTAACACGCCACGACCGTCACATACACACACAACGCTCTTTCCAGAGTTCGTTAGTCGTTCATAGCCTCGGCGCACGTCGAGTCCGAGAGAGGGGAGAGAGGAGGACTCCGTTGCGATCGACGGGGCCTCTGTGTCTTTGAAGAGCGTTGAGACGAGCCTCGCC
The DNA here is from genome assembly GCF_048455015.1 of Haemaphysalis longicornis. NCBI lineage: Eukaryota > Metazoa > Arthropoda > Arachnida > Ixodida > Ixodidae > Haemaphysalis > Haemaphysalis longicornis. Next base: position 202,951,059 of record NW_027526295.1, on the reverse strand, counting down.
GGCAGCCACCGAAGTTTTGAAATGCGCCGAAAGCGAAGCGTCCGACTCGGCTTGTCGAAACTTGTCGCCGACATGGTGGCACCTGACGGCAGAGGGGCACACGCAGTGGCTTCGCCGCACAGCCGAGGAGTGATGCGGGACAGTACGGCAGCGCTGGCCGATTCGTAACAACCCTTTCAAAGTATCCATCTGCACAACTGCGGGCTGGCGGTCCGCCGTTCCCAACCAGTACTTGCTGGAAGCATGCCCCACAAACACGGGTTTTGAACTCACTGAGCATTGGCATGACTCTGCCGCTCGCTATCCTAGGCTGATGTGAGGAGGCGCTGCTTACGGGAGAGAAGTGAAAAAGAAGATGGGCGCGTGCGGTGGTTGGCGGGAATGGCGGGGTGAAAAGAAGGGAGGAGGAAGAAGATGGTCGTGGCACGGAATATTTTCCCTTTGCCTTAACTGGACCTTTTCGGTTCGTCTGGGTGATTTTATCCCCATATTCTTCTCGGAATTCCTGGCAATTGTCCTGGCGCTACGAAAGCTGGATGTATCAATTACATCTCCAATGATAATTTCCGACTCTTTTTCTGTATGCTTAGCCCTTTCTTACCCTAAAGACTTTCCCCTTCTGCGGACGTTTTGGTCACTCCTGCCACCTCACTTCACTGAAATTTACCTTCTTTGGGTTCCTGGTCATGCAGGGATCACATTCAACGAGACTGCCGACTCTCTAGCAAGGATAGCACTTTCTGGGCCTGTAGTAGACGTCGTAGAGCCGATACCTTTGATAACAGCAGCTAGGTACCGTAGGATGCTGAAACTCCAAGTACCCCAGGAATCGGTTTTATTATCATTAAGAGATTTTAATCATCTCAAATTCTCATGGAAACCTGAATGGTGCCCTTCACGCAACTTAGAGGTGGTTATTACAGCCTTACGTTGTCGAGTACCCAAGTTAAATAGGTATTTACACAGGTCTCGTCTGGCGCAACCGCTCTGTGCAGCTAATGCAACGAAGACGAGCCTGCCGAACACTACCTTTTGACATGCCGATGTTTTTCCCGACTGAGACGTCAGTCCCTGGAGGTGCCGCTTTACAGTTTGGGGATATCCCTAACAGTCCCGGCTTTCGGGACATTCGAAACTGGGTTCTGCCGCCGGGATGTCTGCTCTGCCCTCCTGCGCTACATTGAAAATTCAAAACGATTCTCTTTATGATTGCGATTGGTCACCCTCTCTTTGATTTTTCAGGATTTTTTCCCGCTTTTTTCTCAAAACTTTTTCCAACCGGTCTAAATTATCTTTCCTAAGCGTCTCGTGATTAGATAAAAATTTCATTCATTTTAGCCATCCTCTGTTGATTGGCCGATCCCCTGATTGGGTATGTGCCATACCTAAAGGCGCAACAACAACAACAACAACAACAACAACAACAACAACAACAACACGGACAACCACCACCGCCAGGAAGAACGAGGTTCGGGGAGCGACCTGCCGGACGCTAACGTTCGGGGAACCTCCGCTCCGAGCCGCGCCTTCCTCCTGGAAACTCTCTGCTGGGTGTGAACGCCCAGGAGATCTCCGCGCCGAGCTACGCCAGGTCTCTTCGAGCCACTTCGAGTAGCAGCGTCAGAAAGGCTCTCGAATCCTTCAAGCAAGCAGCTCCTTTCATCATCGACCAGCAGCAGCGCTACCGACTCGGGCCCCGCGGCTTTCCGCGGCTTTCCAACACAGCTTTCCAACTCACTGAGTATTGGCATGACTCTACCGCTCGCTTTCCCAGGCAGGAAAATGCTGCACTGACATTGTTGGGCCTAGCTAATGGACGCTGTAATGTCGAGATAACTTTCTCCCAGCTGAGATACGTTCAACAATCGGACAGGTCTCGAATAGTGACCGACATGTTGCGCATGCTGATGATGTACTGCGGTGAGACCTATGCTAATAGGGCAGCGGGATTGGTGGCCTTGCGCGGGCGCGTAGCATAAAACGTGGCCCATAGTGACTTCTTTTATAAATAAGCAAAAAAAGCCGCGGAATGGATGCTGACTGTACGATTCGAACTTCAACGGCATTTGGAGCCGATATCTGAGGCGTCGTGATGTAGATACCCACAGCCGAACACACTTCTTGCCTGACATGTTTGACACCGCGACGCGCTTGAGGGTGTTAATGCGTTTGCAGAGCTAGGTTTGGTGTACGTTCAAGTCTGGCCATTTTTGGGGCTGGTATATGTCAGGAATTGAGTGTGCTGGGGTCTCCTTCTAGGCTCTTCTCTCAAGGGTTGGCTCGCGGCTACCCTTGAGAACCACTGATACGTATCATCACTGAGTTCAGCACTCGGAAATCGACAATGGCAAGATTTGCAGGGCAGCTATACATAGCTACCCTCCCGCGATGGTCGATGTCCGCCCGTGTTACGCGTCGCGTCGGCACGAAAACAATTTCGACTCCAGTTCCTCGTGAACACCTCTAGCTCTTAATCTTATGTAGGCAACATGAAAATAAGAATCGTACTCAAACCGGCCGGTGAGATGACACTTTTTTTTAACGCCGAGTTTAATTCGCTTGTGAAGAATCGGCCGGTGAGATGACTCTTTTATAACGCCGAGTTTAATTCGCTTGTGAGGAATCGGCCGGTGAGATGACTCTTTTATAACGCCGAGTTTAATTCGCTTGTGAGGAATCGGCCGGTGAGATGACTCTTTTATAACGCCGAGTTTAATTCGCTTGTGAGGAATCGGCCGGTGAGATGACTCTTTTATAACGCCGAGTTTAATTCGCTTGTGAGGAATCGGCCGGTGAGATGACTCTTTTATAACGCCGAGTTTAATTCGCTTGTGAGGAATCGGCCGGTGAGATGACTCTTTTATAACGCCGAGTTTAATTCGCTTGTGAGGAATAGTTCACAGCGAGGTTATAAGCATTACAGAATTCCCGTTTGCTGTCAATGCATGGTCATCTACAGAGGGAGTATGGTTACATAATACGGCCGCAACTCTTGTTTTATCAAACTTACTCGCAAACAATTATAAGAAAATTTGCCGCTAGGACGACTTTACCTTCACGCCAAATTTTAGGCAATTGTAGCGATTGGGTATTGCAAAGTGAAGTTATAAATATTGTTAACTCCCGTCCGCTGTCAGCGGAGGGAAACGGACCACCCATGCTCGTCCGCTAGAATAAAAATCTAGTACTCCCAACTTGTAACCTGCGAATTAAGTTTAAACTATGCTCAATCGCAGGTTACAAACACATTGGTTTTGTTTCTTGTATACATGCGTCGATTCAGTTAAAACACACGACAACATCTCTGCGCGTCCTGTTTCACAGAGGGAAAAGTCTGGCAATTTTTTGCACCAAAGTAATAGTACAGAACTTTCCCTTGGTTTTCATTCCAGCTTCAACATGTCCTCCGTAAAGTTGACTTTTCTTCCCTCCACATATGCTTGTTGCGAAACGTATTTCATGGATACTTTTTTAATCTGATGATGGACAGAGTAAAACCGCGGCATCCCTTCGAACCCAGCTATCGCTGTGAAGAGGAGCAGCGAATGCCCCCACAGCAAACATCCAAGCTGTAGAAAAGACACCGGGCTCAAATGCGTATAATATATTTTCTACGTGTCCACACTGTATTATAGTAACTGGCCGGATAGTGTCTAGAAATATTTCCTTCGGAGAATAAACGCTGGAGAAAACAAAGCAAAACTCCGTAAAGTACAAATGCCGCTGTATAGTGTTAAGGGCAGTGATCATAAGCCTTGCAGCAAGCAGAGTGATATAAGGGCGAAATTCCGTTTCTGGATTGATAAAAGCCGAGCCCTTTCGGAGCGATGCCGAAAGGTAATTCAACGTGTTGATAGGCCGCGCCCTCAACTCAAACCGGCCTAACAAAGGCCAAACCACCCTTACTTACAAAAAGAAGGCGTAGAATCGAGCTAAGTGAGAAAAAAATGCGTTGCTGCGGCTCCAACCCCCGCCGTTTGCACCTGGGCTACTGAAGACGAATCATCATCATCATCATCATCATCATCATCATCAAGTGCCTGGCTTGTTCCACCAGGAGACCGGAATGTCGCCTTACCAGGCAGCGTCGCAGCGGGATTGCGATATTCGCATGGCCCCTCGACTTCAGCATCTTACCGAATCAGCTCGTTCAGTGCGCGTCATTTAGTTTTTAAATAGAAAACGTGTTCACTGCAGCGCCTTCTTCCATGGATTGGCCAATTAACATTCTGTCTAACGAGGCGGCCGTGCTTCGTAATGATACAGTATCTCATATCGAAGGGCTTTCGAAGATGAATTCTTGCAGCGTTAAACGATCTTCCTTTACAGTAATATTACACCGAGAAATTGAAACGATGTTGACTGACGCAGATTATACAAAAAGAAAACAAGAAAGTTTAGGCTAGGGGAGAAAAAAAAATCAGGGAGCCAAAATAAGGGATGTGTTCTTGCTTGATTAGTTTTCCGCGAACGTAATTAACTTTGAGTGTATTTGTATCAGGAAATCGAACCTAATAAAATAAATCTAGATTTACTGTGTGCATGAGAGTGTCGGAGAAACAAGCCACCATAGATGAAAATAGCCGGCCTGCGTATGCAATGCCGTTGATTATATGGGCCGTCGTGCCGCGTGATTGGACTTTGCCACCGCTAATCTTCATTGCTCTTTACACAAAACAGCTCAAATGATCGGTGAACGGCAGACTAATCTGGTTAAGGCTATTCTACCAATGGCCTCGAGCTTGCGGAACCGAGATAAAATCAAGAGTTTATTAACGCGAAAAGGGACAACTGATTAGCCTTTCTAAGGAACCAAGAAGCGAGAAATAAATTTGAACGTGGCATCGTACATACTATGAACAACTAAATACAAACCAAACTGTCATGGTACAACTGGAAGGCATTAATTTTTAACTGCGAAGCTGTTTGCAAATCATAAATGTTTGGTGTCTGCAGGAAAAAATACCGAGAAAAAAATATGCCGAGTGCGTGTACGTGAGCGCGGGCCCCGCGGCGACGGCGCGGCAGTCAACAAAACAAAGAAAATGCCTAGCGCTCATGTATGTGGGCCGCGTGGTGACTGCCCTGTGTCCCCTGCATACGTTTGTCAAGCCAAGCATACCCACTTAAAAATATTGGCCAAGGTTGGCCAAAAAAAAAAAAAAACTCCAGTGGTCGCCGTAATCGTGGCAACACTTGCCCGGACCGAGAAAGGCTCCAGCGTTCCGGGTAATCGTGGCAAGACTAGCTTGGAAACAGAAGGACACGTCCTAGCGTACGCCCCTCCAAGGTGACGTCCAATGATAACAACTTACAAAAAAAAATGAAAGACGCTCACACTTATAGCACCAATGATGTAGTAAAGGTCGTTGCGGCAGCCAAGAAGAAGCAATTCGGTTGCAATTGTAGACTTAAACGTTCGCGATAATCGTGAAATCTGCGTACAACCTGGCTACCTTAGTCTTACGCGTTAGTGTGAGCTTAATTTTTTTTACAGATCGATGAGAACATGTACTCATTACGTACTAACTAACGCGTAATGTAGCGAGAGGGAGAACTTCTAACAATAATGAGAGCAAACAATACAAGATAACGGGCACACAAAAATATCCGGAGCCTATGCGTCTGTTTTAACGAGGTAAGGCGATACTTACATCGTGCGATACCAAGAATGAAATATTGTGTAACATTGTTCAGTGGTATTCTGCTCGGCGTAATCCCTAATTTTTCAGAACGGTGATTAGGGGCGAGCGTATCGAGAAACTCGCCCTAACGGGAAATGTTCAAAGTGTTAATCTCTCGGGCAAAGACGCCAGTGACTCCTTGTACAGAGAACCTCATACAGTAAAAAACTCCCACCTCCCCTCGCGGGAACCCCTGTGTAGATGCGACGCATAGGGGGTTCACGTTGCAGCGTTGGACAGCGGAGGAACGGCGCTGGAACGATGGAGCGGAGCGGCGCAGGCACCGCGTTTTATAGCGCGCATAACGGTGAGGGGACGCGCCGGCGCCAGTGCGTCTGCCGCGGCTATGACGCAACACAATCCAACACAATCCACTTTAATCCAACCCAATCCAAGCCAAGCCAAGCCAAGCCAAGCCAAGCCAAGCCAAGCCAAGCCAATCCAATTCAATCCAAGCCAATCCAATCGAATCCAATCCAATTCCCCTCCCGAGAGAGTGTTCTCTATCGGAGAGGAGAGGGGGTGAGCGGCGGAGAGCGCAGCTGGCGCGGCGAGGAGAATGGGGGAGGGGTGGACGCCGACAACGCCGGATGGATGCAGGGACAAGGCGAGTGAATGAGATGCGTTTGCCTCTAAAACCGGGGTTCCCCAAAGCTCTCTGCCGCCACTGGCTTTCGCGGTGGGTCTCTCGGGCATGGTACGGGGAATCTAACGTTATCTAAGGAAACGCCATCTCCCCCCCCCCCTCCAATGGGAGTCGCTGTCCCGGCCCGCGGTTGCGATACGCGGAGGCCAGCGTTATATGCCGTAAGATAAAACAGAGTGAGGCACCCGGAATGCCAGCAGCTGCAGCTCCCTGGAAATCAGGAGAAGAGCCAGAGAAAGCTTTGCTCTGATGAGAAAATAAGAGGCCAACACCGCACCCGTCAAGAGAAAATAAATTTCCTCCCACTGAACCAGGAAAGAGATATGTGATGTGGCCAAGAACAAGCATGATATACCGGTCTGTAAGTGTCTCAAGCGAATGGATATAGGGAATTGTGCCAGTAATAAATAAACTCAGTTGTCACAACACTCTCGCTAGTTCCCGTCAGTCTTGCTAGCGACGCAACGATGCTTTTCGACCACCGATACCATGCTCCGTTTACTTCTGATTGAATGTTTACGGGCATGCAGTTTTTCTAGGAAAAAAGTTTGTAGCAGCCTCACGACTGCTTAATACGAATTTTCTGTCAACGATACTCCATGTAACCGATAACAGCCATGCAGGGGTGAGATAAAGAAACTAGGTAGCAAAGAATGCATGTGGACAACGCACATCTTTGTTTTGTGCTTTTTGCAGAAATCGGTACGTACGACGCCTGAGATGGCAGTGCTCCAAAACGTGCCTGTAGTTTAGGGCTGTTTGAACCTTCCGATGGTCGTCTCTTCGGTGCAGATCCCGGTTTGTATGCCGTCGGCCTACACGCACTGCTGTCTGGTCTCCACGCAGCAAGAAATGATAATACGGAATGAACGCAGAGTACTGCCGTGGAAGTGCAGTGCAATAAGAGGAACGTCGCGACGCTTCGTCGCCATAGGTGGCTGGCACAGCGTATCTGGGCTGAGAAACACGGGAAGGAGGGCAAAGATGTAGAATATGCCGGCCGGGCCGCTCGTTACCACAACCCGGCGAATGGTCCCGTTGGCGTTGGGACTAAACGCACCCCTGCCGTCCCACGCAGGATAGAACGTCTCCCGACTGCTTAATGGGAATTTTTGTGTCAACTGTACTCCCTGTAACCGATAACACCCATGTAAATGTTAGGCAATGAAACTCAGTAGCAAAGAATGCATGTTAGAACGTTTCACGACTGCTTAATACTATGTTATTTACTGTCTAGGCCACAGCCTGGTTGGCATTCCTGCCTTTCGTTCACCTTTATTCCTTCCTTCCTTGTACCAACGATACTCCTTGGAAGCAATAACACTCATGAAGGGGTAAGGTAATGAAATTCGGTAGCAAACAGTGCATGTTAGAACGTCTCACGACTGCTTAATATCAATTTTGTGTCAACCATACTCCCTGCAACCGACAACACCCATGGAGGGGTGAGATAATCAAATGGACAACGCACGACGGGAGCAGTCAGAAGTAAATAGTCAAGGCCTTCGTAGTTCACTATTTCATCCTTCGCTTTTACGGCATGGTGAAGGAGGTCTTCATCCTTCGCCATGCCGTGAAGGCACCGGCGTGGTCCACCTACGTGCTGTACATGACGTCGCTGATGGGATGGAGGGTGGATAGACGAGGTAATTACGAAGCGTAGCTTGGCGGGCGCAAACAGGATGCCTGCGCTTCGGGAAAAAGTTTGCGATGAAAAGGGCAGCCTTCGTGCGTACACGTCACTTGCGTAGCTCACTTCCCCTTTTCAGGGCTACGCGTGGACTTTGCCGACCACCAGTGTGACGCGCTAGGGAAATATTGCGAAGTTTTGGTAAACAAGCCGAAAGTGAGAAGAATGAGGGACGATCAAGGACCCCGTTAATTTGCATACACTTAAAAATGCATTTCAGAAAATGCTAAAGTCTAGCGTTACTTAAGCTAAACCGAAAGAAAAGTTTCCTCGCGGTGAGACTGTAAAGTTCGCTGTGGTCTGCGCCGTAAAAAGCCTTCTACAGCGAGCGTGCTAGATAACTTGTGTGTGTTTATTGGCGTATTTTTCGCACCCAGATATGTTTTGCCAGAAAGTCAACTTCTAAGCCCAACCCGCCGCGGTGGCTCAGTGGCTAAGGCGTTGCGCTGCTGAGCACGAGGTGGCGGGTTCGATTCCCGGCCGCGTTGGCTGCTTTTCTGATAGAGGCGAAAAGTAAAAACGCCCGTGTGTAGGAGATTTCGGCACACGTTAAACATCTCCAGGGGGTCAAAATTAATCCGGAGCCCTCCACTACGGTGCGCCTCATCGCCTGCGTTGCGTCGGCGCGTTAAACCCCACAATCAATCAACTTCTAAGCGCAAGCTAACGTTAGAGGGAACGCAACAAAGTGCGCTGGCGCAACTGATGTAACATAGACGCCCGACATGTGCGTCCGTACCAACACTGCCATGTCCCCCACATGATCATATTGGCTTGCACCAGATATGTGTCATCGCCTGCGTATATTAAAAGGCCACGGCCTAGAAAGTAACGTAATGTGATAACCACAGGGAACGCCAGCAGTGAGTCCGGGCCGCTTCCGGTATGAGGTCAATTTCTTTGCCGGTAACGTAATCATCTCTGAAGCGCATGGAACAAGAAGCGCAAAAAAAGATGCTGTTTGCCGTGGTAGTATGATCATTATGTTGCAGACTCGCAGTTTCGCCATGGCTAGAGGACACGTGCAGGGCGAAAAACTTTTGAAAAACGTCCCAGCCCCCAGGAGAGCGCAAATAATGAAAACTTTCTTTTGGTATTTTTCTTCCAAATTACTGACCGTGCAAGCCTTCCTGTTAAGGTGTTGCATAACATCAACCACAAAGCAACGCGCAGCGTCCCCGCCGCCAGGTACGGGTTCAGCAGCTGCTACATTGGCGGTGTCGAATTCCGAATGGAGTTTTAAACGGGCTTCTTGGAAAAGAAGCTCCTTTTAAGCTAGTTATTTCCGCTGTCTAACTAGGATCATTCCCTCTCTCCTATTTTATTTTTTGGTACGGCAAAACCACATGAAGGCGAGCAAAACCGCAAAAATAAGCAGCAAGGATACCCTACGAAAAAATGGGAACTCCAAGAAAAACACATGCTTCCGGTATAAACATGTGAGCGGTTGAAAAAAAAAAAAACTTGAAAAATAGGTTTGTTTTTTTCAACCTGGATAACATTGAAGAAAAAAAAAACAGAGCTTCTCCTTGAAATTCGTTTTGATGCGACTAGTCAGCAGTGAGGGAAGTGCTTTCTGAAATGAATGCCGTGGTGTGAAATCATGCGCAGATTTTAAGAGCGGAAGGTCTGCTGGGGATTTTTTAAGGCAGCACACGTTTTGACTCCTTTCAAAGTTAACACTACAATTCATCGGTCATATAAGTCTCTTAAGGGATTTGACGGCCAAATGCAGTGATTCTCGAAGACTTTTTCACTGTTTCACCGTATTTGCGGTGACGGCACGTTCACTAGTCATGCGGCACGCATACGACTAATTCTTGTTTCATCCTGGCGTGGCACCGGGTTAGCGCTGTAGTTACCACCCTTGGGTGCGCCTCTGGCCACCCGGGTTCAAATCCCATTCGAACCCAAAGAAGTTTCTATAAATATTTTAGGGGCGAAGCTCCTCTTGCTCGGGCCCTGTCCCGGCCGTACGCGGTACATTGCTGATGATTGTGGCAGGATCTCCCTAAAGATTGCCCAACCAAAAATTGGCCAATAACGTTCAAGGCGTTCGTTGCTACCCAACAAGGAGGAGAGGAGGAAGAAGCGGTTGTCGTTCGTCGCCTGCGAGCTCAAGACTCTTGCTCGAGCCCTGTCCCGAGCAAGACCCGAGACGGCCGAAGACCTCCAACTACCCCTGACCAACCAGAACCACAACGGGGAGCATGCTGCCGTGAAGCTCTCCAATGGGATTGTCGTCATGGCCGTTTACCTTGCGCCTAACCTATCCAAAGGAGACATCACCACTTACATCGAGAAGGCAATGCATCGGTACACAACCGAATTCAAACACGGTCCATTCGTGCTCGTCGGAGACTTAAACGTGGACATCATGGCGGTTGACGACTGCTGGCTAGTCTCGCACATGATGTCCCGTTACGGTCTCTGATGCAGCTCGTACGACCACAGGCGTCCCACCAACATCAGAGGGACCTGTATCGACATTGCTTTCTCCAACTTCCAACTACAACCTCTCATCCAAGATCTTCTCGCCACGTAATTCTCCGACCACAAAATTGTAATCTTCAAAGGAAAGCGCTTCCCACAGCTTTGGAAACAGTAATGCAATAATTTCATCGATATGTTAACGCTTACATTTTGTGTGGATATAAGTGTATATAATTGCATCTACATGTAAATAATAAACATCATGCATATAAGTGTACATAAAAACACCCCTATAACGACGTGCCGAGTCTTCAAATAATGTGTAGGCGAATGTTTCACGGTTTTACCGATAAGCATTGCAGCTTCGCCCCTCTCATCATCATTGACTTCGTGGAGATGCGGGATTTTTTTTATTTATTGATTTTCTTTTTACAGCGCCAGTAATTTGCTTTCATTCGGGCAGTTGCCAAGAACTACGCTCACTTTTCGCGTTTGGTGAGACATCTACGACTTTTGCCTTAAGTATGTTGAGTTTTTATAAGTCTGTGCGGAGTCGTCTGCTTTCAATATTTTATATACATTTTCTAAACATGTAAAAACGTGTTTTTTGACGCCACCCAAAGTTTTACGGAAACTTACGTCTCTAGTCTGGTACTTTCGGGGCAGCACTAGATTGACGAACGCCAGCGGAGTAAAAAAATAAATCAGAAAATTTGCGTAGCTTTATTTTGCCGTTCGTTTCAATTTTCGTTCACCATCTTCTGTGTATATTTTCTCAGCTTTGAAAATGGAAGCGGGGGTGACATAAACACGCATCTCTGTAAAGCTACCGAACGGAAGCGGAAACGAAACAGTAAAAATGGACTTTTCTAGGCATCGTCGCATTCCAAGCGGTGTCGAGTCCCACTTCGTTACTATAAGTACCGATCCTATAGGAACCTGACCCTGGAGTTTGCCTTGCGACACTAGTGCCATTTTTCGCCGTAGCGGCGGAAAACGGAAGTTCTGGGTTGGCCATTGCTAATCGCATCTATTGTTAGCGGAGCGTTTTTTGCGCGTGCACAGAAATGTATGATGCGGTGGCTGGCGTACGGCGTGTGCTCGCACAGGCGTCCCGCTGAATCGAAGCTTGCTTAGCTCGAGCGGCGGCGAACACTTCGTATTTTTAAGTGCAGAGCACTATAGGGGCTCGCCATGTCGTCGTAGCTCGCTGTCACAAACAGGTGACGCAGCGAGATAACGGACCCAAGAAGAGGCCCCCACTGTGTACCGCAACGGCGTAACACATAAGCTTCGAAAAACAAGCGGTTATATAGAAACCGTTGGAAACTCCTCAATCGCTGGCGTTTTTCATACATCTCCCTGTTTAGCGGAAAGAAAACAGCAGGTATATTTGAGGCGAGGTCTGAGTGTATAACCAACAGTCCCTGCGTCCGTTTAGTTAGGAATTCCCGTTGGGTTGGTTTTTACGATAGCAAGCGAAAAAAGGTGCGATATATTGTCGTCTTTCGACACAATTTGCAGCGAAGTGCGCAGATACGCGGCCAGTTTTCTTATTGATTACCATGGCGTACGCGTGTGGGGATAGCAAATGAACGCGCAAGTTGTAGGAGACAATGAGGCCCTAAAAATTCCCGCGCGAAGTCCCGAAACTCAACACAACGAGAGGCACGCTCTCATGATGTTAAAAAAGAAACAATAATTCGAAAACACCTTCATTTTTATGGGGCATCAGAGCAAGTAAAGATGCATGATGATTTAAAGGAACCTGAGGAAGGGGTTGTTTACGCTAACCATTAATTCATTTTCTGTAGCCTTGAGAAAGTAAATTGCGACTTGAGGCACGCTCATACCGCCCGTGATATTGAAGTGGTACGTACCCACACTGAATCTAGATAACGATGAAGAATAACAAGACCGCGCCGTTCTCGTTCACGCTCGTTACCCGGGTACGACATCTCTCACACGCATCGCTCGGCACGTCGCTAGGTGAAGGCGTGTCGTCGCTAAGCGCACCCTGATGACTCCTGAAGGCATCTCTCGTAGTGTTCATAACCTGAAAACAGCGAAAGTGAAGCTTAAGCAGTAACCGACTAAAAAAACCTGATAGACGGGGCAGCAAGGCAGGCAAGGGCTTGGAAAGCAAGCCATGTCGTCATCACTCGATTAAAACTCAAACGAGCATAAAGGTAGTGACCACACAGTGAAATATAAAGTACAGTAAGAAAACCCGATGCTCAACGACAAAAATAAACACCACAGTGGCGATGTTTGGTCTAAATAAGGATTATATGCCGGTTCACTTAAGACAGGACACGCATGCGTACCCAGAGAGCGCAAAAATTGAACAGGAACATAAGAAAACGTAAGTTGTGGAGAGCATGGCACGGGAAAGAAAAGAAGTGAACGAAGGCTCATACAAACGTCAGCGGTTATTTTTCGGAAAGCCTTAACTGTTTGGGAATCAAAAACGGAGAAGAGCATTGCGGGAGTGTGGGATTCCGCCAAAGAAAGAAGGAACATACAGCCAGATGGGGACAACAATGCAAATTAGGGAGCGAAAAGGGGGGAAGGTGGGGGGGGGGGGGGGGGGTGGTAGCAAAATAAAGAAACAGTGCTCCACCGAAGCAGGCAACAATTACGGTACCAGAGAAGCTCGAAGTTGTCACTGCGCAGTCCTTGGTGCTCGCCTTCATTACCTGTCGTCTCGTCGTATTTCCCTTACCTGAATGCTTGTTTCATTTGTTTCACCCCATCGCTGTTCCCATTTCCCAAAACCGTGGTCGTGCGGCATATTCCATGAGTTGTTGTATTTTTTTGAACTATAAATTAATCAGAGGCAGTGACTGATTAGTGGGATGGCGAAGTGTACAAGATACGGGCAAGTAAGCTAACGCGTACCTTCGTATCTTTTCGCCTCCAGGAAATTACCCTTGGAGTTTCTTGTTTTAGTTTTTGGGAAACAAAACAGCGAAATGAAAACAGTGTGGAAATGCGAAGACAAGTGAGTGAGTGAGTGAGTGAGTGAGTGAGTGAGTGAGTGAGTGAGTGAGTGAGTGAGTGAGTGAGTGAGTGAGTGAGTGAGTGAGTGTGAGTGAGTGTGAGTGAGTGTGAGTTTGAGTGAGTGAGTGAGTGAGTGAGTGAGTGAGTGAGTGAGTGAGTGAGTGAGTGAGTGAGTGAGTGAGTGAGTGAGTGAGTGAGTGAGTGAGTGAGTGAGTGAGTGAGTGAGTGACACTTCATAATCTAATAACTAGTTTCGCTGCTCCGAGCCCAGGGTCAGGAAATGCTATTGTCACGAAGTCAAAGACGACGCAGTTGCCTTCAAGGGAAACAAGTTTATTGGAGCGAACTTGTACTCCCCTAACAACTCGAAGAATGCAGGCGGCGAAGCAGCAGTCAACAAAGTGACGTGTGCAGGCGAGCTCCGGCGATTCGAATGCCGCGGCGTCTGCTCTGCAGGCTTTTATCTTCCGGCGCGAGTGTTTCTGGAACCATCGATTTACATCGAGAACGTTGTAGATCAAAGAAGATTATTCTGGGCTAGTGACGTTTGGGCGAAACTGTCTGCTTATCTGAGTGAGATAGCCCGTACGGCATGAAAATAAGGAATGGAAGACGCGCTTCGCTTGGGACACAGATAGCAGAGCCGAGCGTGGTCGGGGAGTAAACAAACAATAAATAAACAACCCATACATGGTTCGCGGCACTACAGTTAGAAGTGCAGCCAGAAGAAATTCTGTTATCATTTTTATGTTTATACAAATATCCAACGATATTGCTTCTGTTTGTTAGCATGCTGCTTGCAAAAGCGTCTGAAACAGCGACACTGCTGGCGTGCGCGGCACTGCCAGCTATTAACTGCAGGACTGTGCTATAGCCCTAGCTGACAGCGAAAAAACATTGCTCATCCCTTGTACCATGTATACACGCCCGCATGTATTGCACGCACATAAAACCAAAATTTCAAACGCTGACAGCCACACAATTCGTGGCGTATTGCATCCATGCTACAGCCAGCGAGAAGAAACATTTGTTGCCACAATTCATAAAAGTATTCGCGGGTGTTGAGCTAACTTGGAAGATCCATAACAATTAGCAGTGGCTTAGCTCTGCTATGCCAGGATATACGTAGCGTGAGCTAAGGTTCAGCTGGTTATTCTTAGCTTTCCTAGTTATATAGGATTAGCTTGGTTATCATGCTTACGGGTGCTTCAATGACACACACACGGCATACGCATTGTGTGACACGTATATTTATCAAGCGACTCCGGCGCAGCGTCACCAATCGCCCCAGAGCTAAGCTGGTTCCACAGGCTCACGGTGGTGTTGCTGCGACGCAAGAGCCGTCGGTTCAACACCCGGCCACCCCTCGCATGATCATCAAGTGGACCGGGCCGCCATGTGCGGAACGGAGATCGGCGAAGACGCTGGGCGCGTTGTGTGTGTGAGAGACGCCGGGCAGCGAGCAACGCTCTGTGCGCCATATGACGTCACTGCTCCTCGCGCATGCGCAGCATGGCTCTCCAGGAGCCACGCGAAACGGCTCAACCTCAGCCAGTGTAGCTCACGTTACAAAAAGTTGATAATCAACGCAAATTGCGGGAGGCTTTCGCTACTGCCATCTCGTGATCTCACCTCGCTTCGGCCACGCTCATGTTGCGGTCTACGTCCTTGCACAGTGCCATGTCACGCTAGCGACAAACCAGTCAGTAGCCGAGTGTCTTCCTCCTTGAAGTTGAAGTTGACCAACCTCGAAGCGGAATCCGTTTTCGTAGGCGGAGCCCGGCCACAATGAGTGCTGCAGCATGGTTCATGGAAAGCGCGAACTATCGACAGGTGCCAGAGGTAAAAACAGTTTTATCTGTGGCGACAGATAGATCAAGATGTAACTTTATTGGGAAAGGGGCTGGCTCAGAGACTTATAAGGATTTTAGGGAGGATTTAAAGCTTCATAATACTTAAATCCTTATACGGATTTGAAGGATTTGAACCGACAAAAATAAATGACATAAAGGTGGGTGGCGTCTTCTCAGTTCAGAAGGCCGGGAGTAACCGCTGCTGCTCTCTCGATGGTTATGATGGTCAAGTTCTCTTTGGTTTTGCGTCGTCTTCGAAACCCACTCGTAGTTTGGGAGATGATGCTGCTGTGATTCTTTTTTGCCGTTAAAGACTTTCTCTGTGTGAAAGTATGACGCCCATTTGCTTCGGGGACATCTCGAGAACGAGGGTGGGTGAGTCCACCGCTGTTTGCGCATTTGGGTTGCCACTTTTTTAAACGCTCTTTGTAGTCGTCTGTTCCTGAGCAAGCTTGCATCTCGGTTATACCATGACACAACAGTTTTTTATCTGTACACCACCCCCAGGCGGTGAAAAGTCTCCCCTACTGCTGGGCTGCCATCTGTTGGGGCCAATATTCAAACCTGCCAATACTCACATCTACCATGTCTCCGATCATCCCAAATCCACAAAACTATCGTCTAAGGTTGGACAACTTTCGATGCGGATATATGGAAAATGGGGCGTGTACAAACAGTTGCAAACGCTGCTTTTCCTGAACCGAAACCGTGCTACTCGTAGCTATAACAAGCGGTTTTTTTTTGCCATATCTTTTCTTTACATTTATTTCGTCTGCAGCCTTGCTCTTTGAGGCAGAATATTTTACCGTGTCCTGGACAATCCCTGTGAATTGGTACCCAAGTGATGATTTGGGGCGCCACTACCTCCACCGCCACCAAGCCCTCACATCGTAAAACGTCACGGCTCGAATCAGAAGAAGAATCGAGTGAAGGGGGCGTCGGTCATGTCTGCACAGCTTTCAGCTGACCCCAGCTCCGGAATTTCAGCACCGACGGGCTTCACCAGCGATACTAACTTTCTCTGGACGCAGCATATGCACTACCGTCGTCGGTGACGATTCGTGGAAATCCAGGTATATCCGACGCAAAATATCGAAAAGACTTGCTAGCGCAACCGAATCTCAACGTCCCCGCAGGCCAAGACCAAGTTATTCAGAACGCGAGCACAATAAACACCGTTAATTTCAGAAGTTCACCCAACATCTGCCAATCATATTTAATTATTACTGTCACCGCGATACATCAAAAACGGGACCAAGCAGGCGGAATCCACATAGCTTGTCGTTGAGTCGAAAATGCTTTGCCGCGTTTTCAGATGTCGTCCATTGGTGCCTCCTATGAACGAAAACAAGTGTAAGACTAGCGTAGCCTTGTAGCAGGCTACAATGTAGCTATTAGTGTGTGTTCATGCGGGTACTGCTAAAAATAAATGAACGTCCCGCTAACACTTTGTATGATGTGGTACCTTTAACTGCGGAGCGGTTGTAGCTGGCCGTAATGGGTGGCACGTAGCGCATAACGCGTTAAAAATACCAAGAAAAGGACGAGCACTGGAGAGCGCATGACTTGCGGCGAGAGCCGACCATCTCCGGCACGCGCAGTGCTTAAGCAAAAAAAAAAAAAAAAGACCGGGGAAAACCTCGAGGAGCGCCTCGCGTTGTGTAGCAACCAACAACGCCACAGCTGGTGTTACACCTGCTCGACCGGGCCTCTACCCGACTCCAGGATCGCCGCGCATGCATCGTACACGTACGCGCCGCCCCTGCGCCACAGCTGTCGTCAAGCGCTACCGCGCATGTACTTCTTGGAATAAGGACCACGACGATATCGATGCATATGACGATGACTACAATTACCACAGTGCAAAGCGACGACGGTGTATGTGAATAAACAATTTCAAACTTGTACAAATGTGTGGTGATGCGTCCCTCAGCGCTCATGTAGAACGAAAGCCTGCAGCTTCGCTATGGGCGACTTTTAGCGACTTAGTGCAAGATTTACGAGTTTTTTCAGCCAGAATTGGCAACCAACCTACATACCTAGCGCCTTCTCATTGCATTATACACGAGAGATCATTATTTTATCTAATTTTCCTGCCTGACAAATAACAGTTGCGTTTATACCACTATATACGCACCCACGCGTCTCACTAACACTAGTTATACTTTCCTGGGTGATCGCGTACGTCCTCTGCTGAAACAAATACCAGAAAATGTCGACTAATTTGTATTTCTTGCTTGCATTGCAACTTCAACTTAATGAGAAGGCATTGAGAAGCTCACTGAGTGAATGAAAAAAATTGGCCGCGTATCTGCTCCTTTAGTTGCAAATGTCGTCAAAAGACGATAGCCTTCGTAGGCATTTGCCAAGGAAATGCCCCCCTTCACTTTCCCGCTCACCTCTCATGCTGTTCCTGTAACGTCGAGCTCATCCTAAAGTAAACACACTAAAGGTTTGCTCAAGGCGATTTGAATTTACCGCGTTCCACTGCTACAGGCGGTGTTCCTCGATGCCAGCGCTGCAGTACGGCGGAGACGCGCGTGAATGGAGGCGGTCGACTACAAGGTTTATAGAGCCGCGTGGCCGTGCTCCACGTGCGTTCCAAGAAAAACGTGGAACCTAGCTAGTGGAACCATTCGTTGCTGTTGCCGCGTGATTTTTCATATGCCGCCAGGAGGCGGCGGTTTCCTGCAGTAGATGTAGAATATCATTTGCTTTCGAAAAACCAAGGACCCAGGAATTTTTTATAAATGAACACTGTAAATATCCCTTGTGTACTAATTTCTTGTCTTATATTTGCGTAATGCCTTGTTCTTGTTCAACAAAGTTGACAAGTATGAACATATGAATCGGGCTTAGACGTTTACATTTGGCTGTGAGTATGTAAGACTATTGCGCAGTAACCATTTTACTTTGGCCGGGTGGCTGAATCGAGTCACAGTCCTGTAAGGTCCACTTATGAGATTAGCGGCCAGGCGCCCGAGCTGCGCGTGAGAACCCGCCGCTCGGTCTGGTGGCCCAGCACTATAGACTCTACGCTGCAGCCGTCGCCAATTCGTCACGGCGTGCACGGGAGATGGATTGTATGGCCCAGCGCATACCACAGGGATAATACCCCATTGAGAAAGCAGACGGCGCCGCCGGATTCCGGGAACCACCGTCGGAGTGACGCGCGGAGGTGGTGGGATTACCGGCGTCGAAGCGCGCGCCGTGCAAGAAACCATTGTTAAAGCGCCCCCGCGGGTGCAGTGCACTGTCGCCGTCTTTCGCTTTCACCCCGCGGGGTCGCCCGCACCTGCTCATCTGCGAGCGTGCCGTTGACCCGAAGACGGCGACGCCTCATTGAATATTTCGTGGCGTGCTGAGTGACAGCGTGAATTTGGGCACTCCCATACGCGTGTACGAACGCTACAGGGGCGTTCCCGAGAGAGGGTGGTCTCGAGGTTTTATAAGGCCGAACTCGGCCGTTGGAAATCGTTCTCGTCTGAGCGCCGAGCTGGGCAGTTCCCGGCGGGACAAGGAGTCTCGACCGTTAAAGCTAGGTTAGGATTTGTAAGCCCCCTAGGCAAGAGGTTAAGATCGCGTCGGAGGTTAAGGGTACAGCGCCGTACCGGGCAACTAGACGGATCTTGCGGCGAGACAGGGTCTCGGCCGTTGTTTCTCGAGCGGTTTGTGTACGCTCCGAGAATAGGAGAGTTAGACGAAGTTGAGGAGCTCGAGTGATTTGTGCGCGCTCGGAGCTAGTGTCTAGCTGCAGTTTGAAGTTTTTCTTTTTATTACTAATGTACCTAGTTTTCCTACTGTAAATAGCTGTATATAAACCTTCGTTTCACCTAATCAACCCCAACGCCTCGAGTTCGTCAGTTCGACCGCCATCTCCAAGAACTTCAACACCATCGCCCTGCCAGCCTCCTTCCAAATCAACCGGAGCCCGGGCGATTGGGTTCCTGATCGACACCGGACTTCGGGGAAACGATCTTTACTAGTCCCATACAGAAACATTTTTTCGGCACTTAGCCTAACCGGAGACATACTAGCCTATACGCGCCAAACTGGTATTGCTGGCCTGTGTGTCTCTTTAGACCAAAAACAGGCATTTGATAGGGTCAATCATTCATACCTGCTTGCCATATTTCAGGCATATGTGTTTACCCCTGAATTTGTTCAGCTACTCCGAGAATTGTATAATTTATCCAGTGACCTGGTCATTAATGGTGTGGTCGAGGGTGAAATTGCAATTCATAGAGGTGTCAGACAAGGATGCCCCTTGTCGCCGCTTGTTTTTGTCTTATGTCTAGACCCCTTCATCAGAAAACTCGTTGATAATCCCAAAATTCGGGGTCTCCCCCTGCCCGGACAAGGCTCGGTTAAAGTGTCTGCGTACGCAGATGACTTGACTATTTTTATCCGGGACATTGATAGCCTCACGGCTGTTTTAGGGGACTTCGATTCTTATGCTCGACTTTCAGGTGCCGAATTAAATGTCACAAAAAGTGCTGTCCTCCCTCTGAGAAACGCTACACTCGCCCCATCCATAACTTAAAAATAGTTCGAGACCTGAAGATTCTCGGCGTCAAATTTACCGAAGAAGGTGTTTCTCCAGTCATGTGGCCCGAGTTAGTTGATGATATTCAAAAGAATGTTGCCAGGGCTAGGTCTTTCAACCTCTCTTTTTCGGAGAAATCGTATCTGATTAAATGCGTTTTTCTTGCTAAATTCTTTTTTGTCTCCAGGAAATATGCTGCCTCCCAATCCTGTTACACACAAAGTGTCCCGCGACATTTTTTCTTTCTTTTAGGATGGAATCACGGAGCGTTTAGCGAGGGATGCCCTGCGCCTCCCACGCCGCTCTGGGGGTTATAATCTCCCTTGCATCGACCTCATGAGCCAGTTGTTGGCCCTTAGAGTCGTCTCTTCACTTCTCAGTGACGTAGAAGCTCCGGGCAGACCTTTGATCCTATACTTTCTCGGTCTTTCTAGGTGGAATCTGTCCAACTTTGGCCAGAAACCTGCACCCCAGTGCAGCTATCCCGTCAAGATTTTTCAAGGCCGTCATTACTTTAGCTAAGGAAATTCGTGCATTGGATGCTGATCTCGATTTTGTGAATGAACAACCTGCCAGGCTGTGTGAAGAAATAGTTGTTGCGAGATCGGGCAAACGTGTGGATCCACCAGATTTCTCCTGGTTACAGCTGACTTCAGGTAGGCGGCCAGAGGACGCTAAAAACATCCAGTGGCAAAAAGCGTGGCGAATTCTTCCCAGAAAAGACATTATTTCGCTGTGGAGTAACACAGAACTCTTCCTGTCCCAACTGCGGTCAACCAGAATCCACGGCTCACACTTTCTCAAACTGCAGTGTTGCGCGTTGCTTTTGGCGCATCATACACCGTGCCGCTTCAAGTTTGGGGCTTGCACGGTATCAAATGAGAGAACAGTGCTCTGGCAAACCCCTAGGCAAAATATTCGTAGTAATCGGCGATTATATACTATGGCGTAATCGCTGCAGGGCTGTAGCACAGAATCGCAGGCTACGCATGCAGTGGCCCTTGCTTTTCTTTTTCAGACAACACCTCGCGACCTTTTCGGAAGGCCAGTTAGCCCTTTTGGGTGAGGAACAGTTTCTGCGACATTGGTCTACCCGGTTTATTGAGGTTTCGAACAAAAGGGTTATTATTCATGCCAGTTTTTCAGACCTGTGTCCTTAGGGATTGTCGTTGTAACAAGTGATTTCGGTGTTAGAATTGTGTGTTAGTGCGGTACAGTACCCGTAGGGACATAAAACCAAAGCTGTTCAGTATATTGCTGCATTCTTGAAGCGAATGTTTTTGTATCCTTGTTTACCTCGCATGTTAATCTTTTGGTTGCAAGCAACTCTGAATTGTTTGTATGTTAATTTTTGTCTATAATCAACTTGAAGCTGCTTATATATTTCTGTAAGTGTCTGTTACTTGCAGCCTTCGCGCTCTATTAGTTTTGTAACCACCGGCGCTGCACTTGTTTAATTGTTTCTGGCTGTTACGTTGTATCATTGATACCAGGATTTTAAATGCAGAGCATTTCAGTAACTCACGATGTCACCCGCGTTGACGTCCGTAGTGCGCACCGTCGTTGTCCGCACCCCTGCCTACTATATAAAAAATACTATCCGGCGCCCGGTTTCGATCCCTCGACCCTGCGGGCGGAACGCAATGTACATGGTGCTCTACCCACTGCGCCACAAAGCCGGTACAGAATGGGACGCTACGAACGCGCCTTATATCATTGACTCATTCAAATTACTGCTGACGAGCGCTCTCTCGTCAGCAGTTGCCACAAGTGCAACAACATTAACGTCACGCAAAATACTTAACGTCGTGCGCCCGCGGAAATGCTCTGCATTTGATCGTGCCCCTCGCGAGGGGGATGTTTCACTGCGTCTGCTCTCGGTCGCGGGACCCGTGGCGCCATCTGGCGGAGGCGCGGCACAACTCGTAGCACTTTGAAAAGATGCGGCGCCAGCCAGCTGTGTGTGTGCGTGCCGCACTTGTACAAATGGCGAGTGCATTGGCTGTCCACAGAGCAAAGCAATCGTGCAAGTAAGCCGTTGCAGTCAGTCAGTCAGTCAGTCAGTCAGTCAGTTAGTTAGTTAGTTAGTTAGTTAGTTAACAACTCCGCAAGCGTTTGCGTTTCTTGCTTTTTTACTTTGCGCAGTGCTAGTAGTAGTCAATGTCATATGCATCGATATCGTCGTGTTCCTAATGCCAAGCATTACATCCGCGGTCGCGCTTGACGACCGCACTGGAGTTTTTTCGAAATCTTAAATGCTTGCACCCACCGCGGTGGCTGAGTGGCTATGGCGTTGTGCTGCTGAGCCCAATGACGTGGGTTCTATTTGAGTCTAAAAGAAAGTGGTGAAAAAATGCCCGCCGGGTGGAATCCGAACCCACGACCTCCAGAATACCGGTCTGGTGCGATAACCACTACGCTACCGGCGGGGCTGTTTCCCCAGCACTTTTCGGGTATTTATGTTAAGGAATTTTTGTTTCCTGCACTTGGGGGTGGTAGCCAGCGCCACTCGGACTACTCGGGGTGAAGGGGACCTTCTTTTTTTATAATAAATTTATCCTTTCAAGACAGACAGACAGACAGACAGACAGACAGACAGACAGACAGACAGACAGACAGACAGACAGACAGACATACCAAAATTTCTGGGTTTAAGTAGCCAAAGAAAGACTATCGTCTTTAAAAGCGCGTTGTCTGGCGCCCGCAGCAGGGCACTAAATTCCTGTTGTCATGCACCCGTCATGGGGATCCGTAGCGCGAGGCCTAAATGCCGGCGGAGTAACGTGAAAAGAACGCGCGTATGCGCCAGGCTGTCGTGAAGCCTAACATTACCCTCTAAGGCCTGTATACCTTCGTCAACGTTCCTCCGTAACTTGGTGTGCAGTGAGTTTGACGCTGTGTGTCACGGCATTTGGCCGTTCCAAGGGCATGGCAGCGCATGGCATGGCAGTGTCAGTTGCATGCATGCATGGTTGACCACCCTGCCCTTCCTTCGAGGCGGGCCGCCATTTGCAATGCCCGAAGTTAACAAACTTTTTTCTCCTGGTTAGTCTGCTGTGTCGGCCGTCTCTGCACTAACGGTTGGCTCCCTGGTTGGCGATGAAATCGCGCGACTATACAAATCTGTCCGAGAGCGACGCTCACCTCGTCGCCTTAAGATGCAGCAAACTTCGCATGACGTTTGCGATTCGCAAGCGCAAACGCATCTTAAAGAAGTGCCTGATGTTTCAGATGCGAAGAATCTCATGCTCGGGGCTGTGTCCCTCCCTCCCTTGTTGTCCGCCGTCCGCACTCTACGGCGCATGCGCGTCTCTTCAGCCCCGTCAGCGTTTGGGCTGACATCAGTGCAGTTCACTATAAAAAGAAATAGTTAGGCGGCGCCCGGTTTCGATCCCACAACTCTCTGGTCGCAACGGGAGGTACGTGGCGCTCTTCCCACTGCGCTCCAAACCGAGACTGGAGCATGTCCTAAGAACGCGCCTTATGTCCTTCACTCATTCAAACTACGTCAAGAAGCTACTGATACAACGAAGGCACGCGAAGCTGAACGTCAACGGAAACGACGAACTGAAAACTTTTGAGGAGGACGTTGAATTTTCTGCGGGAAAGCTGTGCAGCTCAACCAGAGAAGACGACGAAGAGGGCGGGCAGCGGGGTAGGAGCATGAGCACGCAATAAAGACCAGAACCAGGAGGTGTTCGATCAGGTAACGCAGGTGTCGATCTCTTCGCTGTCTCTACATTTCTCTGCATTTCTTTACATTTCTCTGTCTCTACATGGGGGTTCACACTCGTTCCCATTCGTGCTCCGATAAATGAAACAACATAACGGCAACACAATGGAACCTACACGGAACCCCCATGATGCTTCGCATCCTCCTCATGGTTCCCCACAGGAAAATTCTGTAATTTTTTTTATATCAATTCCTAATTGTATCAATGGATATCAGTAAAGCTCATTCATCTACTGTCGTACGCCCCCCAGGTGGACCTGAGGGAGGTGCTTTAGTTCCAAGGAATTCACGAAGTTTATTAGAGGCTGCAGTTTTCGTTTATTTTCCTTCCTTGTTTTCTGTCTTCTGTCGTCTCTCCCACTTTATTGTGGTATGTTATTGACGCCGTCGCGACCCGCTCAGATTATCCCAGAAGCCGCCGCAGGTGGAAAAAAGACGAGTTCGGGACTTTGATATATATGCACATGGCCTGTGTGTGCGGCGAACAGCTCCAGTAGCCTGCCACGTCAATGAAGGCAGTGCTCTATTTTCTTCTGCTCTATGTCGTTGTTCTGGCAGCTAAAAAGAATACCCAGTGAGCTTATGTCGCCTCTTATTAAGTAGCCAAGCGTGATAGAAGCGAGTCACGTCAGCTTCGGTACAAGTGTGGGAAGCGAAAGTGGGCTGTTCGCGTGCGGCAATTTACCCTGGTTTCTTAGCCTGAAAATTATTTTTCGCCCCTAAACGCCGCAAACCATCATCCAACCCCCATGCCACTATAGTGCATGCTATGTATCCTCCGCCCTATACCCCGCTACAGGCACTGCCGGCTCCGGTTTGGCACTAAGTTCCACATGGTATGGGAGTATTCGCAAACCACATTCCCCAATCCTCATCCAACATACAAGTCGTTGCCTTGCCGGCAGCCCAGCACCCAGCTCACAGTACTGCGTTGACTGGCGGGGAAAGCGCGGGATCCGCGAACTAAATGATCGCCTGTCCTCCCCCCTCCCCCCCCCCTACAACGTGAGGCCTCCTCCAATCATATTTCATTAATTTTTACCTATATATTTGACCACTGTGGAAAATTAATCACTGAAACGCTTTTCGGAGATATCGAGGAGAGTCGTCTTATTATGTCCTCGCGAATTGCACACCCGGGTTCTACCTAAGGGTGTTTAATGGCACCAGGATATTGCTCGCAACAGGTGACAGGGAGCGATGTAGTTATATACGATCTAAGTAACGGGGCGCAGGTAGAAGGGCTCGCAAGGGCCATTTCTCGAACTGCCTTTGGTGTGACCGGGGCACCCTTCTTGGGGCACCCGGCACATTAATAGCACCGAACGATGGCACCGCGTCCGCGGTATTCCCTCGATACACCTCATCGTAGCCAGCAGCAGGGTATAGAGCGGGACGGAAGAAACAGCGTCATGGAGCCGCACATTCATTCTCGATCGGGCAACATATACACCGACCCAATTGGGTTCACAAAGAGCGCAGTGCTTCCATATTTCACACATCTTGGGCGGAGTGTATGAAGCAATTGGTCGTGGTAATGCCTCGCAAGGGTCTTCAGCCGGCCTGTCTCCCTTGTGCAAAAGCGCCTTTCAAGAAGCATGAGGGATTGGCCTCTTTTTAGCTCGTGCTTCTCGTTGGCGTCTCCGGCCACGGTAGTTTTCGTTCCATTGTCGCTGCAGGATTTACTCTCTCTCTCTCTCTCTCTCTCTCTCTCTCTCTCTCTCTCTCTCTCTCTCTCTCTCTCTCTCTCTCTCTCTCTCTCTCTCTCTCTCTCTCTCTCTGTCTTGTTCTATGGATGGCACAACCAGCGCCTTATTCGATGCAGCTTCTGCAGCTTCCATTTGACCGCTCAATGAGGAAGGTAGTTGCGGTAATATTGGATGACATGTGTAGGTGAAAAAGGTGAACATTGTGAGGTATGTCCGCACTGGTTATTGTGAGCGTTAGCATCATTATAAGTTTCTGATAACTTGTTATAATTGGTCAAATCATTATTTTAAAAGTTGATTTATTTATAGAGAAACAATTACATAATTATTGATTAATTGATTGACTGATTGATTGATTGGTTGGTTGATTGATTGGTTGGTTGATTGATTGATTGGTTGGTTGATTGGTTGGTTGATTGGTTGATTGATTGATTGATTGATTGATTGATTGATTGATTGATTGATTGATTGATTGATTGATTGATTGATTGATTGATTGATTGATTGATTGATTGATTGATTGATTGATCGCATTATCAAGCCGTGATTCATTGCCCTGTGGTAGTAGGATGTATAATATGTATGTATGTATGCATACGTACGCGCTCTGAGGCATGCCCACGCGGACAATCCCTAAACTTGATGCCCGAATGCCAGTACATCGTGAATACATCCCGAGAACAGCATTTCCTGCACTGATGGTTGACGCTGCAAAATAAGCATTATGACCTTACTTGCTTCCACCGCTGCTGCTGCTGCTGTTGCAAATAGTTGCGCAACTCTGAGAAGAAAGGCAGTAAAATGCAAACCACTGCTTCTGAAAATTCAATTTGCCATGGAAGCTGCGTTCAGGCTCTCTGCTCCCACATTCGCCATCCGAATGCTACAGTGCTCCTGCACTCAATGACGACAGCGGGGGACCACAATATTTTCCCAGCCTCTTTTGGTTCCCTTGGTGTTCGTACTCATTCTTCCGCTACGTATGAAACCTTGCATATTTTTTTATACAGTGCACACATTACGGCTCTCAAAAACCATGTTTTAGTAATAAGGCCTTCCATTCCGTAGCAGCTAGGGCAGACTGGTCAACGGTAATTTGTTTCTACTGGTACAGCGCGCTGTCCGCGGGCCCATATAGCTAAACCTTCATGTCGGATTTCCCTTCCCCGCTGCGATACTGCATGGTCTTGACAGCACTGAGTGACTGATAGCGGCACTCTCGGAGCCGGAATCAGCAGGGGCTGAATTCTTGAAAAAAGGGGCGTCGTTTTGAAGCGACGCGGTAGCCCCATGCAAGTACGTTTGTTGTTGGGCTGGGCCCGGGCTCCCCTTTGAGGGGCGTGAAACGGGGGGAAAGTAGAACGAGGAGCAGTGTAGCAAGGGCGCAAACTGACGCGCAGTGCCCCCACCCCTCCGTCATTTCGCTTGTCGCTGTGGGCCCTTCCTAAGGTGTTATTTGTTCTACTTCTTCCCCCTTTTCCCGCCCCTCAAAGGGGAGCCCCAGCCCAAGAACACACGCATTTGCATGGCGCTATACCGCGTCGCTTCAAAACGACGCCCGCTTCCGCCGTAAAGGTTGAAGAAGTGAGTACGAGAACTTCTTGCTTTCTTCATATATTCCTACGCAGAAAAGCGGCGTCCACTGTAGAATAGATTCCGAGCGAGCTACAACCACGACCAACTAAATGGCTACCACACGATCAATCAACCCCTGCGCTAGAAAAACTCGATCTTTAGTTTTTCCTGTTTAGTGTTTTCTTTTCATTCCCATTTTTCAGCATTAGCGAAGGAGTCGTGGATGTTGTGATCAAGTTAGACAAGCTATACAGGCTAAATATAGTACAGACCTATGCGCCAACAACCAGCTATAATGAAGAAGCCGTAGACAGCTTCGTAGACAGCAATGAAGAAGACAACAACGCAGTTCACGATTGGGATGGGATACCTTAACTCGAAGGTCGGTGAGAAGCAAATGGGAGAGAGGTCAGTGTAAAACTTCGGAATAGACAGTCGCAACAGTCGAGGAGATACACTGGTGGGATTTGCAGGGAGAAATAATCTGAGGTTGATGAACACATTTTTCTACAAACGAAAGAAGAGGAAATGCATATGGAAAAGTCCCGATGGTACAACAAAAGACGAAATCGACATCCTTTTAAGTGACGATCTAAGTATCATGTGCAAGACGTAGAGATGCTAAGTAAGATTAGGAGCAACGACCATAGGATAGTTAGATGCAAGTAAAGGCTAAATCTCACAAGAAAAAGAAAGAAGCATGAAAAACTAAGAAACCCTGCATGGAGTTAGTCAGAGCCAGATAGCAGGAGTTTAAAATAACTCTTCAAAAGAAAATCACGCTTCTGAACTAGCAGACCGAGGTCACTGTCGACAGGCTAAATGACAACCTAACATCGGTACTCAGTGAATCAGCAGCAGCTGTAGAAACAACATGTAGGGAATACACTGGAAGACTAAGAAAACGAAGGAATTATTTGTCAAACGTAAGAACATGAGAGTTTCAAGTACGATAGATCGGATTGAATTGGTCGAGCTACCGAAAGGGATTAACGGTTGTATAACAAGCGAAATTCGTGCATATAACATGCCACTGATAGAAAAAACGCTGGAAATAGAGGGAAGCTTGAAAGCAACTAAGAGAAAGCCAGCCATCTGCAAAGACGGTATGTACGCACTCAGAGAAGAGCACGGTAACATTACGCACAGCTTGGACTAGAAAATAAAAGTAGCACAACAATTCTACAACAGGCTGTATGCCAGCGACGTTATAAGAGGGGAAAATACTGAGAGTGCAAGTTCAACTTGCGATGACCCACTAGTAACTAAAGAGGAAGTATGAAAGGCTGTAAAAGACCTAAAAATAGGAAGAGCTGCCGGTGGCGACGCCATAACCGCAGCTTTTGAAGGATGCACGATATATTGTACTGGAAAGTCTTGCTGCCCTATTTTCGGAATGCTTTGAGAAAAAGTGCCCATAGCCTGGAAAGACGCCAACATTATTCTCATTTATAAGAAGGGAGATCGCAAGGACTTCAAGAACTACACACCCCTCATCCTACTCTGAGTTATTTGCGAACTGTTTACAAAAGTTATAGATCGCCGCAGATAGGTGACAGCCTGGATTTCCAATCAGCCAGAGAGGAGGCCGGGTTTAGGAAAGGCTACTCCACCATGGATCACATCCATGTCGTGAATCAAGTGATAGGAAAAACCTCAGAGTTAACTATCCCCTTTGCATGACATTTATAGATTATGAAAAAGCATTTGATTCCGTACTTACCGCAGCGGCGACCGAAGCACTGAAAGACAAGGGAATAAACTAAACCTACATAAAACATCTACCAGACACACATAAGGAATGCACGGGCGGGAAAACCCTCCACAGGCAAAGCAATAACTTTCTGATCCGAAAGGGAGTATTTTGATCCAAAATACTCACACCATGCATCTGGAAGGGATATTTAGAAAGCTTGATTGGGAAAACATAGAATTAAAGATAAAGGGGGGGGGGGATACTTGAGCCATTTGAGGTTTGCGTATGATATGCTTCAGATACAACATTCAGAAAGCACGGCCGTGGGGCTAACAATATATATGAATAAATCTAAAATAATGGGAAATAAGCATACCAAATACGTCCTCTTCAGCCCAAAGAACGGAACGTTAGACGCAAAAGAATATAACTTCCTCGGACGGATGGTTAGTGCTGACCCCTACCACGAGAGACAAATCAGGAGCAGAATAGGTATGCCTTGCGGAGCACTCAGCAATCACTTCAAATAAGCAAAAGTACTCTATCTCTGCCACTCAAAAGAAAAATCTCAAACAGTGCATACTGCCGGTGATGACATACGGAGCTGAAACATGGCCCCTTACTGAACAACTAGAAATCAAACTTAGATGGGATCAACGGACCATGGAACGAATAATGTTATGAGTAACACTCAGGGACAGGAAGCGAGATACGTGGATCAGGGAACAAACTAGAGTAGAAGATATTGTTCACATAAACAAAAAGAAGTTGACTCTGGCTGGCTCTGTTGTGAGACGAACCGACAACCGGCGGACAATCAGGGTAATACAGTGGATACCAAGAGATGGGTTAGAAGAAGGAAAAGGCCATTAATTCGATGGAGTTATTAAATAGAGAACTTCGGGAGTAAACTGTGAACTCGCGCAACGCAGGACAGGAGTGGTTGGAGGTCCATAAAAGAGGCCTTCGTCCTGCAGTGGACCTGAGTAGGCTGATGACGATTTCTTTCCCCCAAACAGCGTTAGTGAATAATGTAGCGTTCCAGTGTACATATCGGCTTTATATTTCTTGGCGTTACGTCTTGTTGGCTTTGCGTATTCACTCCGCATGTTAAACGAGCCCCTTTGGTAAAAAAGTGGAAGCTCATTCTTTACCGTTTATCTGCTGCCATCTATTCGCGCTGCCTGCGTAATTGCGATCTCTAATCGTTGTCTCTGGCCGGGTCGAACTCCTCACCACCAATAAATCTCTCTACAGTGCACGGCACCATGAGAGAGGGATGGAGCTTCCAGTCTTCCGTTTTCCTGTGTATCGCTTTGCCGTTTTTTCTCGACCCTACCCGTGCAAATACGCCGCGGCGTGTGTTGGGAAAAGGCTATTTTGTATCAAAATACCGATCCCTCCACGCACGCAAGTGACAGGACCATCGCCTCTATGGAGCCCAGAAACCACGACAGCCGGCTAGACACAGGCGTCTAGCCGGCTTCGGGGCGCCCCTTTATGTACGCTTTATTCCTTCGGGCGCCAATGTTTACGTACGCAGGGGTGATAAATGAGCCAAGAGCAGCCAGGCCTCTAATGAAAGCCTTCGGTCAGTAGCGTCACAGGAAAATGCCTGCCACATTGCCTGAAGTGGTCGCTGGGCCAAGATGAAAGATAACTAGCTCGCCGATAGCTGTGCCATCATTATGGGTTAAGGAGAAATAAAATGGCACACATGAGCGAACCGAAAGAGAGAATGAGCATAATGAAAATATAAATAGCAGCGAAGCTGAAGTTATGAGCACAGCAACCCACAGTGACCGAGAAATCTAATGGCTCCTCTATCTTAGGCATTTTTTTTTCATTTTGCTATTGAACAATATTCTACCTGGAGGAGGAGGAGGAACAACTTTAATTGCACAGCATGCCAGCGCAAAACGCACTGGATGAGAGCGGATCCCTCTTCACAGGATTCCATATGCTGTCTTCGCCACCTGGCCCCTGGTAACCAGCCGTAGCTGATCCTCCAAGGCGGGGCTGGACAGCAAGATCTCCCATCGCTCGCTAGGGGTAAGGGTGGAATGTCGGTGTATGGAATGCTTTCTGCTTTTTGCTCCACGAGCTTTCGACAGCAGATTTCCGAGGCACGTAATTTCTCCACGTTAGTATCATCATATCTTATGTATTACATGGCCAATGTGCCCCGAATTAAAACTCGTGTTTGTCACGTTAGCTACACTGAAGCCGTGCCGCAACGGCACTCGTAGAGAGATCATGGCATCATCGTAGTCACCCAACCAAAGCTCTTTATAGGAACCAGCAAAATAGGGTTATAATCATCTTTGTTATCTTGGGTTATGTAAGTGGCGTAGCGCCACTTTATATCGCAGTTGCTGGGGTAGCTCTCATGCGCAGTATGCGGACTCCCAAAGCAAAGTAATTGAGTTCGTATTAGGGGCCGTGGGCGTTCTTTTTTCTCATAATATTTCTGCTTTCCGTTATTTCTGCTTCACGTTTGGGCCAATCTTCTTCATCTTCTGGGTTGATTTTACACGTACGGACCCTTTGAGTGCGAAATAACTAGGTGAGCTCCAACCAGCTTTTTGTGTTGCGCTACCAACACACGCAAGCAAAGCAGTGCTACCCTTCGCTCTGCGCTTGACGAATTGATTTTTTGTCGCAAGGTTTTAAGAGAAGCTTATATGGCTAGGGCTCAGTTTATTTTACGCGTCTGTGGCCAAAAACTCTAGAGGCTCCTCTAATCTTGTAGGTTTTCACCGTTGATTACTATATACCACTAGACCACAAGATGATGATGATTAAAAAATTAACCTGTGGTCAATAAAGTTGCTGGCTAACAGTCATCCAACAGTCCCAGCAGACATCCTCCGAGCCCGACAAAGTTCACTCGCCCAGCTCCAACGGGTACAACAGCTGTACCGGCACACACTTTGCACCTAGAGATGGCACTCTGCACGCAATGTCTGCCCATTATACCCAAACTGTTCACGCAATTCCGCAAGGGTGTCGACTCCACTATAAATCAGGCGCCGGTGCACGCTGTCGGTGATGACGTACGCGCAGCAATGGTAGGCGGGTAGCAATATAAAACTGAATAATTTGAGGCGCTAAACTACGGGTACCAGAAGAAACACGTAGACGCAGACAAGGCGCCATGGGAGTTGTCTACGAGATTCCCATGAGTTGCAACAAGTGTTATATTGAGCAAACAGGCAGGTGTTTCAACGACAGAGCGCGCGAGCACTGTTGGGCAGTAAAGAACAACGCTGGGGGCCACGTGGGTGAGCACTCCAAAAGGTGCACTCTTTAGGGTACAGACTGCACTCGCTCTTCAAACAGGCCGCGTTTTTAAAATGGGTCAGAGATAGGCAAAAAAGGGAGATTGTGGAGGCGTACTTCATTGACAAGGCGGGAAACAAGTGCATCAATACACCGTCGGTCGCATTATCACTTAAAGAATTCGAGTTCTTAGATGGACACGTGTAGGATTGCACACGTTGTTGGTGTTTTGTTTTGATGACGTCAGAACTGTGTATTTAACCTAAGGTTTTTCACTAATAAAATTTAGTTGGAAGTGGCGCCTTGTCTGCGTTTACGTGTTTCTTCTGGTCGCCGTTGTTTAGCGCCTGAAATTATTTAGTATGTTCAACCAACTAGCCCTGATTAGGCGTTTGTTACTTAATCAATATTGCCGCGAACCATACATTGGGTTTGTTTATTTGTGTTTTGCTTTAACCGCCCGGCTGCGCCGGTCTGCGTTATCGTTGCGCCAAGGAAGCGCGTGTTCCATTCTTTCTGCTGTGCCGCATGTGTTATCTGTTGTGATAGGGAGAGCATTCCGATCTAACGTGAACAGCCCAGAATAATCTTCTTGGATCTACTATGTTCTCGATGTGAATCGACGTTTCGAGAACCACGCGCGCCGAAAGATAAAAGGCCTGCAGTGCGGACGCCGGGGCATTCGATTCTGCGACGCTCGCCGACGCACTTACGTCACTTTGTTGACCGCTGCTTCGTCGCCTCTGTATTCTTTTCAGTTGTTAGGGGAGCACAAGTTCGCTCCAATAAACTTGTTTCTTTTCCAAACAACTCCGTCGTCCTTGGCTTCGTGACATCTGGTGGAGGTTCGGGGTACGCACCCTTCATGCCCACTACAACCTCTGGAAGCCGCCAAGCCAGTCCAACAAGAGCCAGCCACCGCCTCCAAGATTTACCACCCGAGTTCGGTCTACTACCGGAGAAGACGAAGAAAAAAGACGTCGCAACCAGCACCATGCTCAACCAAGCCAATCCTCCTGTCGTTCTGCAGCAGCCACGGGAACCGCAATCATTCCGAGGAGCCCCCTCAGAAGACCCAGAAGAATGGGTGGAGAAACTGGAGCGCGTCCGGAAATTCATCAGGTGGGACGACGCAGCAACGTTCCGGCACGTTTTCTTTTACTTGGAAGATTAGGCTCGTACTAGGTTCGAGAACCACGAGAGCTCCTTGACAAACTGGGCTCAGTTCAAAAGCGAGTTCACTAAGACCTTCACTACCGTCGTGCGGAAAGAAAGAGGCGCCCTTTTGTTGGAAACACGCACGCAACACCCCAACGAAGGAGTCGTGATCTTCGTTGAGGAGATGAAGCAGCTATTTCGCCGCGCGGACCCCGAAATGACGGAAGAAAAGAAGTTGCGCTTCTTAATGCGCGGAGTGAAGGAGGAACTGTTTGCTGGACTTGTCCGAAATCCGCCCAAAACCATCGCCGAATTCCTGACCGAAGCCAGCACCATTGAGAAAGCCCTCGAAATGCGTGCTAAGCAGTATGACCGCAACTTTGTTGGCGCGGCCAATGCGAACGACTTTGGCAGCATGCGGATCCCGGCTGACAGCCTACGCGAGACTATCCGCGCAAAAGTGAGAGAGGAGCTGCGGAAACTTCCCCCAACGCCGCCGCAGCCCCAAGTCGCTTCCCTCACCGACGTGATTAGAGAAGAAGTGCAACAAGCGTTGGGAACTTCTACGCCATCCGAGGTACCCCGAGAGCCACAAGCTATGACATACTCCGCGGCTGTTCGTCGACCCCGCCCTGCTCCAACACGCCATCAAGAGGCCCCGCCGTACCGCCGCCCACTGTCACCCGCCCGACCCCCGGCCCGAAACCAGACCCCGAGGAAGACGGACGTATGGCGAACTCCCGATAACCGTCCTCTGTGCTACCACTGCGGAGAGGCCGACCACATCTACCGTCGCTGCCCATACAAGAGACTCGGACGGCGTGGTTTCTCCGTCGACGCACCTCGCCCTCTCCCTGGCCAACGACCACGTGAGATCGACGAGTATCTATCTGAAACCAGCCGTGGCCCAGCGCGTTTCAACCGTTCGCCGTCGCCCTACCCATACCAATCGCCGAACCGCCGTAGCAACGCTGACTTCGCCCGTGGAAGGTCCCCCAGCCCACGCGGGGGAAACTAAAAGCAGCAACTTCTGGAGGTGAAGTCGCTCTACGGTGAAAAACCGGAAACCCTCCAACGACACAAGGACGCGCCGAAGACAGTGATTCGCGACATGCCCTCATCCCGACGACCCGACCTAACCCTGACGAGACTCCCGAACACGATGACAGCTATACGCCGCGACGCTTACCCGACCTGACCGAGATGTCCGCTGAGAAGACGTCGACAACGACGACGCACAGTGCTAGACCGTCAACATGCACAAGCCGAGATGCGACGCCCCGACGCACCCGGAACTCGAGGAAGGCGGCATCCGACGTCAAGGTGTCCATCGACGGTTTTGATGTAGTCGCCCTCGTAGACACGGGAGCCGACTACTCCGTAATGAGCGGGCCATTTGCGTCTAAACTGAAGAAAGTTGTGACCAGATGGGACGGTCCGCACATACGCACAGCAGGAGGCCACCTCGTGACGCCAAGTGGAACGTACACATCTCGCGTCACCCTAGACGGCACAACGTACCCTGCTGCGTTCGTCGTTCGTCGTGCAATAATCGATCTGCAGACTAAGTCAATAACTTTTCCCCCCATCACTCCATGACGCCCGAACCGAACCCCGAACGACGTGCTGCTGTAAGGATTGCCGATGATCATGTCACCCTGCCACCCCGCGCAAGCTTGATGGTCGCAGTCTACTGTGAAGGTGCTGCTCCTGACGTCGACGCTATCGTAGACACTGATCAAAGGGTGCTTCTCGACCGTGGTGTGTCTGTCGCAAGAGGCATTGCGCGCTTCAAGGAACACCAATCCCACATTTTGGTTACTAATTTCTCCGAGGAGTACCAGCATTTAAACAAGGGCGCGGCAATTGCATTCCTCGAAGAAACGCAAGAAGCAAGTGACGTGATCGCGGTCGCCGACTTTGAACGCACACCCGTAGAAACCTTCAAGCTCCCGCAGCCCTTCCACGTGAATCCGGCGCTACCGCAAGAACAACTGAACAAATTATTGGCTTTGCTGCGTCGCTATACCGAATGTTTTTCGTCGAGTGCAAAACTACGTCAGACCCCTCTAGCGAAGCACCGAATAATAACCGAAGATGGAGCCCGACCTACCCGACAGTCACCGTACCGCGTCTCTTCACACGAACGGGAAGCCATCTGGACTCAAGTCGACGACATGCTCAGCGACGACATTATACAGCCATCGAAAAGCCCCTGGGCTACGCCCGTCGTACTCGTAAAGAAAAACGACGGCACATTAAGGTTTTGCGTTGACTACCGGCGACTGAACAAAATCACGAAAAAGGACATGTACCCCCTCCCCCGAATTGACGACGCCCTCGACCACCTCTGCCACGCGAAGTACTTCTCATCGATGGACCTGAAGACCGGCTACTGGCAAATTGAAGTGGACGAGAGAGAGAAGACTGCATTTATAACCCCAGACGGCTTATTCGAGTTCAAGGTGATACCGTTTGGGCTGTGCACAGCACCAGCGACGTTTCAAAGAGTCATGGACACTGTGCTAGCTGGCCTTAAGTGGCACACCTGCCTCGTATACCTCGACGACGTAGTGGTATTCGCCCGGACTTTCGACGAACACCTTGCAAGGTTGGAGTCTGTACTCGAGGCCATTCGTACGTCGGGGTTGACGCTGAAGCCTGAAAAGTGCCGTTTCGCATACGGGGAACTCAAGTTCTTGGGGCACGTCGTGCATTCTCTCTCTCTCTCTCTTGGGGAACGTCGTCAACGCCGCGGGAGTCCTACCTGACCCGGCAAAAACTTCAGCCATTGCGAACTTCCCAAGGCCGAAAGACAAGAAGGGCGTGCGAAGATTTCTCGGGCTGTGCGCATACTACCGGGGCTTCGTCGCAAACTTCGCACGCATTGCAGAGCCACTCACGCGCTTGTCGAAAGATAGCACCCCTTTCAGCTGGGAAAACGACCAAGAAAAAGCATTCTGCGAGCTGCAAAAACGCCTGCAAAGCCCGCCCGTGCTCGCTTATTTCGACGAAAATGCCGAAACGGAAATGCACACGGACGCCAGCGATATAGGCTTGGGTGCCGTCCTTGTCCAAAAGCAAAGCGGCTACGAAAGGGTAATCGCCTATGCCAGCCGTGGTATGTCGAAGGAGGAGAAAAACTATTCTGCCTCTGAGAAAGAATGCCTGGCTATTATATGGGCGATTTCAAAATTTCGCCCATACGTGTATGGAAGGCCATTCAAGGTTGTAACAGACCACCATGCGCTGTGTTGGCTCGCCAATTTGAACGACCCCTCTGGCCGTCTTGGGCGGTGGAGCTTGCGCCTGCAGGAGTTCGACGTTACAGTCGTTTATAAATCCGGCAGGAAACACTCCGACGCCGACTGCCTGTCCCGCGCGCCCGTCGACCCACCACCACAAGACTCTGATGAAGACAGCGCGTTTTTCGGGATCGTGACGGAGAGCGACCTAGCCGCCCAGCAGCGTGCCGACCCCGACTTACGCGTCATAATCGAGTACCTCGAGGGATGCAACGTTGCCGTTCCTAGGACCTTCAAAGGCAGCTTACCAGCATTCAGCCTGAGAAACTCCGTCCTCGTGGAGAATTTCAGCCCCGGAACAAGAGCGAATTACCTTCTCGTCATCCCCGCGTACCTTCATGACGAAATTTTGGAAGCGTGCCACGACGACCCGTCTTCCGGACATCTCGGCACAGCCCGCACTATTGGAAAAATCAAGGCGAGGTACTACTGGCCCGGCCTTACCTCTGACGTCACCCACTACGTCCGGAGCTGCCGTGACTGCCAGCGACGAAAAACGCCGCCGACAAGACCCACCGGACTTCTGCAACCGATCGCCGTCCCATCGAGACCATTTCAACAGATTGGAATGACCTTTTAGGCCCGTTCCCTACGTCACGATCACGGAACAAGTGGATTGTCGTAGCGACAAATTACATGACGCGCTACGCAGAGACCGCCGCTCTTCCGAGGGGGACTGCACAAGAAGTGGCGAAGTTCTTTATAAGCCAAGTTGTTCTGCGACATGGAGCCCCGGAAGTCCTAATCAGACCGCGGAACGGCATTTACTGCGGAGCTGATGCAAGGAGTACTACGCTACAGCAACACGGATCACCGAAGAACGACGGCGTACCACCCCCAAACGAACGGACTAACGGAACGTCTGAACAAGACAATCGCAGATATGCTGTCAATGTACGTTGACGTTGAACATGAGACTTGGGACGAAGTGCTCCCGTATGTCACGTGCAGACGCCGGGGCATTCGATTCTGCGACGCTCGCCGACGCACGTACGTCACTTTGTTGACCGCTGCTTCGTCGCCTCTGTATTATCTTCAGTTGTTAGGGGAGCACAAGTTCGCTCCAATAAACTTGTTTCTTTTCCAAACAACTGCGTCGTCCTTGGCTTTGTGACAATATCAAGCACGTCACGTCTTCTATATTCACATTCTCAAGACGCTTCTTGGTCCTCGGGATACCTCCACTGGCCTAGAAATATGCTAGTCATTGATATAGTAGGCCTTCTGTACGTCTGATGGTCTTTTGATCGCGGAAAGGTGAAGTTCTTTTACAATTTCAAATAGGTCTGCCCTTGAACGTCCCCCGAGCTGTTCACACCGACAGCACTTGTACCGTGCGCCGCCAAAAATTATGCGAAGTCTTGTCGCAAGCGTTTCACTGATGGCATCTTTGTGTGGCATATAGCACAGATGCTCAAGATGATCGTTCATTTTCCACGCTTCCGTTATACTCATCCTCGGCATTTTGCTTTTTAGTTTTGTCCCGGGCTCTTAAAAGATAATCGTTTCATGACAGACGCCCGGCGAGTCTCCGAAAGCCTTGACAGGCTGCTTTCCAAGCTAACGTTTCTTCATGGCGCCCATACTAAATTACTGCCGTGCTCTGCAGTTTCTCGCTGGCGTTAGAATCATGCTGCGACATTCCAGTGTTGTCGAGGCCCCAAGATCTTTCAAGTGGGAAGGTGGGCCCTTGGCTTTCATGGGCGTTTATTCCAAGGACGCACACTTGGCTGCTCGCTTTGTTTCGTGTGCTTTTACCGCCAGGTAAAGGGCCCTGCAGAGTCCAGCCTATCTTTGTGCTAGTGGCGATTAAGGCAGGGTTGTGTTCGTTCCACTCAGTTTCGGTCGTACTCGGCATTAACTTCCAGAATTGATCAGAGCCAATGAGGACACCTACGCCTGGCGCACGATTAATTCCCGGATAAACAACTGTGTCCGCCAGATGTTTTCCTTCCGCAGCCATGGCTTGGAGAAACGGGATATCACTAGGTGGTTCAGCCATCCCTTCGCATGTGAAAGGCATGACTATGCCTTCGATATCGCCCGTAAGGATGTCGGGCTGACTGCGGAGCGTAAACTTCACTATTCTGTCGTTTCGGTCCGCTCATTTTTCCAAACCACTGATGGAGAGTTTGGTCTTGGCGACCGTAGCGAGCTTCAGCTTGGAAGCAACACTCTCTTTGACGAAGGTTCGCTGGCTCCAATTGTCGATGATTCCGCGCATGTAGCAACAACGCTCTCACGCCATCATCCATGCCCAGAACGTCTGGAGTAGCACGTCATTGATGAGTCCAGGAGCTGAAGCAATCTGTGTGGCGACTCGCATCGCAATATTCAACTGCTGTGCGCTAGTCGAAGATGGTATGCCCATATTACGGCCGTCACACATAGATGAAGCGTGTCGTCGTAGGCATGCCTGACCTTGGACTCTTCGTCGACAGTCACGAACGAGATGACCGTTTGCGTGCACCTGAAGCACCGGCCGCCAGATGCCAGCTGTTTGCGCTTCTCTGCCAAGGTCATGTCACTCGTGCAGTCCTCAGTTTTGTGCTGGGTGGCGGAGCAAAAAAAAAAAAAACACGGCGAGAAGAAAGAGTTCGTCTTGTTCTGAAGAGACGACGGGGCAGGAGTTGGAGTCTGCTTCATTAGAAATCGGTTGAAAACTGGAACATTGCCTTCAGACGACTTCGGCCAATTGTTGATAAGAGAAGTCTTTTATCGGTACTCGACCTTTATTCGCAGAAACCTAAGTAGCTGCTCGAGTTCATCAGACGAAGCCTGGCTGGTTCCTGTCGCATTCTCCGTGCTTTCTTTTTTTTAGTACTCTACCACGATGTCAGCTGGGATCACTTTGAGCAGCACCTCGTTTAGCATAGCTGCGCACGAAGACTCTGTGATTCACAGACTATGCAGCCGTCTCCGGTTCAATTCCACCGTGTCCAAAAGCTTGCACAAAGCAGGCACATTTCTAGCTGAGCTGGCAGGTTTGAGCATTCGCAATTTCTCCTGGTATTTGTGCTCGATAATTTTAACGTTCCCAAACCGTCGCTTGAGAATTTCGAGCGCATCATTATAGCAGGAGTCGGTCACCTGAATTCCAGAAATGGCTTGCGCAGAAGATCCGTCCAGAAGGGAGATCAAGTAATAGAAGCGATCAGCGTTGCACAGTTTCGTGTTCTCGTGCACTGAAGGCCGAAATATGTCCCAAAATGGCTGCCATTTGGTCACTGCGCCGTCAAACCGAGGAAGCTCCAACTTCGCAAGCCCCGCTCCGAACTCACGTGGAGGAAGTTGGTGTCCGCTGGGGGCTGTCTCTGAAGACGCAGTGGCCGTGGCTGAAGGTGGAACCGAAGACGGGAGGCGTTGCAGCGGTCTGCAGTACGTCAGTGTGGTGCTCGAGCAACGCCAACGCGCTGTTCGCGGCGTCGTCGTACTGCATGACCACGTCGTAGTCGTCCGCCGCTAGGTCGTCGGTCAGGTGTGTTTCAACTTCGTTGTTTGGGGCTCGAAGTTCTAAGTTGCTGGCACGCAGGCGGCCGGGCAGGATTCGAAGTCCCGAAAGCTCGAACTGATTAGACTGAAGCATCCGGTTGACTTCATTGATGATCCTCGTGTTCATGGCTCGTCGTAAGCCCCGCTTGTGCTCCGCTCGTTCCATGCCGGTCCAGCTCGAAGTGCAGCTTTCCCACGCTGGAAATAAAGGGCTCGTGCCGCTGGCTTGATTCCCGGGTCGTAGGCACCAAAAATGTGGAGAAAGGGACGAGCCGCCAAGACCCATTCTGATGAGTGCTTTTAATAGAATACGATGGTACTGATAATGGGCACGAGGGAGGCGAGGCGTCATCTTTTTCAGCAGACTCGTCAGCACTAAAGATTTTCGCTACTTGTCAAACACCTCTGTGTAGTTTGAATGTTTGAGATATCCTGCTTTTTACGTAGTGGTCCGGTAATTACATAGTGTGCCAAACGGACAGAACATGAGGAAGCTGGAGAAGATCAGGAGAACACACAAGGAATACGATGAACAGGAACGAGAAGACAGACGGGATAACAGACATCAGAGCGGGCAGTTGAGTGCTCTAGACTGAAAAGAAAAACGAGGATGGGCGGTAAACAGAACGAAGGGCGATGGGGAGTGTGTTATACGTAGATTGAACACTCCTTCCCCGTACCACTACCACATACGTGTACCACTGCGGATTTAACGTATACATGAAGAAACCCAAGCGCAAACAAACTTTGTAAAAAGTAGAAGAAGTAGAAAAAAAATCAGAACACTTTGTTTTCCTAACTGTGCGTAGGTTCGCATATAAGAGCAGCATTTAAAAATATACCCACACCAAGGCGTAGACCACGAACTTTAGTATATCCAACGGTACCTAGAATATCTAGAAATATCTAGAAATCTATCAATATCTAGAATAACCATGACGGAATGTAAACAAGGTATTTTTGAAAGAGTAGGCACTCTTATCACCCGATGTCCTTCCCGAATTACGTTTATACAACTCTTGTTGAACCCCATTATTTTCCGGGAATTCGCTACCCGTGCGCTGCTTCATGCTAACGAAGTGGTATTTAGGCCCGAACGCAATTTTTTAAGGAAGGAAGCTTGAGTTGGGTCTCAGATTTTAGACCAGGAATGTCTCCACGGACTCGCATGACGATTCAAAAGTCAATTTAAAAGCCATCTTAAGAGGACTTGCGAGTTGAGCCTTCGCAGGCGCGCAGACTAATGAAAGTAGAGAGATCAAAGCAGATAAGACGTCCTTGCACTAGTCTACAGAAAATCCTCGCCTTAAATTACTATGAATGCCAGAAAAAGCAACTCCAAATTGTAAAATGACCATAACATTGATTTCACCAAAAACCAAAAGAGAGGTGCAGACTTTCTGCTGCCTCGAAAACTACAATGTTTCAGTCTTCGCACCTAATTGATGAGCATTGCTTGTGTAAAGGATCTTCTCTGTTTCAAAAGTTGGTGCTTCTGCTCGCTAGAATTTCTTCATCGATTAAAATAAAACCGGAGGTATTGAACGTAAACAAAAATAATAATTTCTCCTCAACTGGCAGCTTTCAGAATAACTCGAAAATTAATTCCCGGAAGACAGCAAGTTCAGCAACACGGGGAGAATTAATATATGTGAGAGCAAAAGAGAAAACCAAATGACAACTTCAAATTTGTGAGACGTAAAGGCAGCTTTTTTGCAGCGCATTGCGACTGAATGTTACTTACGGCACCTTTATTTGCATGCGTTTAAAACTCTAGTAGAGTATAAAATGTTTATACCGCGTTGTGAACAAGAATAATTGAAGATGAAATTAAAGGCACATGGTAAGCCGTACGGACCCACCTTTTACAGTGCGCAGCATGGTGATCCGGAAACTAAAAACTAAACCAGCAGAGGGGTGGGCGGTTCACTAACGCTCTCAACACTTTAGCAGTTGCTTCTCCGCAAACGAAATTATACTGTGGAGATGCCCCCTTTACACTAAACGCGACAACCGAGTTCGCTACCACTCACTCACTCACTCACTCACTCACTCACTCACTCACTCACTCACTCACTCACTCACTCACTCACTCAACATTTCTATATACCTATAGCCAAAATAAATGAATGAATGCATCTCACTTCCTCACTCACTCACCTAAATTACGTAACATATCCAAATACCTAGCCGCAATATATAACTGCAAAAATCTCGCTCGCCCACCCAATCAATCAATCAATCAATCAATCAATCAATCAATCAATCAATCAATCAATCAATCAATCAATCAATCAATCAATCAATCAATCAATCAATCAATCAATCAATCAATCAATCAAAAAGCAAGCAAGCAATCAATCCTTTTACGTAGATACAATAGATTTATGAATGAATCAAGTAATAAACATTAAACAAGCAGTCATTTATTATTGGTCAATAAAAAATAAATAAAAAATGATCCATAAATGTTAAAAATCAGTATTCTGCGGGACTCACAAAGGCGGTAACTTGAGGAAACATGTAAGCATACAGAGAGAAGCAGCTAGCGTAAAGGTAATTGGCAGCACCGGTAAATAGAAAGTGAAGTCCAAAGGCAGATGCGCCATTCGATGGCGTGAAAAAAATTGAAGAGCAAGATTTTTTGAATATTGTTATTACAGGCTCTGTTACAATGACAGGCTCTGTTCCACAGTTACAACCGCAAAAACGCGCGAAGTTTCTTATAACCATTCCGAAATTCTCACTTTCACGAGAAAAGGAGACCAACTACTCCCCTTATGCCTTCATTGCAGACAGACCAAAATTTTCCCGTTTACCTAGCCCAAGAAAGACGATCGTTTTTTCAATCGCCGCACAAGATTTTACTCGCCTGGTACAGTCAAGCGCTGAGCAAGAGGCGTGTAACGTGAGGTAGGTTTCACCTAGATAGACAGAGAGATTCACCGAGACGTCGACCGACATGCTACCGCCCCGACATGTAAGCGTTTCCTGCGGTAGTGGCACCGCTCGACATACCTACCCTATCTAGCCACCATAGCGTAGTGTTGCGACCGGGCGGGGGCACCCGATCCGAGCTCTGTGGCCTCCGACATACGAGTGGTAGCGTGTATGATGCGAGCGGCCAGCCGCTGTTGCAGCCATGAAGAAGTCCAGAAGCCGTAGGCTAACGTAACTGTTTACTTCATAGCGAGGATGAGCCAAAGCCAAAGAACAATGCCCCGACAGGCGAGGTTACAATACAGGACTCGAGCGGAGCGACAACATCGATTCGCTGTTCTAACAGGAATGAGTTACAACACTTGGGCAGCTCTATTTATACCCAAAAGCGATAACGGTCAAACGAAACAAGCGGCAATACGCCACGAACGTCACAGACACACACAACACTCTTTCCAGAGTTCGTAAGCCGTTCATAGCCTCGGGCACGTTGAGTCCGAGAGAGGGGAGAGAGAACTCCGTAGCGATCGACGGGGCCTTTGCGTCCTTGAAGAGCGTGGAGACGAGCCTCGCCGCCAGCCGCCGAAGTTTTGAAATGCGCCGAGAGCAAAGCGTCTGACGCGGCTTGTCGCAACTTGCCACCGACATGGTTGCGCCTGTTTTCGAAGGCGCACGCAGGGCCTTCGCCGCACAGCCGAGGAGTGATGCGGGACAGTACGGCGGCGCTGGCCGATTCGTAACAGTAGGTATCCAGTACCAAACATTACTCCTTATTATCCCGCAAACACCACGCAAGTCTCGTATTTTGCCTCGCTGTTTCAGACGGGAAAGAAATTTCGAGCTAACGCTCGCGGCGGGTGTTTTCTCTCTCTTTTTACGCGAAGCTCTAAACTAAGTACGAGTTCATTGAAAGAAAACAAAATAGGACAAGCTAAGCAAATATCGGGCGTTTCGCCACTTACGACCCCCGCTGGCACTTCTGGATGTAATTCTGCGGCCGCCTGTACCCCTAGTACAGAACTCCTTCATTAACACCTTTGCACCACCACCTCGAACGGCTGGAATGTGGTTTCTATTATGGCCACCCACGGACGCATTTTCCGCTGTACCTGCTTTCAAACACTAGCTCGGTTCATTTTCCGGCTGTCAACGTGATTACAGCCTTAGATCGCTTTTGATACCGTTCTTATTGATACCTTGCTTCGTTTATGCATGAACATTTCGCAATATTTCTTTGAACTCTTTCTCGTCACATATGCAGCAGGACATCTTACGGCTCGCTTGCACTCACAGTCGTCATTTCCCTGCTGCTCGTGCTGTGTCCGGTGGGGAAGCGTAGTGAGCGTGTCTTTCGTACGAGTCCCCTGGGCGCCATGCAAGTACGATGGGCAAACAATGGCGCGATTGGGATCAACTGGAATGGGGATCGGAGATCTTCTCACGGCAATTTCTTTTGTCGCACTATAGTCCAGCATGCAGAATCACGAAGGAGTCATGCTTTCTCATTCTCCCGAGAAAGACAAGGCACGCGAGGCAAAACAGGGTCAGAAAGGCGACGTTCCAGAATTACCAGCGGATAGGATTTGCGCTGCTTCTCGAAAGATAGCTCTAAACACGCCCTACACAGTACTGCGTCAAACACCCGCCTAATGAGAAAATAAACAAGTTCTCGTTACGTGTTCTTGCGCGTTTGCGAAGAGCACGTGTGTATGCTGGCTGTGCTCCGAGTGTCAACGACCCAGCCCGCCATGCCCGGAATGACGTCCCTCTCTAGAGCACCGTCAGGACTAATACCATGTTCGGACTACAAAGAGAACGAACAAAAAATAAGGTACAGAAGTAAGAAAGGGTGCTTTGATGAGATGGCGTCAATAAATAAATATGTTACGACAGTTGCACCCACAGGTCTAAACTTAGCGTAGCGTGGTGACATGAAAGAAACATATTGAGAACATAAATAAATCTTTCTTTTAAAACCAATTCCATAAAAGCTAAAGGTAGAGA
Source organism: Haemaphysalis longicornis (assembly GCF_048455015.1). Taxonomy (NCBI): domain Eukaryota; kingdom Metazoa; phylum Arthropoda; class Arachnida; order Ixodida; family Ixodidae; genus Haemaphysalis; species Haemaphysalis longicornis. Next base: position 202,906,310 of record NW_027526295.1, on the reverse strand, counting down.
AATCGTCCGAAGTTTTGCGATGCAAATACGAGGAGAAGGGCAAGAATATATATCCAAATTTCACTTGCTCCCACAGCCGGAAGTCTATTAAAAATCGCTGCCAAACTGCTGCAAGTATTGTAGCATCTGACAGAAAGAAAGGCACCTGCCGATTAACCGTGTTATTTGAATCCATAGATGTTAAAATCTCATTATTATTTGGGTTGCGGTGGTCTGCCGCATTCTGGTGGCCTCTACTCGATAATTTCTTGTTCTTCCGGCATATAACTTATTCAGCGCTGAACAGTTAAGGGCCCTATTCTGAGTCCCTCCTATACACCATACTCCATTTGCGCCCTCCGTTCGGCTGAGGCGCTGCTGAGCACGAGGTCGCGGGTTCGATTCACGGCCGTGATGGCCGCTTTTCTAATGGAGACGAAAAGCAAAAACGCCCGTCTGTACGAGATTTCGGCGCACGTTAAAGGTCCCCAGGTGTTCAAAATTAATCCGTAGCCCTTTACTACGGTGCGCCTCATCGCCTGCGTTGCGTTGGCGCGTTAAACCAATCAATCAATCAATCAATCAATCAATCAATCAATCAATCAATCAATCAATCAATCAATCAATCAATCAATCAATCAATCAATCAATCAATCAATCAATCAATCAATCAATCGTTCGGCTGAGGGGAGGAGTCCTTAATTCTTATTCATGGAAAATTGTTTTCAATGATCTTTTCCACTGGAGGCTCCACTGGAGGACGGATTCAGAATACCAGGGTAAAAGTGTATCTTTACAAGAAAATCCCCTTTTCTGTACTTTTTGTTCAGGTTTGTGAATTATTTATGATATTCATAAGACAGTGTTTTATTAATCACAACATTATCGTGTAACCACATCGCTTCAGCACGCGTAATACACTTGACTTGCATTGTGCAGAGCACCAATCAGAATGCGGTTCTCTGTGTCACACCGTAAAACAGCTCATCGTTATTACGTACTTCACAACGTACGTTGTGCTAATCGATAGCTGCCAGAGAACCATAAAATACAGCTGCTCAAACCAAACATGGTAGACACATTTTAAACTGGCGCCAGGCTACCTCCAGAAGCATTTGCAAACGGTCTCCGGCTACAGTACACAAACTACCTTCTTTTGTTTACCGTTCGGGTCGCAACAAAGCACAAAATAAAACGAGCCTAGTTTTCGGGGGCAGCTTTCCATCGTGCCTCCCTTCTAACTAACGGGCAACTCTTAGTGCAAATTCGCTTTCAGGCACAATGCCTGTCAGGTCCTCGCGCATAGAGGCAATCTCCCGGTCTGCGAAACAGGTAGTAGAACTACCGCTCACCGCCGACCGGACACGTGCTTCATTTGGCACTTCCGGGACAAAATTCTCGCTTTGCGCACCGGAAATGTTTCCTAAGCTGAGTTCCGCCGCTACCAAGCACTGTACTTCCGCGGAATGTCGATGACAGCTTCCGTTGCAACTCGCACCATGCGATGTCGTTGGAGTACGATTTACTTTGCTCAACGGGATGATGTTAGATGTTTACTAGAGAAAAGTTCGGTTTTTGTGTATCGTTTCCAGCCTAAGTGAAGAAGAAATATATTGATAGGCTTGGCCGGCTTGCTTTGAGCTTCTCTGTTTTTACGCATCCATCAATGTTCGCATTTCGTGACATACAACAGTTGATCTTAAAGTGCCCGATTACTGCAACCACTTCTCGCGCAGTAATAGTAGCCGCGGTAATTACATTACTTAAAACAAAAAAATTGCCCAATATGTCCAGGTTTTTAAATCACAGTTCGATCCCCACGCTAAGGGTGTTTTGAACGTTCACCGGAATGAATTGGTAGAAACACGGTTGTGAAAACAAACTAATAAATAATGTGTTATACAGTAAAACCTCGTTAATTCCATCTCAGTTAATTCGAACTTACAGTTAATTTGAACTGATGCCCTGGTCCCGGCAAATCCCTGAACATTTCCACGGCGGGAAACTCCCTAAAATTCGAGCGCGTCGGTATCCAGAACGGTCAATTCGAACTGGGATCCCCTGGTTTCCATCGCTTCTCGCAGAAGAAGTCGGTCTATAGTGATTACAATTTGCTGCAAATCCAAACCACATCAAATTTTCTAGTGATGCGAAGCAACGAAAAAGAAAAAAAGTGGCCGCGTATCTGCTCCTTTCGTTGCAAATGTCGGAAAAGACGATAGTCTTTGCCGACATTTGCCAACTAAATACCTCCCTTCGCTTTCCCGCTCACCTCTCATGTTGTTCCTCTTGCGTCGCTATCCTCCTAAGGTAAACACGCTAAACGATTGCTCAAGTCAAGTTAAATTTACTGCGTCCCACTGCTCCAGGCCAGGTGTCTTGATGCCGATGCTGCCATACGGCGGAGACACGCGTGAAGCGAGGCGCCCTTCAGCGTTTATAGAACCGCTTTACCCTAGTCCACGTGCGTTCCCTGGAGTACGTGGAACCTATCTAGTTGAATTTTTCATAACTGTTCCCGCTTTATTTCTTATAATGCCGCCAGAAGCTATAGTTGCGCGGGCGACAGCAGGCGACAGTGGGATTTTTTTTCTGAAGTGGATGTAGTATTTCATTTCGCAAAAATCAAGCATCTATGAATTTTTTTTATAAAGGAACGCTGTAAACATCCATGCTGTATTAATTTTCTGTCTTATATTTGTGTAATGTCTTGTTGTTGTTCAACAATGTTGACAAGTAAAATAAACCGGACTTAAACCTTTAGATTTGGCTGTGAGTATAGAAGACTATGCGCAGATCTGCTTTTACTTTGGCGGGGTGGCTGAATCGAGTCACAGACAGACAGACAGACAGACAGACAGACAGACAGACAGACAGACAAACAGACAGACAGACAGACAGACAGACAGACAGACAGACAGACAGACAGACAGACAGACAGACAGACCAAAATTTCTGGGTTTAAGTAGCCCAAGAAAGACTATCGTCTTTAAAACAACAGCGTAGGCGCGCGCTATACGGCGCTTCGATCGCTTATTCGCTCCCGCAGCGGGCGCCAGGCCGCCGGTGAAAGTGCTCCGGCGCACGGCGTTGCAGGCTTTCTTTGTGCAGTGGTAGCTGTGTAGTGTAGAAGTGCCTAGGGCCCTATTCCCGACTGCACAATTTCACAGGGAATTCGCCATGTTTTTTGCGCAAGCACAACGTAAGCAATCAGTGACGTATTGCATGTATAGCAATGACGACATGCAGTGTAATTTGACGCGTTACTCATAAAGATCACAACCAAGGTATCAAATATTGCGCATGAAAGATGTAAAATCACTTGGCATATATTATAAATATTAAGACGGTAGCTGAGGTTGGCACGGGGAACACATTTCTGCAGATCAAAATTGTCGCCAACACCACAAGGCGATCGAGTAATGATGATCCAAAAGCGAGTGAGAGGGTGATGTTGAGCTAAAGAACATCACACAATCTTTTCTACCGTATCTATTGATTTCTTTCAATCGCTTTTACTCACATAGTTGAGCTCTCTGCATCAGTGTAAGATTTGTCGCGTTAATACGTTCCCGGCTGCCACCGCCGCCACCCTATCGTCTGCTGACATGTTAAAAGTTTATGGCATGATCACAGAAAAAGACGGCCGCGACTATCGCTCGTATGACGTATAAGGGCAGCGAAGCGCTACGCCTCATAACCGCGGAGCGCACCGATGTCGCCGATTCACTCATTCGTCAAGCTCGACTTCAATCAGCGCTGTAATGAACCAAATAGTCACTTTTCTTTGTTATTTTTCTCTTGAGTTCGATCATGTGACCCAACAGCTTAATAGGAGTAGTGTGGACAAATGTCATGCATTGGGTTCTCTTTGTCATTGAGAGGATTGTACTGCCCGGTTATGTTGCTGTTGCGCCAAACAAATAAATTTTATTTTATTGCCAAACATAAAAGCAAACTACGGCGCGTTATTTGTATTCTCCGTGATCGGTGACTTGGAAACAGTCAAAACTATTATTTCTTCGGTAGAAAACATGCCCTTAACCGCGTGTCATGCGAAACTGCGCCTGTTGCACATTCACGGGGTTTTCATGGCGCAGAAGGTCGGTGAAACTTTTTGCCTTATTTCACGGCGACAGCAGCCGCCATTTTTAATTAAACGGTTACGCAACATTACGTCACTTTTACGCAGCTGAAGTTGTCATTGTGTGATGTGTTCGTTCCCGCCAACTCTTTAAATTACGTCATGCCTTCTCGGCCAACCACAGAGAGGGCGTGACATACAAGCCGTATTGTTTTTGAATAGCAAAGACAGGCGCACGTTGTCATGCCCGCTGCATTTAGTCTAGTTTTTCATTGCCGGGCAAGAATTATGCGCTTTCAGTAAAGAGAAATAAGGCAAACTTTAGAACTGGTGCCCGTAAACGTTATGTAACGTCAAAATGACGAAAGCAGCACAACCGCTTCGTCAAACAGAAACACGTAGCCAAAATTGAAAGAGCCAATCGGAAAAGGCGTCCCGCCAATTCACAGTTCACTGTGAATTTTCGCAGCCGATAATAGGGCCCCCAATTCGCGATAACGAGTCCAGAGGTGGCTTCTTCATGTTCGGCTCGCGTAGTGCGGCGCGATGTCCGTTAATTCGAGGTCCCGTCAGCTAATTCGAACTCCGCATAATTCTAAGTATTATGTGGTCCCCTACGAGTTAGAATTAACGAGATTTTACTGTATAATAAAACTAATACGCTGCATCAACTTGAGTGAAACGAAAGGCCAGAAATTTTAGTTTTTCATGCATACTTTGTACTCATCACATTTAAAAGCGGCAGGAGACACAAGGGGTACGCTGATGGCTTCACCTGTCTAATCAGGTTGCGGAAACTCACCGAATCTTATGTGCACAACATTTTCTGCAGGAGTTGACTCCCTTTTGCACCCCCCCCCCCCCAGACACACACACACCTTCCCTGCTTTGGGAGGTATGGCACCGATCTTCGCAAAAAGTGATAGATATATACCGGCGATTTTATGAGCCCCGCAGATACAACCTCCTCCTCCACCCCCACCCCCTCACCCCTCACCCCCTTATTGTCGCTTGGAGCGCGATCGCAATACAAATTAATGACCTTGTTCTGTTTATGAAAAAGTGCTGCACGAAAAAAAGATTAGCGCGGGTGGAACTTCTGTCATTATGTTCTCCGCTTAGCGGGTCTGTCAAAAGGCTACCAGATACAAAAAAAAAATTAAGGAAAGGAAGGTGGTGGCTGAATATGCAACCATGACAAACAATATTCCAACGGATTCGGGCAACATCAACCTTAATAACAACAAGGACGACTCCAATTACGGCAAAGCATATTCCTGCCTGAAACGAGGTCGCGCCGATGTTTGCACACGCTTCTTACGTTTATTTCCTTCCTTCATCTACTTGAAAAAAAGGCACATTACTATGGAAGCCAACGGTAAAATGTCCTACGTGGGAGCGAGGCAAGCTGTGAAGAGAGGCGAGGCGCGAAGAATGTTTTGGCGACTTTGGAAGTACTTTATCCTACGCGACAAGTAAACATTTCCCGCGTCTCTTATGGGAGCCGACGGGGATGAAGCCAATAAAGGCCGTGAAAATAGAAGATGCATGGGTGCAGAGCTGGTTTTATTAGCTTCGATTTTGCGGTGTCTTTTCCGTTATTTGTATTTTCTCGCTGATGTTTGCACGAGAGCGATCTAGCTCCAAGCCATAAACAACTGGGTTCGTTTTGGGCTTATGCTGTTACGGGATTGATGGATATGCCGGGGACGTTGTTTCTATAGGGTACTAAGATCTATATTTACGATTTCGCGGAGTCACGGCAACCCAAACAAAACAGAAAGCTGTTATAATGCTGTCTTCCGGTTCTGTCATGTCACCAGATCGATTGTAGCTCAAAGATAACAAACCGGTCGCGTTTTAGTTTCTAGCTCCAATATGACTGTTAAAACTTGAACCGCGTGCTTTCTTTTTTCTTTTGAATACCTTGGAATTTTGTGGGCATTCTGATGCCACCAGTTTCAATGATATGAGCCACATAACGGAATTCATGCGACGCGCCTATACTGCCTTTCCACGACAAGCTGTTGTTTGCTGAGTATCGGGAAGATTTGTTCGTGCATGAAAGACGCATCGCCAGAAGCGTATATGCAGACAAAAAAAAATTCACGCATCTCCACGGAGTGAATCATGACGAGTGGGCGAAACACTGGGGATCGTTCTTACCTTTAATCACCCGTGACATTGCCCACTCGCGCTTGTAAATCAGTGACAGCACGTGTGGACAGTATATACAATTCCAATTCAATCCACTCCAATCCAATCTATTTCATTTTAATCCAATCCAATCCAATCTATTTCATTTTAATCCAATCCAATCCAAACCAAATCCATCCCAATTCCAACCAATCCAATCCCATCCCATCCGATCCAATGCAATGCTCATCGCGCATGCTCAGCACGGCTCTGCAGGACCCACGCGAAACTGCTCAACCTCGCTCTCTCTTTCTCCCCTCTCTCTAACCTTTTGTGAATCTCTCTCTCTCTCTCTCTCTCTCTCTCTCTCTCTCTCTCTCTCTCTCTCTCTCTCTCTCTCTCTCTCTCTCTCTCTCTCTCTCTCACCTTTTGTGAACCTTTTATTTTGTTGTTGTTAACCTTTTGTGAACCTTTTGTTCACAGATGTTTCGATTTACACGGTGCTGTGCGTCGCTCTCTCTCTTCCCCTCCTCCTTCTCTCTCTCTCTCTCCAACTTCTTATTAGGTGGTTTCGGGATGTTTGGGAGCCTCACAAAGGTCGTGTGGATATTTCCTTCATTTTGTATGCCATACATTCCCTTCTCCACAAATTGGTTTTCATTACGGCTGCGTGCAAGAAGGTGCATATCCGCAGCGTGCTTTGTTTATTCACATGCAAATACAATGAGAAGGTTTGTTCTATGCCACCGCGATCGCGCCCTAAACAACGTGGTCCACAGTACTCGAAGGCAGCTTTTGTGCTCCGAATTTTTATCGTAATTATATCGTTATCATAACGAACTGACTCTCAACTCGAACAATGATGACATGATTACGGGGTGTAATGCATGATATACTCGCTAACTAACGTAATAAATAGTATACCTGCATATATTACAAGACTCGAAACCGAAAAAGAATTCCAAGTAGCTCTTTATTGTTTTTCAACCCTTCCAGGCGCGAAGAACAAATCCTGAAGAAAATTGATTTGAATGATTTGAAGAAAATTACTTTTACTCTCTTGTCCTGGACTGAGGACCCGGCCCACTAACCAGATCGATTTAATTGTTAAACAAAGTTTTCCCCTCCTCCCCTTACTCCTCCTCCTCCTCCTCTTGAGTGCAGTTTTCCTATAACGCATATCCGAATATCGGGAAGATATGGCTGTGCAAAATGTTCCGAAATATCCCTCCAGGTCTTAACAAACATATATGTGTTACTATAAATTTAACGAAGACGTGACTCGTTTTGCTCAATAAACCTCCATACTGGTTAGATGCCTGGTATAGAATCAGCACGCGCGTATATACACACTGGGTTATTTGGAACTCAACCTACAGTTTTTGCAGTCTATAGTGGATGTCGGCAAACTTTCATGCCTTCACAACGTAAAGTGATGTGACAAAACGCGTTCGAGCGTTCGGTAAAGTTTCAAAATCTGTTTTACCTTACATATTATTACCGGGAATCGTGATGCCTTCTGCCAAAGCCGACAGCCCTGACGGCCTAGAGTTTGCTTTGGTCTTCCATTTTCACTGTTGTCGGTTATTAGCAGTTGACTGTTCCTTTTTTTCGAATGCTTACATGAAAAGCTGACGCCTAGCTCCGACTCTTCGCGCTCCGCACAGGACCGGCTTCGCAAGGAATGGGGTGGCGCCGGCAATGTTTCTCCCGTATCGGTATCCAAAACTATACTTTAATTGACACCATGAGTTAGTGTATGCGATGTTAAGCCTATTATTATGATAAAAAGTTACCCACACGCCAATTCTGGTGCGGATAAGCATCAGACGCTGACCGAGCGCAAAGAAACAGCAGGGAGAGCGATCCTGAGTGAAGCAGACGACAAATGCGAGAATCCCTAAGCTGACGTCACGGAGGCGCGCTTCGCAGCGCCACCTGTGTTCGCGCTCACCGCCAATAGCATAGAACTGTGCATCTGGTATAGTAAGTATAAATAATCTAATTCTATGTCGGATACACAAACACAAGAGATATCTTCGTAAAATTCATCGTATACCGAAAATTGCTGCTCAGGTCGCCACGTTCATTCGCTGTACACAATACAATTCTGCTGACACGACGTTTCATAATAACACACTTTCGTGAATAATACAATGATTAGGAAGTGCAGACGACCAGCACATTTGGCACACCATTAACAGCCGCTTATTATGCGCGGAGTACCTTAGGACCGCACAATGTCCGTCCGCGTCTGCGCGCATAGCATTTACAATCGCAAAAAATCCCACAGGCACCAGCAAGGTTCGAGCCTGTGTCTGGTACACCAGACAGAGTTAGTGTCAGTCGTCTTACCCATTTGGCTACGACCGTGAATTAGTGTCAAACGGCTTACTCCCCCGCCTGTAATGGTGCGGCCTACCTTAGGACCTCCCAATGTCCGTCCGCGTCCATCCATGCGCACACCACCACCAAGCGAAAATCAAGCGAAATTCGATGTGAGCCGTGAGTTGCAGTTTAATTTAGGGAATAATCAAGGTGCATCTCACGGTTCAAATAGAATGACGGTCGAGGCCCAAATCGGAGGTCACTCGAGGAGCAACTTGAATGTCATTTCTAGTCCTCGTACTCCGCACCCTCGCCATTATCCACAGAGTGGAGATGCTGCCATTTTTTTCTTACTCTTGTAAACTTGCTAGCCCGAAAAACATTCTATAGCTAGCGAATCTGCGTAATTCAGCCATACGTAACACCTAGAAAATGGAAGAAACGCCATCATAGATATCAATAAACAACACGTAAAAGCTAAACAAATATTCGACGTGCAAAGAAGATACAAAGAATGTGCCCCAACACAGGTTGAAAAGCGAAGCGCAGCTCGGCCATCGCGAAGGTAACTCTAACTTCTCGTAACACGGAATACAAGCGGTAAGCTGCTACGTAAATGATTTTGGGGGCTTCTTTCGTGTTAATAAAACATTAAAAAGTGGCAATGTCACTGTATGAAACTGGTCGTTGGAATGCTCTAAAGCCAAACCAGTTCGTCAAAGAAGCATTTAAGCACATTCGGGAAACGCAATTTGCAAGCTTTCCTCTCGCTGAAAAAAAAGAAGAGCAACGGATAACCAAACCGATACCGAAGCGAAATTTCCGTCAGCGTGTCCACTGGCATCATCGGCTCACGAGAAACTGTCGAGACGTAGGTTCACATGCGCACAACATTACTGAAAAATGCGTTATACCTAACAAAAATAAATTCACTGTAAAGCAACAGCGGGATGTTTTTTGGTTCGCCCTGCAGCTTTTTTTTATAAGGATAGCGTTTGCTTCTTCATAACTTAGACTGAAGAAAAGGTGTCCGCTTGGAAGCGGAAAAAATTCGCCGTGCCATTCCTCCACGACTTGTCGCACCACACAGCAGCGCATCACGGCTTGTGTCCTCTCAGTGCTTCAGACATTTTGTGCCCGTTCGCACTGACAGACACCAAATTTTCACGTTCAAGGCATACTTCTACACGTGCACACAGTAGAAGTGGCACGAGCAGACGAACCGGATGGCAGCAGAAGAGATAAGAGCGAAAGCACCGCCCATCGGCGCAACGAATGAAGCGACTAAATAAATAGTCTGTCAAACAAAAGAAGTAGGCAAGAACACATTTTATTTCTACTCATAATAGCATTTCTTTACTTTATTCCTGCGTATGTTGGAAAGAGAAAACCACGTATGCAATAGTTGCTGAATATTCGCTTAGATACCAGTGTCATGGCGACAGTTTATGTCCAATACCAAAGCTAGCTGAAGTGTACGGCCCCTGATTTAGTCGGCGACATTGCCTTCCTACCATTCAATTATTGTGGTCTGCTTGGCCCCGCATTCTCTGCTCACTTCATTTTACAACGCCGACAAGCGACAACAGAATACGTCCAGACGCCTTGGTGAGCCCCGCTTCGGCTTGACACCTCTTTAGCAAATCGCGAGCCAGCGGTGCGAATGCAGTGCCACCGCAGCCAATATCGCCGCCGGCTTAGCTAACATCATACTTCTCAGCATATGTTCTGTCATTCTCTCTTATTCTTGCGCTCTCTTTGCGCAGATCGACGGCAAAAATTTTGCCCACCTCTTTCGCACGCTATAAAAAAGCGATTCACACTGGTCATTTCGGAGAGCCAAGTCGGCTGTGGCGTTTACGTCACGTTCTTCGGACGAGTGGGCAACTACGTGGCACAGCGATTGCTGGCGTGGAAGAGAACTGCGTTTTCTCGTATCGGTTCTCTTCACCTTTTACTGCGAAGCAGTATAACTCTACCAGCCAAGGAAATTTTCGTGTCCGCGTCAGCAGAAAATGGCAGGCTAAACGAAATAAATTACTGGCACCGCCAGGAATCGAGCCTGGACCCGAACAGAGCAATGGAGCTACAGCAGGTCGTCTTAACGACTAAGCTGCACCCGACGGTGCACTCAAACAGCACATCGGCGAATTTACCACCTGCGCTCATTCAAAGCTCTCGTGTGAAGTGTAAACCGCGTAATGTGTGATAACGGCGTTCACGTGGTTTAGATTAGAGGCGAATGGAACAGCATCTGGGGAGGGCGTTCCTTGGCGGCGACGCATGAAACAAGAGTGAGGGGAGGCAGCGAAAGAGATGACGCCATAGCTGCGCATGCCGCCCTCTCCTTACCCTTCGACAGACGCCCCTCTCCGTTTTCTTTCCGTCGTCGCTGCGGCGTTCGGTCACTTGGTTACGCAGACGCCGCCCCCGCGAAACCGATGTAACGGCTGCCAGAGTCTCTGGCAGCCGTTATAGCAACTCGTTGTAGAGCCACGTATGCGAATTCAAGTGACGTCGCATGGGTAATCGTGGGCATCGTTTACAGCTTCGAAGTCCAACCACCTTCACAACGTGGATTGAAGCAGCCAAATGTTTTGCTGTTGCTGCACCACGAGCCTGAGTGTAGACTAAGTAGTTATCCCTGGCTTTTCCAAAGTTTCCCATGGTACCTCTTTCCCCCATAATGTAACATTTGATGAGAATCAACTCAACTGAAACAAAGCTGCAAAGGAATTAGGTGTGCAGAAACAAAAACTTTGGATGCAGTGGACAGAGTGGACGTAACCCTGTAATTGCTTTTTGTTTTGCATTTATTTATAGGAATTTCTTTGGGTATTGTCGCCGCCGTGAAAGCACACGCGGAAGTTGTGTCGCTCTGTGTATCGCTGCAAACGAAAACAATTGTATTAGTAAGCGCTACTGAATGAATGAATGAATTTATTGTTAACATTGAAATGAAAGACCACCAGAAGGCGTAGTTTGTCCCACCTAATGGTGTACACCGGAACGCCTGCTGGGGGGGGGGGGGGGGGCTGTGGGGAATGGGGAAAAAAGGGAAAAAATTAATGCTCCCTAGAAAAATAAAAACAACCTAGATAAAAACGGGAACAAACGCAGTTGTAGAGGAAAGGGACGAGAACGCTACTCATTGAACGCTACTAACCCCTTCCTCGCCCTCTCCGGAAACCCAAAAATTTCGCAGAGGCTCCATGTGAGTCACGAACCACACAAACGAACAATAAGAAAGTCTATACGTCAAAGAGAGGGCTTCTGTAATGTTGCCCATTTTTTGCATTTCAGCACTCAATTAGATCAATAGTAAATAATTTCAACGGCATTGCATTGCTACATTGGTACTACGCGACAATACAGGCCTTTTGTAACTTTTACAAAAGGCTTTTCTGGGTCCCTTTAATGAAAAAAAAATTTCCCGCGCCTTCTCGCGAGGGGAACACGAGTAAATGCAGAGCATTGGGGGTCGTTAACGCCGCGTAAAGTCGCGTTAGGGTGGGTAGTTGGGTCGTAGTTGCGTTGGTGTTGTTTTGGGGTAGAGAGAGGAGAGCGAGACGAGTGTATATGGGGCTGAATGCGTCATTTATTATTATTATTGGTCGGTTCTCGTTCCCCGATCGAAGGATCCATAGCCCGTCGCTGACGTTTCGCCGCTGCCTCTCGTGCTCGAAGTTCGGCGTCCGCAGCGCGCTTCAAGCGCCTGCGTTCGGCGGCGTATGGGCGCCGCTTCGCGGCCTTGTCTTCTGCTGTCGATGTCGTTGCCTCTCGTGCACGAAGTGCGGCGTCGGCGGCACGCTTCAATCGCTTGCGTTCGGCGTCGTACACGCGCCGTTTCGCGGCCTTCTCTTCCGCATTTGACGAAGACGACGGTTCCGATGTGGAGGAGGTAACGGGGTCTTCAACGTGTGCTGGGACGCTGATGTTGGCGCGTGCCTCAGTACTGGTTGAAGGCAGTGTTGCTTCCATCGCTTCTTCCGTGATGCTGGAGTAGCAGACACGAGTAAACGTGGGAGCGGGCGTCAACCAAGGAAGGAAGGAGCAACGCAGTGACAAGCAGCGCGCGCCCTTCCACACCCCACCGCGCTGCTATCACACACCTGTTACGCCGAGATCGCGACGGAGCGAACGGGCTGACTACGACGCATGCGCGCGCCAGCTGCTGTTGAGAGAGAGGAGGGAAGGAGAGGCGCACCTGCTGCGGACGCGAAACTGTTGACACCGTCCGACGCAGGAACAGGCGAGGCTAAGAAATGCTCTGCATTTAAAATTCCCGCGCCTTCCCGCGAGGGGAACACGAGCAAATGCAGAGCATTGGGGCCTCAGTACTGATTGAAGGCAGTGTTGCTTCCATCGCTTCTTCCGTGATGCTGGAGTAGCAGACACGAGTAAACGTGGGCACGAGCGTCAACCAAGGAAGGAAGGAGCAACGCAGTGACTGAAACACGAGCGACCGCTAGCCGCTATATTTGCAGCGCGCGCAGTAGAGGGAGAGCAGTACGGGGGGGAGAGCGCGCATGCCCAAGCAGCGCGCGCCCTTCCACGACCCACCGCGCTGCTATCACGCTCCTGTTACGCCGAGATCGCGACGGAGCGAACGGGCTGACTACGACGCATGCGCGCGCCAGCTGCTGTTGAGAGAGAGGAGGGAAGGAGAGGCGCACCTGCTGCGGACGCGAAACTGTTAACACCGTCCGACGCAGGAACAGGCGAGGCCAAGAAATGCTCTGCATTTAAAACGTCTCCGTGGCTACCATGCTAAAGATATGTCTGATGAAGGCAGGTTGATACAAGCAAATTGTCATTATTATTTAAAAAAAAAATGGGCTTAATATTTTTCTGTTGTTTTCCTTCCTCCTTCCAACTGGAGTCGGAATGATAGGTTTCGCGGGAGCTTCTGCACCTACGTGAAATTGGTTGTTCAACCTTCGCTAAGAATCATCATCACCAAGGACAATTTATTTCATTACCATTCACATTGATGGTCAAAATGCTGAGTCTACAGCTGAAGAAAGAGGACTGACAGCAATGCGAAGATTTAAAACAATTTTTAAACCTCTTAGGATATTGGGTATGGCCTGAACCAGCGCTAGCGCAGTTAGTACTGAAGATAATATGCACTTTGATGCCTGCGCTTTAACCAGGTGACCTTCGCTTCAACCGCACAACTTTTCGGCAGCTCAGCGGTCGCAAAGAGTTCCGTGATTTAGGCCACACGAATGTTACACTGGTACCTAATAATCTCAATAGAAAAGAGCACGCGCAGGCTACAGTGTAGACTGGACGGGCTCTTTCCCATCTGGTTCAGTTTGTGATAGAAGTATCCAAGACGAAGTCGACGTGTTGCCGGAACGTTTGCTTTAATACGCAGCATTCAACGTGGCATTTTCACAATAATTTTGTGTGGTAGCATATAACACAATACGTAGCCGCTGACTCGACTGTACCATCCCGATTTTTCGTATTCTCAGAATAATTGCAACGAACGCTCCGTGAAAGCATGAGCAGGGAACTGGTGAGGAGAAAAGCGTAATACTTGATCTTTTATTTATTTATTTATTTATTTTTAATGTGTTGTTTTTAATATACGATGATCCAGCCTCCGATCCTGTAAGTTGCTCCTTGAAATTGCAGCGAAAATATGAACACGTTAGTTAGCCCCCAGTCAGTTAGAGAGAGAGAGAGAGAGAGAGAGAGAGAGAGAGAGAGAGAGAGAGAGAGAGAGAGAGAGAGAGAGAGAGAGAGAGATATGTGTATGCCTTGACGCCCCGATTATTTTTATTTTGCAGCGCCCTCTACCTCTTGCGTGAACAGCGTTACTACCGCTGGAGACGGCTAGAAACTCGCGAACTCCCTTGTTTGCTCGACGCTTCAACAGCAGCCTTAAAGGGGCACTGACACAAAAATTTAGCATCTTGTTTTTTTCGTTGCGATATGTAGCTAGTGACCTACTTATAACCTGTAGAAACCTCATTTGCTTCAGAGTGCGACGGTTGTTTAATTAGAGGGATTTTAAATGCGGCCAGTCGCAGTTTCGGTTTCAGCGAGTGCCGTGAAACGGTGGATTTTGTGGATTTTGTGTGAACAAAGCTGACCACGTGACCGTCGGAGGGATATCACAGAGCAGAGCCGCCGTAGTACTGTCGAATCCGCATCGACGGCAGTTTCTGCGAATGCCCCCACGTACTGATCTCGTGAGGCGCTTAATTAAAAAGCGACCGTGGATGTGACGCAGGCGCTGCGAGTGCAAATGCTACTGCGGCTAAAGAACGACGCGCGACGCTCGAGACGGTGGGTGGCAAGACGCGCGCTGGGAGCAGCCGGCCGGTCTGCCTACAGGTCCGCCTACAGATGTGTTCGCTCAGCACTGCGGCGGATATTCGAGTGCCGCTCTCGTAAGCGGTGCAGATGACAATTTTTAATGCAACCCGCCATCGCATCATTAACTCCTTTCTCATGTAGGCCACTATGGTCGGGACTTGGGGACAATTTCGTGCAGCGGTAACAAGCTATCACTCGAGCTACCTGCGCCGGCCTGGGCCACTTCGCGGCCGTGGCCGCCGCCTGCACAGCGACCGTGCGGCTAGCTCAGTGGGCTTTTCGTGCCTCCGGCGCGTTTTCGCATCCAATGGTAATAAACAGTAATAGAAACAGAGTGCCTGGAATCGCTGTAGAACTTTGGTCGCGGCCAGCTGCCCGATTAGCTGACGAAATCACGGCGCCTCCGCCGCCAACCATCGGGTCGTTCGTTCTCGAGAGCAGAAGCTCCGCCCTCCGGCCCTCCGATTGGAGCGGCGAGCCGGGCGAGCCCGCGTAAAACGCCGGTAGTGCGGAAGCGGCAAACACAAACTCGTGACGTGTTTGGATGTTGTTTATTTACAATTGCGCGTGGTCCTCTGCTGGCTGCTCGGTTGCGTTTCGCACACTTCAAAATTGATTTTAAATATGTTCTAGGCTGTATTCGCCGCTGATATTTTGCAGATGATGTATATGTGTTCCCACTAATCTATCTCCGACGTTATCTCGCCTTCAAAATTTTGTGTCAGTGCCCCTTTAAATTAGAAACGCGAGTAAATAGACAAGAAGGTGATCGAAGAATCCGGCGCACGCACTTGACACAGACTTCTTCGCTTCTTCTCTGTAGTTACGTACAATTCCGCGAAGACTAAGGGTGAACCGCTGACAGGCCTTCCACCACATATGAAGCAGTTAATTAATGAACTTTCGGTCTGGAAAGCAGGCCTCGTTCTAGCTTACTACGGCGGAGTTTCATGTTGTTTCATAGACGCTTCACTGCGGCAAAACATGGCTCATTCAGGAGCGGGAACGACATCAGCCCTTCAGCTGTATGGAGGGAGATATTACAGGGAACCTTTCTATGCCTCATTGATGGCATTTCATGTCGCGCCATTACGCACTGAAGAAAAGCCAACTTTAAATAACGGCTCTAATAAAACGATGATGATAATAAGCGCAGGCCCATCAAGCGCCCCAAGAAAAAAAAAAAAACGCTTCCCGTGGTTGGAGTGGAACCTGGGTCCCTCGCGTAATGAAGCGGACGTCTATCCAATTGCGCCGCTCTGACACGGTCGAAGCAGCTCCAATTATGGATTTTGGTTTTGACTCGGGTTGCATGAAACAAAGCTTCGCATTTTACCCATATTTCGCCTAAAAAAGGGGCTTCCTCCCTTCCCTCTCGTCTGGGACTGTGGGGCATTCGATCGGCTTCGCGCCAAATATCGTCCCGCCTGGGTCCTCTCCTATGAGGACTGGATCAGGCCACGTGATCGACACCAAGCTACGTTGGCTGCGTTGTGGCACTTCGTTTGCGAGGCAGCCATGGCCGGACATTATTAACCCCCTCCCTTAAGCCTGCGGCCTCGAGCCATCCAAATAAAAACATTTGTCTGTCTGTCTATCTGTCTGTCTGTCTGTCCTCCCTTCCCCTCCCCAATATAGCACCGACACCGATCAATGGACTGCATGCAGCCTTCACAGTAGCACTTAACCGAGCGTGAACGTTGAAGACGCTTGTCTGAGCTTCTTTCTATTAATGTGATAAGTAGGCACACTGTTCCACTGAAAGCTCAATGGGAAGTTTAAAAAAATCCACGTACCTCCATGAAGTGAATAGTGACGAGTGGTCGAAGCACTGGGGATCGTTCTTACCGAAAATCTCCCGTGGCATAGCCCACTCGCGCATGTAAATGAGTGACAACGCGTGTGTACAGTATAAACAATTCCAATGCAATCCAATCAGATACAATTCAATTCAATCCAATCGAATCCAATTCAATCCAACTAATTTCAATCCGATCCAATCCATATTCAATCCATTTAAATCAAATCCAATCCAACCCAATTAATTTTAATCAAATGCAATCCAATCCAATGCTTCTCGCGCATGCGCAACACTGTGTACACGGACGCCAATCCCCGGACAGAGAGTGAGGTCCTAATGTGCTTCGCCCCTAAAAACCGTTCAAGTTGAAGTCCTGGGGCCCAATTTTCCAAAACGACGGACCGTCGCTTTGAAACGACGGGGTAGCGCCATTCAAATGTATGTGTTCTGGGGTTGGGGCCGTCGCTTTGAGGTGTTCAGCGAGAAGTTTGAGCTGCAAGAAAAGCACTGTGGCAAGGGCGCGAAGCGACACCCACTGCCCTCCGCCATTTCGCTTGTCGCTTCGCGCCCTTGCCACAGTGTTTTTCTTGCAGCTCAAACTTCTCGCTGAACACCTCAAAGCGACGGCCCCAACCCCAGAACACATACATTTGAATGACGCTACCCCGTCGTTTTAAAGCGACGGCCCGTCGTTTTGGAAAATTGGCCCCCTGCATGCAACTGTGCACAGACGCGGGTCATTTGCCTTTTTTCCCCTGCACAAGACAAGGGGGGTGAGTCCGTTCACGCTCCCTCTGTGCGGTGATTCGAAGCCTGCAGCTCTCCTCTCTCACCACCTACACAAGCAGCCGCCTGTTTGCACCCCATCCAAGTGTGAAAAGTGCCTTACAGGCTCTGGGAAAGGCTGTCTTGAAAGTGACCCGGAACATTTTCTACATACGAGCAGAGCCTGTGTCATGCCTTCTCACCCCGCCTTTTGCGTTCAGGATAGCAAAAGTGGACTTTAGGTGACATTTCTTAATCTATTTTTTTTTATTTCTATCAGCAAGTACAAAATAAATAAATCTGGCAACGGTAGCGCCTACGTCATACCGCTCGTGGGACACTTTCCTGTCAGAGAGACGTTGGAAGAGCTCGAGGGTCTGCGCGTTAGGTCCACGCTGCCGAAAATAACCCAGTGTGTGCCCCGGGAACAGCAGATGCATGGCCGACAGCGTAGATCAGACGAACAGTGACCTATCGTCGTTCTTTGTGGCCACGGCCACGGGGTGCCCTCGGGCGAAGGAACTTCGGCTCACTGCCACGAGTGAGTCAATTCAAACACAACTGCCATGTGATTTGCACGTGCCTCGGGATATGTATTTGAGCCCCTTTTCGGTACTGTAAGGTCCGAGCTCATCGAGAAGCAATAAAACTGTCCGTTTTATTTACCTGAAGCATGCTGTCAATAAGACGTCACCGATCTAGCATCTACCTGTATTAGTCTGTACGTCTCATTCACTGAAAGTTCAACATCTCCGCCCTGGGGCGTGGATATTGTGAAGGTTAGTGGAGCATTGCTTACTTTTTCGTGTGGCAATAGCTTCCTCTTGGAGTGCCAGCGAGATAAGACATTCAAATATAACGCGGTCGTATTCTTGTTTGTCTATTTCTGTTCATTACTTACACGCACGCCCGCAGACGCCTACATACAGGCGCGCAAGTTTGCGACATTTCGTACACCTGCAGACGTTCTTAGTTGTTAGTGAAGGATTTTTTAAAGAAAAACTTTCTAGCTCTACCAGCCAACGGTTATCTCGTGGCGTGTGGTACAACAAACTCCCAACACGTCGGGAGCAGTGGCGGGGGGAGGGGGGGAGGGGAGGGGAGGGCTAAGCGGCGGCGCCCGCAGCTCTAGCCCGGCCGTGGCCGACGCTACTGCTGAGTTCTGGACGCCGCCCCCACGAATTCCGGTAACGGCTGCAGAATCTCTGGTTTCACTCTTTGTAGAACGACGGGTGTGAATTCAAGGGATGTCGCATGCGCAATTGTTGGGGATGTCGTATAAAAATTTGCTTTCCAACCACCTTCACAGCGTGGATCTGAGCTAATTTTTTTTTAAAGACGATAGTCTTTCTAGGGCTACTTAAACCCAGAAAGTTTGGTCTGTCTGTATGTCTGTCTGTCCGTCTGTCTGTCTGTGACTGGATTCAGCCACCCGGCCTAAGTAAAATGGATACTGCGCAATAGTCTTATATACTCGCAGCCGAATGTAAACGTCTAATCCCAGTTTATATGTTCAAACTTGTCAACTTTGTTGAACAAGAACAAGACATTACGCAAATTTTAGACAGGAAATTAGTACACAAGGGATATTTACAATGGTCCTTTATTTCAAAAAATCGTGGATGCTTGGTTTTTCGATAGCAAATGATATTCTACATCTACTGCAGAAAACCGCCGCCTCCTGGCGTCATATGAAAAATAACGTGGCAACAGCAACGAAAGGATCCACTAGCTAGGTTCCACGTTATGCTTAGAACGCACGTGGAGCACGGCCACGCGGTTCTATAAACCTTGTAGTCGGCCGCCTCCATTCACGCGCGTCTCCGCCGTACTGCAGCGCTGGCATCGAGGAACCTGGCCTGTAGCAGTGGAACGCGGTAAATTCAAATCGCCTTGCGCAAACCTTTAGTGTGTTTACCTTGGGATGAGCGCGACGGTACAGGAACAGCATGAGAGGTGAGCGGGAAAGCAAAGGGGAGCATTTCCTTCGCAAATGTCTACAAAGACTGTCATTTTTTGACGACATTTGCAACGAAAGGAGCAGGTACGCGGCCAATTTTTTTGTTCAGAAATTACACACCTGTGCGTGTTTTCCGCGCTCTCGAGAACAATATTGCAATGGCAACGGAACTAGCTAGTTAAGAGCTTGGGTTCATTGCAGCGGCTAAATTTGTACCTAAGCTGGCTTACCCAATAGAAGTAACCCTCGGCGCACCAGCACTTCTTACTGTCTCTGCAGGGCAATTTCGCCGCGTCCAGTGTCGTGGCTCCCTGATGACTGATGCGCCACGGGGCTGGAGGATCATACCTGACTGTAGTGTGAAGCTCGGCACGGTGCCTGCTGCAATCAAATCCGTTTAACCAGAGTTCAGAGCTAAATGGGTCACTCAATGCTGTCGCATTCAAAGTAGATTTCTAAAATTGTTTCGGTATCGGTGCTGCGCGCATTCGCAAACGGGCATGCGGACCTCTTCATTGAAGAAATATTCTCTCTCCCTCTTTTCTACCCGCTCCACCCCCTTAAACACGCAACTGTCAACGCTTTCCGAAGTGCCAAAAACATTCCAGGTTGCTTCTTAAGCAACAGAAGCTTGCTATTTTGTTTTCCACAGTGACGAAACGAGAATTATGCGCACTCGGCATTGGACATATTTGTAACATATGAAGTACTTACGGCGGAAAGTTTGCGTCCGTGATTGTCGGCTTGATCGTAGGGTTTAACGCGCCGACGGAACGCAGGCGATGAGGCGCGCCGTAGTGGAGGGCGGATTGATTTTGACCCCCTGGGGATCTTTGACGTGCGCCGAACTCTCGCACACGCGGGGTTTTTTGATTTTCGCCTCCATCAGAAAAGCAGCCGCTGCGGCCGGGTATCGAACCCGCGTCCTCGTGCTCAGCAGGAGAACGCCTAAGCCACTGAGTCCTAGATGTCACGCACAATGCTTCCATTCAGCCTTCGCTTGGGTATCTGTGACGCCGGTCGTTTCTTATCAGCACGCGGTGGCAAAAGCTGTCCAGATAAAAATGAACGCGTAATACAAAATTTGCCGAAAGGCGCCGCGTTTGTAAGGACGGAGACTGATGAGTAGCTACACTGCAATGCAGATATCCCACTCGTAATTTTCCCTTAATGTGCTTATATGGAAACCATTTATAATTTGTTCTAGACCCGCTGACACGTACGTTTATCGACTTAGTTTTAGCTCCACACAGCTGCCATTTTTCGTCGAAGATGATAGCAGAAAGAAGTCGTTTTTCCTTTTGTAGATTTGTAGTGCTAGAGCATAAAATATTTCACAAAAAACATCCACATGCAATGTTTTACAAACATTCTTTTTGTTTCATTTTTTGAGGAAGAACAAAAACCCGGACAAGAGAATTATATCACGTTCTCTCCGGCCTCAGGCAGCATCCCTCTCAAAAAGCTATCAGTCGTTGTATCAGAGGCCGTTAATTTAAAGAAGCTGAAGCCAAGGCGCCCCTCAAGTAGGAAAAAGAAGAAACGTAAAGTAATTTGGGTGCAATTCGTCGGTGGGCTTCCGGAAAGATAAAATTGCCGGAGCTCTGGACCTGTTCGGAGAAATTACCCACTTCGCGAAATGGGATCTCGGCAAGAGAACGAGACGCGCTAGCCTTCGATGCACGGTAGGAAAAGCGTGCCTGTTACTCCTCGTGATTTTATCTCGGTTCGGGTGCCCGGTTTTTGCAGATGGCGAGCGTTTAAAGCGTGAGGAAGCAGCTGTTCTTAATGTATTTCGTGGAGTTTAGCTTCAAGTACTCGCATGCGAATATTCATTTTCCTGCTACAAGGAAGGTTGGCGTAAAAACGAATAACAGATCGCCCGAGACACATTTTTTAGGAGATAATTTCATTTACTTATCATAATTGAAGTTACACTGTGCAGACATGAATGAAACAGCGAGTTGAGCTATTGCAGTAAGCTCACTGAAGTGTCTAAAATGGAAGTACGGGGCACAAACATACAGTAAAATCCGCTTAAACGGACCCTGCAACACTTTCCATAAACGCTTTCACTCTTCCCTTCGCGTCTGGAAGCACTGCGAAATATATAGTTATCGCCAGCCCGGAGCAGCACTGCGTGATTTGCTCGTCCCACCAGATACACCATCCGTTTTTTCTTTGTTTTTGTGGCTTTATTTTTATAGTTGCTATCGAATGCGTTCATTGCTGCAACTGAAGGAAAACCGGCCAACAGCGCCACATGGCCTTAGTGGCGTAATTCTAGCCGTTGAAGCGCACCAAGGCCGGAAAAGAGAGAAAAATCTTTTGAGAGAGTTTCCAAGTTATCTGATGGGTATAGTGCAGTAAATTTTGGCTGAGGTACTTTGTGACCCTTCCATCTAAGTGCTGGGTGTGTTGGGTGACTACGTTCTGCAAGCATTTAAGATTAAAAAAAAGCTGAAGAAAGTGTTGCAGGGTCCCTTTAAGCCATGCTTGCAGGATCAGTAAAAATACTTAGTACAGAACGGTACTGCGGCTTAACAGCAATGTTTAGTAATCTTGCTTGGGGTGTTCGATATGGCTACTGTTACGGCTAGCTATAGCTTTTGAGAACACGTACGAACGAAGCTTGACTGTACTTTGTAGAGTTGAGCGCAAAAGTGGACGAGAACGGTGCGACGACCGGACACAATAGGGCTCGGTGCACTCAGATAGAACAAGTGAGCGCACTCGTAGCACACTTATGTCGTCGCTTTTCACCGTCCGTGTCTAATTTGGATCTCTAGTTCCGATTATACTCTCGGCTGGCTAACCCTGGGGAACGAGGACATGCACTTCGCAGGCGGTGTTTCTCGGGTGGGACAAGCTGTAGCTCTGTTGGTACGAACTTCGGTCTAACGCGGGAAACCTCGGGCCTTCTGGAATAAAGCCCGCATATGAAGTCTCTCAGAGCCTTCAGTTCTGCATATGGACCTTTAGTGTCAGCAGATGTTTTATATCTGCTGTCGGGAAATTTCCTCCTTTTTCCCCTCTTCCTGTGTTTTGTACGGGTTGAGCAACGATTGGCAGTGTGCTATAGTTGCGCGAGATTTGTATGCACGAGATTTCTAAATTGCTGGATCATAACGCATTGACATTTCGAAACTTTTTTTTTATTTTATTTTATAAAGAACCGCAAAAATCTACCTGCCATTGGTTTTTATATGCTTTCAAAATAGACGAGCTGGGTGTTTTTCTGATTCGTAGCAAAAGAATCAATGTGAATTTTTTTTATTGTTTGCTTTCAACAGTGTTCATCAGCGCGCCTATTTCCGAACAACGCCATCCACATATTGGAAGTGACAGTAACGAGCACATTGAACGATTACTATTTCATTCCCAATACATTTATATATGGATGCTAATATTTGGTGCCGTGGAATGCCAAAACGTTTTCTAATCTGGTTTACAAAACTGCCGTCTGAAAGAGTTTACCGAGTTAATGATTTGGACGCCATATGACAGACACTCGACATCAATCTTCATGAAGTGTACCTTGCAATACATTGCGACAGATGAGATCTAACACTTTCAAACAGGGAGAAAACAAAGTGCGCACAACTTCGTTTCGGGAATTGTCATATTTAAAAAAGTCACGCGTTATTCTGCTCTGTGAAGAGGGATGGCTTGCGAAGCTTTTCTTAACACTACGTAGACGTGACACAAAATTTAAGTGAAAGGTATGAGCAAATTTTAGTTTAACAGGAAGCTGTTTAGCAAATTGTAATTTTTCCTGTCCGCCGGTAAAAATTCCAAGAAATTGCCTATCGCGCGCACGTGATCGCGGGTCTCGCGGCGACCACCCGGCAGTTAACAACACCAAGAAAATGCCTAGCGCTCGTGTGTGTGTGAGAGAGAGAAACAGAGAGAGAGAGAGAGAGAGAGAGAGAGAGAGAGAGAGAGAGAGAGAGAGAGATAACACTTTATAGGATTAAGGGTTAGCGCGCAGCTTGGTGGCCGAAGACCGCAGTACTTCGGCGACTGTGGCTGCCCGACCCGTGAGTGACTTCTGGAGATCCAGGCTTGAGCGTCCCAGCGCTGCTTCCCACCGGTCGAGGGAGGTGATGAGAGGGAAGGGATCGTACTTGCAGGCCCGCATGTGGTGATGTAATGTGGCCCGTTCTCCGCAGTGCGGGCAGATTGTTGTGTGATACAGTGAGGGGTGAATGGGATTAAGCATGGCTAAACAGGGGAGGGATTCAGTTTGAAGCTGACCTCAAAGGCGTTCCTGAAAGGGATTTTATTTGCGGCGGGGGAGGGCAGAGATAATGTTCTGTGATGTCTCTGTACGTTAGAAATCTGCGTGTTGATTTGTGTAGTCTCATGGTAAAATCCATACTTCAAAATTAGCGGTAAAATAGCTTTTTTTTGCGACAAGCCCACCGATTCGATTGGGGGTTTTTCCTCTGCTGGATATAAAGTCAAGAACAGCACATGTACTACTAAGTAAGTATGGTCTCCCTGTACCGCTTGCATCCCGTTGGTTTTCTTGCTGAATTCCTTTGTGTGCCAACTGTAACTTGTGCGTATTGATTGCTTGTGTTGAATGCTGCGCGCTTCGCCGATTCACAATGCCACTGCGCTTGCCGGATGCTCAACACCCTTTTTATAGGGTGTTGAGCATCCTCAACACCCTTTAAGGGTGTTGAGATCAACACCCTTTTTTCATTCGTACACCCTTTTTTTGCCAAAACACCTTTTAAGGGTGTTAGCCATGGGACAAGACTTTTACACCCTTTTCGGCCAAAAAGGGTGTAAAAAAGTTTAGTGTGTATGTCGGGTTGATTTTGCTCTATGGGAGGCAGTGCTGGCAGCACGGGCCCGGGAGACGAGAGTTCGGGCTACGGTGTGTGCCACTTCATTTCCTCCGATACCCGTGTGGCCACGGAACCAGATCAATTCTACAGGATCAGTAGATGATTTAATTACGAATTTGGTGGGCCTGTGCCGAGATCGGGCCGCTGGCATAGATTAGAACGGCCGTTTCCGAATCAGAGAATATGAACCGGGGTTTGGACTATGTGTATGTGCATGCCTCGCGACGACCACCAGCGTCCCTTGCGCATGTTTATCAAGCCAAGAATACCCACTTAGGGAGATTCTCCAAGATTGCGGTGACCACCCGGCAGCTAAAAAAACAAAACATGCGGAGCGCTTGTGTCTGCCTGACTTGCGGCCACCGCCCAGCGTCACCGGCAGACGTTTGTCAGGCCAAGAATGCCCACTTAGGGAGATTGGCCAGGATTGGCCAAAGAAACTCCAGAGTTCGCCGTCATAGTGGCAACACTTTACATTAAACTTTCTTACTCCCTTTTTGGCTGAAAAGCGTGTAAGAATCTTGCCCCATGGCGAACACCTTAAAAAGTTGTTTTGGTGAAAAAACGGTGTACGGATGAAAAGAGGGTGTTCGTGTGAACACCCTAAAAAAGAGTGTAAGGTTGCTCAACACCCTAAAATAAGGGTGTGGCCAGGGCAGCAGCTACGTGTGGCAACGTGAATCGGCTGAGCACGCAGCATTCAACACAAAGAGTCAATACGAACAAGTTACACTTGGAACACAAATGAATGAGCAAGAAAACCAATGGGATGCCAGCGATACAGGGAGTGCATACTTACTCAGTGATACATGTGCTCTTCTTGCTTTTATATGCAGCAGAGGAAATCCCCCCCATCGACTTTGTGGGCTCGTCGCAAAAAACAGACATTTTAGCGCTAACTTTGGAACTATGGATTTTAATATGAGAATATACATATCAACACGCGGATTAGCAAAAACTTTTTAATCACGAGGTAGCTTTTATGTTACATAAGTTACAGAGTTTTATTAAATACCAAACAAGTCTTCCCCGCCACCTCAACACCCTTCAGAAACGGTGTTTAGTATTTAAACACCCTTTTTCCCAGAAGGGTGTAAAGCTACAAATTAGGGTGTTCGAAACTAAGACAAAGGGCGTAAGGAAAAAAGCTGTAAGAAAAAGAATGTAAGAAAAGACCGCCAACTAAGAAAAAAGGTGAAGAGACCTCCAACTTCGGAGGCATTTTGTACCTGTTTACACGGGTGGACTGAACATTTTATACAAGCGGGGGGTGTTTTGTACCTCACGATGTTTAAAGCAATATGAATTGGCATAATTTATTACCAGTGCGTGAAGCTGTTTAAGCTTGAGCTAGTTTCGGTGGCGTTAGCAAAAAAAATACGAAGAAAAAGAACTGCGGCACGTGCAAAGGGTGCACCACCGCAGGTAGCGTATTATAATAGGGAAGTCGGCTTTCGAGGGTATCTGTATGCGCAACTCTCACTATACCATTTTAAAGGTACTAGTCTTTTTTTTATTCTAAAAGGCAAAAACATTGGCGCAGCTTGCAATAGGGATGCAAGGCTGGAGAAACAGCATAGGTGGGGGTCGACCTAGCTTGTTTCCCTTTGGATCTCCTGGAAGTAGGAGGGGGAGGCACTGGAACAGCCTTGCAAAATCCGGTTAAACTTGGCCTCACCTCTCAGTGGTCATCCTAGCTTAGCAAGAACATTGCAGAGCTTAGTAAACATAACAAAGCTTAGCAAAAACGGAAGAAACTAGGTCGACCCCCAGCTCCGCTGTTGTTTTTTTTGCAACTGAACACCTATTTCACACCGTTTCAACACCCTACAGAAAGCCAAGCGTGTTGCAGTCGGTAGACACCCTTTTCACCACACGACTATAGTCTTTTTAATTTTGAAGGTTCAAATTGGTGTTTCACGTGCCAAAGCTGACCTTGGCGCATGAGGTGCACCGCATATGGAAACGAGCGATCATTGCATACGAGCATTTTGTTTTAGGGGCGAAGCTCCTTAGGGCGTGGGTCTGTCCATCCTCGACGTATGTATGTAGCCACCTCTAGTTTAGTTCTTGGATTGTTTACTAGATGGCGTGGCTACCTCTAGTTTAGTTCTTGGATTGTTTACTAGATAGCGGGGAGCGTTGTAATAAAATCCGTTCGCTGTTGGCGCGCGCTCGGAGTCGCCCGATGGATAAGGCTGCAGATGTGCGAGCCCGCGAGGCAGAAGCGCTCCGTGAAGCTGCGCGACGCCGCCGCCAAGATCCTGCCGTACGAGAGCGGGAGGCCGAAGCATGTCGTCTGGCTGCGCGACGACGCCGCCAAGATCCCAGCGTTCGAGAACGAGAGGCCCAAGCGTCACGGCAACGGCGCGAGGACCCTGCCGTACGCGAAGCGGCACGGCTGCGGCGCGAAGAGAATCTCCAAAACGTCAGAGAACGGGAAGCGGCAAGAAAGCGCGCGTATCGGCAGGCAGACCCCGATGCAGTGAGAGCTCGTGAGGCGTCTGCAAAACGCATCAGGCGAGCTCAGACCCAAGGTGCCGACGCGCGGTTGAAGCGAGACTTTCTAGACGTTACGTTCGGACACAGATGTAGTGGGCGAACTTTCACTGAAGAGTCACGGTTTTACCGATGATTTCCCCCCAGGAGCTTCGCCCACTCATCATCATTCACCCCGTGGATATGCTGTGAATTTTTTGCGTTTGAAAACTTCTTGCGAGTAGAGAGGTATATGATTGATTGATTGTGGGGTTTAACGCCCCGACGCAACGCAGGCGATGAGGCGCGCCGTAGTGGAGGGCTCCGGATTAATTTTGACCACCTGGGGATCTTTATCGTGCGCCGAAATCTCGTACACACGGGCGTTTTTGCTTTTCGCCTCAATCAGAAAAGCGGCCGCCGCGGCCGGGAATCGAACCCGCGACCTCGTGCTCAGCAGCGCAACGCCTTAGCCACTGAGCCACCGCGGCGGGTGAGAAGTATATGAGGGAATGTCACGTTCTTTACAGTGTTATAAAGCATCCAAGCATGGCCTTATTCAATGAACAGCTGAACCCCTTTTCCACACCCTTTCAACACCCTAGGAAAAACCAAGGGTGTTGAAGTCGATCAACACCCTTTTTTTTACACAAAAAGGGCGTAGAGCTAGGAAAAGGTGTTGAGATTCAAGAAAAAGGGTGTAAAAGCCTCGCAATACCGTTTTTTCACTTATGCTACACCATTTTTGGCTAAAAGTGTGTAAAAAGTTTAGTGTGTTGCTCACAACGACAAATACACGCCATGGCACACGTCCCTGCAAGGTGATGTTCAATGATTATCACTTTCATAAAAACGAAAGAAGCTCACACTTTTAGCAACTTCAAAGGAGTAAAGGTGGTTGCGGCAGCAAAGAAGAAGCAAACCAGCTGCAATCGGCGGACTTAAACCTTCGTGATGGTCGTGAAGGTTGCGTGCAGCTTCTCTACCTCCAATTACTGGTTAGTGACAGCTTCCTTGGCAGCAGTGGCAGTAGAAGACGCATTCATGAGCACACACACATTTATTTTGACGCTACTGATCTTGCGAATGACGCCTAGTAGCCAACTCAGAACGCATACCTAAACGATGAGGCGCGTAAGCTTGATGATGTCATGTGTTGATTTTGAAAATGGGGCCCATTATGAACTAATCTACTCAAAAAGCATATCCAAGTTATGATACGTATACCCTTGAGGTCCAAATTGATGTTTTAAATGGCGACCGGCCTTTGTGCTGATCGCGTGCTAATAGCATGCACGCCGAGACGTTTGTTTTCCAGCGCTTTGCGCTATAAAGAGACGTGGAGCGTCGGGAGTTCTTGTTCTTGGAGAGGAAAAATACACGAAACGCTAGCCGTACAAGCATCGTTTATGATTTATCATTTAAAAAGTCTTTAAGTGCTTTCCGCGCACCACAAATGCACCAGGGCTTGGTCGAATGAACTGGGGTCAGTCACCCAACTGGTTCATTTGATGAACTGATCAAGTGACCGCACCAAACTATTCAAATTTCCCCCATTCCCTTATACCCTATGATATTTCACAGACGCGGGGGTGGGGCCATGGCTGCTTCTGGAGGGAGGGGGGGGATGCATGGGAGTAGGAATTATGTGACCTAACTGGCAGAGGAGGGGAGCAGGAGTGGGAGTGGGTATCCCTCGCCAACTCCTTCCTCTTTCTTTTAGATGCAACGCATCTCTTTAACTCGCCTTGTCCCGCGTCGTTGTCGCGGCGTAGTCCGCATTCCTCCCCCATTGTCCTTGCCGCGGCAGCTGCGCGCTCCGCCGCTCTCACCGCAGCGCAATCTGTGCGTTAGCGCGGTCAGCGCGCAGCTTGCGCTCGGCTGCGCTCGCTCCCGTCTCCGTGCCAGCTGTGCGTTAGCGCGCAGCTTGCGCTCGGTTAAACATTTACACCATCTTCCCGCGAGGGTAACCATGGGGTAGATGCGACGCATCGGGGTCGGAAACGCAAGGGCAACCCCCGATGCGTTGCATCTACCCCATGGTTCCCCTCGCGGGAAGATGGTGTAAATTTTTTCTTCCCCTTATCCCCTTTGGTAATCCGTCGCGGACCCTCCGCCCCATTTCAAGGCAAGGTTTCGCGGTGAAGATGAAGAAAAAGCTGCTTCTCCCGTTTTCATTTCACATCAGGTCATGAACAGAAGTGCCATCGTGCAAGTACGTACGTGAAACCATAAAAAATGTGTTAGCGATGGCATGTTGTAACAATTGCCAGGTAGGCAGGATAATAAATGGAAAGCACTGGGAGCCGGAGCATTTAGCGCTCGCAACAGTTTCATATGGCGGAGTGTCGGCTGCGAGTGAGCGCCGCGATTACTGCCCCATGCACTCCCGAGTTATAGGGGGAGAACGCATGCCCAATTTTTTTACTACTGATCGCGGTCACCAAAGCAGTAACTCCTAATAATGCGCACGCATTGTTGAGAATCGGGCGAGCCGCCGAAATTCATTCAAATGTTTGGTCTAATGAAACAAGTGTATGATGATGATGATGAGGATATTGGTGGTGGTGGGTGCTAGGGAGGCACGACTTGTGTTTCAACAAGCATAGCGGGTCCTATCCGTCCACAACTTTTATCAACGCGAATCTTTAGTGCCCTCACTGATGCCCTTTCTCTGACGATGATGATGAATGACCGTGGGTGAAGTCAAAGGAAAAAACCGAAGCTGGGTCACACGCGTTATGAAGCCGGCGTCTAGCCGGTTGCTTCATCTCGACACTGTCGAAGCGGTTTGAAAAACTCAGAGGACAACCAAACAATCCGTCACGAGAACAATAAGGCTGCTCTTCGTGCCGTAAGGCTGTTAACCACAAGACTTTAGGCCTAACCTGCCATTTTTGAGGTTTAGGACGTTAGGCCTAATGTCAGATCTTGGGGTTTAACACCTCAAACAGGCATGCACTTAAGACATTGCTGACTACGCCAAGCAGCAGGTACCGATTCGCGCCGTACATCGCAAATCCAAACGTTAAGCCTGTGGAGTGAACAACCGAAAATTGCCGAAAGCACACAACTAAGGTTATCCTCGGCTTAGATATCTCCAAAGCCGTCGACACTGTGCGACACTCGGCCATACTACAGATGGTGAACAAGAATGGCTTTGGAGAGCGCACGTACAACTTCATTAAATCGTTCCTCTCATCTCGTATACTCACCCTTCATTTCGGAAATATCCAATCGGACCCCATTAAACTGGGTAGCCTAGGAACGCCCCAAGGATCAGTACTGTCACCTTTCTTGTTTAACCTCGCCATGAGAGACCTTCCGTCCCTTCTCTCGGACATACCCTACCTACATCATTCCGTCTATGCAGACGACATCACCCTGTAGATTGCTCGAGGATCCGACGGCCAAATCCAGGAAGCCCTGCAACGGGCAACCCAAACCGTTGAGGAGTACGCAGCCGTGCGCGGCTTATCGTGTTCCCCCCAAAAATCGGAGCTTTTCATCTACAAACCAACTCAATAAAGCCCACCGATATTAACCGTAATCACATCATCAGGAGCCAACATTCCCATAGTACACTCCATAAAGGTTTTGTGACTCCGCCTAAATGCTAATGGGCGGCATACAGATTCCCTCAGAGAGATCGAGAAGGGGGTATATCAAACCACCCGACTCATCTCCAGGGTTTCGACGAGGCACAAGGGCATCAAGGAGTCCAACCTCATAAAGATGGTGCAGGCCTTCGTCATCTCGCGCGTTACATACGCATTGCCATTTCTCACCCTGCGGAAGACGGAGCAGGAGAAAGTTGATAGCCTCATCAGTACGGCACACAAGCGAGCGCTCGGCCTCTCCCAACACACATCAACTGCAAACCCACTGCGCCTCGGGATACACAATACCCTCTCCGAACTTATAGAGGCACAGCGAACCGCACAGCTAGAGAGGCTGTCTCGCAGCTCTGCCGGTCGGTGCATCCTGAGGTCTATGGGCCTGGTACCCCAAACACCACACTACACGCGACTTGTTGCCATTCCGTCTCCTCTGAGGAATGTCATCAGAGTGTCCCCAACGCCTAGGCGAATGCACCCCATCCACAATAAGGAACGCCGTGAGGCAAGAGCGAAGGCCCTTGCCAAACAACACCCACCGGAGTCTCCTGCGGTATACACCGATGCCGCCCCATATCAAGACAGGAATGCATCGGTACTAGCGGTGGTCGACTCCAAGGGAAGCCCCATCGCTACAGCATCTGTAAGCTGCACTTCCTGCACAGAGGCAGAGGAAATGGAAATCGGTCTAGCCATAGCCCACAGCCGGTCTCCGCATCTTAACATCATAACCAATTCTAAATCGGCCGTACTAAATTTTTTAAACGGCAGGGTATCATCTAGAACCTTGGCAACCCTCTCGCAAGGGCCCACACCTCATAGCCGGACCTTCCGCATCAACTGGTCACCGGCACATTCTGGCCTGATGGGAAATGAGAAAGCCAATGAGACTGCTCGAGATATGTTTCGCCGAGAGCCTCATAGGACCCCTGAAGATATCCCGCAACCTTTCGGCTATAAGGACCGCCTCCATACTTTCGGCGATATCCTTGACCATTGCCGCCAGGATCGGGCAATTTTTCCACCACCGCATCCATCGCTCAGTCGAAGGCATGCAGTCCTTCTCAGGCAGCTCCAAACATTATCATTCCCCACTCCACATCTCATGTCCATCATATATTCTGGCGAATATAAGGACGCTTGCCCCTTCTGTTCTGTGGAACGAGCATCACTTCACCACATCATTTGGTCATGTCCATTAATACCCGCATCACATAGAAGAAATCATCCCATCCTTCATAACATATCATCCTTAACAGAGTGGGAGGCTGCCATCTCTAGCCCAGCTCCCCACGTGCAAGAAGCCCTCGCCCAGTTGGCTGAAGACACCGAGCTCCCAAAACACCGGGAGCCCCGCTGTCTAGATGACTGAGCGAACAGCTCAGTGGTGCAATCACCCCAACTTTTGGGCAAAATAAAGTTACTACTACTACTACTACTTGCCGAGTCTATTCTAGAAAAGTCGTGCCTACCTCCCGAGAAGCACATACTCGCAGTGGGGGATTGGCCAACCAAAAAATCCATCACGAGAAAGCTTCGCGTTCAATTATCGTTGCGCTAGACGGAGGGGTGCATGATTTTTCTTACTGTTTACAGAACGAAATGAACAAAAGGCAATGAGAACAACGTCCTCAGTTGAACAAAAAAAAGTCACAAGTAAAGATGAAACACTCCATAGTCCTCTTTTCTGGAAGAAATAGGGGGTAGAAAAAAATACCCTCCGGAACTTAAGGCTGCTTACGTGATTTCAAGGTAAACCTGAGGTTATCAAACTTCTACCCTGCTGCATCGTGTTTACGTCTTTTTTCTTCGCTTTCGTTTCCTAATTTTTTGACGGGAATTACCTCCTACAGGGTAATTCAGGTCAAGAGAGAGAGAGAGAGAGAGAGCTGTAATAAAGGTCTCTGGGCGATGGTGGTGGCCGGCAGCCAGAGCTGTGCGCGACTTTCGCAGCCCGGGTTATGATGATCTTTTGTCTCTCCGGGTCAGAGCGGCTCAACGCTGCTTCCCAGCGCTCCGATCAATTGACCAGGGGGAGGGTATCATATGGACAGGCTCACATGTGATGTTGCACCGTGGACTTGTCTCCTCACAGTGGGCAGTAGGGAAAGGGATATACTCAGGGGCAGTGTTGGCGGTAACACGTTACAAGTAACGGCGTTACCGGTAACGCGTTACGTTTTTTGGTAACGTAGTAACGTACTCGTTACTTTTCCAAAAAAGTAACGGATAGCGTACTTACGTTACTTATTTTGAGTAACGTGTAACGAAATTACCTTACGTTACTTTACTTCCTAGAACTTAAAAAAATTAAAATTTTAATTGTTTTGTGTGTTTAAGTGCTCCGGAGCCCCGTGATGCGCCGATCAAGGCCGCCGTGGACGGCACGAGCGAGATTTGGCGGGGAGAACTTCCCCCCGGCAAAAATACACTCAAACACACACAAAAAAAAACAATACGGCCGACAGCACAGCGAAGGGGCAAGACGATTAAGGTTGACTACGCTGCGAGCAGGCGAACGAAGTTGAAAAAAAAAGTAAAGAAAAAGGTTGCTTGGATCGCTGCAGATTAGTCACGGGAATGTGCCCCTGCTACCGTGACACGAGTTTTCTGAGATCGAGACTTTTGGGGGGCGTGCCTGCCCGTCATTTTTTGGTTACCCGTGGCGGCCGCTAGGAGGACCGGTACTGGAAAAAGGTGGGTTGTCAGAGCTGAAGACGATACCCCCCCTCCCCCCGAAAGCCACTCCCAAGCAGTTGTCGTCACCTGTAGGATGGCTACGGCAAGTGCAGCTTCATCGCCTTGGCCAGGACTCAATAAATATTTCGAAATGACAGAAGCCAAAAATGACACTAATTTTTAAGTGCCTTCTTTTTTAAGTAACAAGAAGCGAGGTAGAATGCCAGATGCCAACTTCAAAATTCAGCTGTTGCTGAAGTACAACAGCGAAGTGTGCTTCGGGTAACGAAGGAACTTATTCATAGCAACTATCTGTACTTCGACATGTTGTGAATGAAATATATTCAAAGTTTCTATCTCGGCTGGTCTTAATTTCTGTGGTAATGAGGGAGGCCGGTTCTTCTGTTACGTTCCGTGCCAACATGTTATAAATCAGCTTTATATATACTTCCGCGCGTTTTTTCTTGTAACTATTCGGGTGAAACCCTAAAAAAGAGAGGGTAATTAAGTTTCCGCGTGGACATATTTTAGCTGTGGCGCTTACGCACATATCAAACGTTGAAACAGGAAACAGCAAATGTTTTAGCTCGTGAATGAAACGTAACACAACAGTAACGTGCGTTACTTTTTATCAGTAACGATAACAGTAACGCGTTCCTTTTAATATGAGGTAACTTAGGTCTGTAACGCGTTACTTTTATTTGCAACTAACGAGTAACGTATTCAGTTACTTTTTTCCAGTAACGCCTACAACACTGCTCAAGGGCTTTCACTACGAAGGAGAGCCCTACTGGGAATGGATTCCCTTTGTGCGACCCTCCATAGTCGCTCTTCCGTGCATTATTCTTGTGTCGAAGCTGTCGCCGTTCACCTGACAGCTTCCGCACATGGAAAGTTCTCCTCCGCCGTCGCGTTTACCTGTCACGACACATGCATGTTCCAGTCGGGAAAGCTGCCAGTTTCGCGCAGCGCACTTGGCTGAAGATCTGGAGATCCGGGTTTAAATCCCAACCGAATTATAATCTCTTTTATTTATTTATTTTCTATTTAAAGGAGCGTACATTTTGGTACCATCCTGCGTTGACTCCGAGGAAAACTACGGTCACTTCTCGAGTTTGACAGACATCTAAGGCTTTTGCCCGAAATATTCCTGACACCACAAGGGCAATTCCTGATTGGAATGAACACTTATACAAATATCCAGGACGCAATTCTTACACTCATTCGAGTGCAATCTTTTTTTGGCGTCCAGTCCACTGCGCCTTTTTGCACATAACTCCACCATGAGCCGGTCTGGCATATTTCCACTGGTCCCGAGAACCCGATAGCCAGCGAAGCTTTTAACGCTGTCTACGAGCCGCGAGTAATGCACTGTTGGCAACCAGGCTGTTTAGAGAGTAAGGGAAAACCTCTTTTCACTTACAAGTGTTTTCTTTTGCTTTGCGCGTTTCCTTTTGACCCCACAGTTGGTGCCCTGCTTGACGGTATAGGTACGTGTCCTTCTGCGTGTTTATCTCGCGCTACACATGTCAAAGACGGTTTTGCCTTTTTAGGGAGAAAGAAGAATTAACGAGCACTTCCACTACCGTTTACCTTAAGAGAAACAAACTGTTCGTAACAAAACAATCTTTTTTTACGCCGATAGAAAGCTGTCATTTGTAACGCTGGAAAAGTAGGAACTGCTTGAACTTTTTGGGCTGGTTGACGTTTTCTGCCTCGGGATGTTCGGCTGTTTTAAAAGACAGTAATTTCAAGGTCAATTCATGACATTTTACCGTGTAAACGTTACTTTTCCGCGCTGAAGTTTCCACCTCTATACGTTATGCGTGCACAAACGTTCAATAGCAAAGTATTCTATAGCGCGGAAGGTAGTCCACGCTTTTCATTAGCGTGCCGATATTAGGGCGCAATTAGGTAGACTCCAGCCGGAAGTAATCACGGCCTAAAAAGACCCAGTCTGCGACCAACCCACCAGCGCTGTGGGAGCGGGCTTTCAGTGAATGCGAGTGTAGAAGTTTATAACCGAGGGCTGCAGAGTTTCCGTCGGAACTTGCAGCTGTCGTGGCTTTCATTCTCAGCGCAGCCTATAGCCCCCGAAACCTGCAAAGCTCGAGGAAAGTTTTCCATTTCGTCACCGAGGCGCAGCGGCCCCCAAGCTCGGGATCAGTTTCGAAAGCGGCCGCCCAAGCTCCCCGCGAGGAAAATCCTGCCGCTATCCATGCAAGCGGCCCTTAGCGAACTTGTGTACATATCGGTGCTCAGTGCCCGGTGCTCATAACCCGGTTCATTTTATGCCCTTTGTCCAGCGTGTCCGTGTCTATGCCCTGTGCGCATTTTTTTGTGTTTTCCCACTGGCCTGTATAACAAGCTCGCGAAGATCAGTGATTTTAGTCCTTGCCACAGAAGCAATCGCTCTTAATCTAGTCATGCTCGGCTATTACTTAATTACTATTCATGATCGGCCTCCGCTATGATGTTTCATGTTTCATATTCACGTTTTCTGCTATAAATGAGCTTTAAAGTTGTTGAGTTGGTTCCATTCGATAACATTCATATATGGCGCCATAGGTTCATATTCTGCATGAACGAAAAACATAGTTTCTACCAATCTGGTTAATTACTACTACCAATCTGCAGTACTGGCAGTACTACTACCAATCTGGCAGTATTACCTCTACCAATCGGTCGCGGGTTCGATTCCCGGCCGCGGCGGCTGCTTTTCTGATGGAGGCGAAAAGCAAAAACGCCCGTGTGTACGAGATTTCGGCGCACGTTTAAGATCCCCAGGTGGCCAAAATTAATCCGGAGCCCTCCAACACGGCGCGCCTCATCGCCTGCGTTGCGTCGGCGTGTTAAACCCTACAATAAATCAATCAATCTACCAATCTGGCAGTATTACCTGCTGTCGTTCCTGTTACTGTATCTTGGGTTCGGGAGGGATTAAAACGAGTTGATTGCAGTGTGTTTGCTTTTTCCTACATTTACAAATACTAGTAAATAAAAGAGTTGTACACCACGTTCTGTGTATTAATAGCAATTGTAGGTTATACACCACAAGCTTTTTGTTCTGTGGTTTCCGCGAGCTGTCACTCTGACCCATGGTTGTACTCCAAGCAAGTCAATCTCGGCGACGAACTCTGCGAACGAAATTCCTTCAAAGACAGGCAAAATGTAAATGCGGCGATGTACGCGAACCCCTTTAATAGCATGTGCCTTTTTAATTGCGTCCTTCATATGAGGCAGCTGATTATTTCAAGGGTTAGAAATGAAACATTAACCGGAATAAGTCACGTTCATGTCACATTCCAGGTTAGCCTCAATGTTTCTGCAGTCCAAGAAATCCGGACGTTCAAAGTGCCAACACGTGAAGGAAGTAGGAAACAAGAGAGAAATGCACCGTGACAAATTGAACAGCTGTCACCTTGCTGTCGAAAATACGGAAGCCGACGACCGCCCAACAACTCGTTCCATTCGGGGACCTTCGGCCGGTGGAGCGGCGCCGAGCAGACGACGCTTCTCTAGCAGACGACAAGACAAGCGCCGGCGAAAACGAACTCAGTAGCTACTCTACGGGTAAACCAAACTTGGTGGACACGTGCTAACGCGTGTGGTTCCATCAGCAGAAAGACAATTTCACCCCTCAATAAACGTTTTACCATCCATCCACCCGGACCTCATCTTTGCGCGAGAAATGGGGCACGCTCGCCGCGGAAAACGCGCGTGCCAAGGCTGCTGCAGCTCCCGCATACTCCCGGAGAAGGGAGACTGCAGCGCCCTCCGGCAGCAAAATGTCCCTCCAAAAGCCCTTCAAACTGGACAAGATAAACGCCGCCCAAACCGTCGCAACAGTTGCCTTCTAGAAGGAAACGTATTACACTAGCTCTTTGATTGCGAAACATTTTCGGTCTACGCCGGTCTATGCACTCTACACGTGAAAACTGAGGTATATACATCTTCGCTCAGAAAAGAAATGCCAACTCTTCCACCAATGGGAACAAGGGTGCACGCGAAGCTTGCACCGCAAACCAATCCCTCGTGAAATCCCTGTCAAACCAAATGCCCAGCCCCTGCTTGTCAAACCCCTTAGCAGCCCGCAGTGGTCGTTTCTCTTGGCTTTCTAATTGCCGAAACTACGGATGAGCTCGCCGAACACACGCACGTTCACGGGCCCGCTCCCGTTGTCGTTCTTTCTGGGCTTCGTGCTATTCGGCGAAGCGGACCAAGTTCGGCCTACCCATGGCGTGGATGGCCCTAAACTGGTAAGAAACAGCGCATGCGGAGCTAGCTGACCTCCATTTCCATTCTTCGGAAAGAGGGAGCACCTGTGATTGGCTGGAGGTATGGCGTGATTTGGCGCGCCATTCGAGGGAGCGGAGGGTTTCCGGCCTCCAGCTGCGGGTGAGGATGGAGGGGGTGGTGGTTCAACGCCTACAGCAACATCGACGCGGCACGAGTCAGCTAGTAGGAACTCCGCTTGACAATTAAGGAGTCATCCTGTCCTGCACGAGTGGCCAGTGAGCTCTTGGGAAGTGCATTATTCAGCAACTGCAAGCAAGAGTCACTGCAGCTAACCCTTAGCAAACGACCTTGAATGTTACCGGTTGCGGAATGTGGCGGCAGTCGCGACCACAGTGCTTGTGAGGTGCCGAGCTACCAGTCGTTCTATTGCCCTCAAGGATATACCATGGCGCCACCTACAAGTGACGTAAATCATAGGGCGCCGGGAATGATGTAGCCAGCTAGAACAAATTTTCGGTGCTTACACGAGCGCATACTTTTTTTTTTTTTTGTGGCCACCGTGTGCTCCCCCTCAAAGTTTGCTTCAAATTACACAAGAAAGTGGTTTACTGACCTAATAATCCGGGCAAGCAAACAACTACTCGCTTCTCCTGGCGACACGTCCGGGCAAGAAAGCGGCTCGCGTGACCCGGGCGGCTCCCCGCGTCAGACTAATTGCTCTCATGGTGACCCACAGCTTGTACAGGCTGACAACGCCATGGAGGACGATGCAACTAATTTCGAGAAAGCCACGCTGTTAATTGATATGCAATACTGGAAACGTGGTATTTGTCAGCCTGTGCGTGAATAAAATAGGCGGAAACGGGCCGCTCAGTAATAACCTTGCCACGCGTACGGCGCGCGTGAGCTGGCACTGACCTCATGGGAAAGGTAAGCAGATTGCTTCACCGCATATGCTTAAAAGTGCTGTGATCTAGTATCTGCAGTTTGGCTTAAGCAGTGCCTATTGGCCGCCCACTTCTCTTTTACAGCGAAGCTGTTAGCCTCTAGTTGGCCGGAAAATGCCGAGTCGTAAACAAAAACCCAGGCAGGACTCAGCAGTTCGCGCCTAAGACCCCTACCGCATGCGTCGGCCTAATCAAGTATAGAGATCAGTATTCGTTTAAAAAAAACACAAAATAAGCATGAAAGCCGCATTAAGGATGAAAAGGCACTCGCACCCGTGTACACCCCCCCCCCCCCCCGCATGTGTTTCTGGCAAAGATTATGATTGCAGCTCTCCTCGAAAAGGGGGTTCACGTCATTCGATGGCGAGCCCATGTGTCAGCCTAAGCAGGACCCAGCGTTTGTTGCCAGAGAAGCGGAGCGCGATGTCTCTTTGCAATAAAGCATATATCATTGAACTCACTATTCGTTTAAAAAAACACCAAACAAGCATCGAAGCCACATGATAGATGATAAGGCACCTGGGAACAATAAGAACCCTCCCCCCACCTCCCCCGATGTGTGCCAGGGCCCGCTTGCACGAACGCACGTGCTTATTGGCAGTCTTATTTGCAGTCTAGACTTATTCACGGACTTCATAAGATTGGGACTAGTGCGCTTGCTCGAAAGCACTCAGAGTCTAGACTTATTCACGGACTTCATAAGATTGGGACTAGTGCGATTGCTCGAAAGCACTTAGAGCGGTCTTATTGAAGACTATAAAGACAGCGGGTACCTAGACGACCACGAGAGAGGCCCTTTGGGAATAGCGGAAAATACGCCGCAAAACTGATTGTTGCCGTCGCTATAGCGTTGGGCAAGGGTTTATGTCGAACCATTATTGGATAAATCCAAGAAATCCTGACCATCAGGCGGCGTATTTGGGCCTTGTCACAAATACGTTAAAGTGATCCGCCATCCTTGGTAGGCCAACTCACGCCGCCGGGCCTTGCCGGGCCACGTAACCGAAGTCATGGACAATGATCGCCTGCTGCGAAGCGTAGGCCCGATAAACCCACTGGGCTGACGGGAAAAGCATCCACGTTGTCGCAACACGAGTCGTGCTTTTCATCTCACCGTCAATTAGAAAGTTGCGAATTGGCTTAGGGTTCATCTTCGTAGACTCGGATGCAACGAGCACTCCAGCGGCTCATGCCGCCTGGAATGGCGACACGATCGCCATAACGCGCTGCCTAACCGGCAGCTCGCTTAGCGAGGGCTGTTGCTGTAAACAGTTGCACTGTAGAACATAGCCGAACGTTGATATGCATGCCGCTTTTACGCGCAAGAGATCCCAATTGCTCAAGCAGAATGCGCAATCAAAGTACAAACCCAAAAATTGCGCACATCTCCCCGCGAGGGGAACCCTGTGTAGATGCGACGCATCGTGGGGTTCACTTGGTGTTTCCGTTGGATTGATTCTGAAATCGCGTGAAACGTGTCGGGAACGCGTATGATTATTATGTTTTATGATTATTATTACGTTTTATTGGCCAATCTTGGTCAATCTCTCTAAGTGGTATGCTTGGGGCTTCGCTGTCGCAACGACCTTTACTCCATCATTGTTGCTGTAAGTGGGAGCTTCTTTTCTTTTATTGCAAGTGTTAATCATTGCCCCATCATGCATTGTATCAGTAGCTTCTTGACGTAGTTTGAATGATCATGCGTTGTATCAGTAGCTTCTTGACGTACAGTCTTTGTCAAAATTTTGTGGGCCACGGCGACCGTGGCCGGAGCAGGCGCGCTGCCGAGCAGGGGCGCTGCGCTTGCCGCTGTCGGCTGGTTACGCGGCTAAAGATAGTGAGGGGAACTTTCACGCTTCCATTCGTAGTATGGCTGGCGCGATAAGTGCAGCGGGGCCGGTTTCTCAAAGCAGGCGCACTTTGCTTCAGCACAGGCACTTTGCGCAGCACTTGTCGCGCCAGACACATATCAAAAGGAAGAGCAAAAGTTCCCCTCACTCTCTTTAGCCGCGCAACCAGCCGACAGCAGCAAACGCAGCGCCCCTGCTTGGCCGCGCGCCTGCTCCGGCCACGGTCGCCGTGGCCCACAAAATTTTGACAAAGACTGTACTTTGTATGAGTCAAGGATATAAGGCGCGTTCGTAGCATTCCATACTGTCTCGGTTTTATGGCACAGTGGGAAACCTCGCGTTCCGCCCATAGGGTCGTGAGATCGAAACCGGGCGCCGGTAACTATTATTTTTTTTATAGTGTAGGGGGAGGGGTGTGGACGAAAGAGGGGCGTCGGAGAGGAGAGGGGGTGAGCGGCGGAGAGCGGCGGAGAGCGCAGCTCGCGCCGCGAGGAGAATGGGGGAGGGGGAGGGGTGTGGACGAGAGAGGGGCATCGGAGAGGAAGAGGGGGTGAGCGGCGGAGAGCGCAGCTCGCGCCACGAGGAGAATGGGGGAGGGGCGGACGACAACAACGCCGACGCTGCATGGACAAGGCGAGTGAATGAGATGCAGTCGCATCTAAAAACAGTCAAGCTTCGTAACCGCCACTTTCGAAGGAACTGATGGAAAGACGCGTAGTCCACGCAGCTCCTCTTTGAAAACGCGGTTTTATTTAACGCTCACGGGAAAAGGTATTGCAGGCTGCTAGCGCTTTGCTGTTGTAGATAATTTTGTTGTCATATGGCAATTCTATTGTGAACGCCTATTCGTTTTATCTGACTTAATGGGCATGTTTTTTATAACAATATATTTGTTCCGTCATTTCCGTGTGGCCTTTTCTTATCTACTGCGGCGACAGGTGACATAGCAGACGATCACACATTCACATCACGCGCTCGGCTGCCCGATGTCTGCTCGGGACAAATATCGGGCCGCAGACGATATATTCCTGTCCATTTGTGTTTGACGTGAGGGACAAAAAAAAGCCACGCTACTCGTGCGCGCCCATAGTCGCACAGCGAAAGTTGAAAACGGTGGTTGGCTGCAGCCGTCGCTGCCACATCAACGGAGGTAGGCCTTGCGGCTTCCCTCGCTGGCGTTGTCTGGCCCTTTTCACCTTCTCTCCCGATGGCGCTTCCAACGGCGTCGATCTCCGCGGCACAGGCGTTTATTTGTTCGACGGCTTCTGCACTCGTTTTTCACGG
This sequence comes from Haemaphysalis longicornis, assembly GCF_048455015.1. Classification (NCBI taxonomy): domain Eukaryota; kingdom Metazoa; phylum Arthropoda; class Arachnida; order Ixodida; family Ixodidae; genus Haemaphysalis; species Haemaphysalis longicornis. The sequence goes on along the minus strand of NW_027526295.1, from coordinate 202,864,971 downwards.
TATGGAGGTCGATCTTTATAATGATATGACGGACTACGTCAACATAAGACTGTGAATAAGACTGCTCGGAGGAGTCTTAATCACTGGCTTATCTCAATCTTATTTAGAGTCTCATTCACGGTCTTATAAGTTTCCGGAAAGTGCCTGATAGCCTAGGGAACATAAGACCCCGAATAAGACTGCCAATAAGATTAGACTGCGAATAAGACTGCCGTATTAGGCTTCGAGCAAGCGGGCCCTGGTAAAGATTACGGTAGCAGCTGGTCTTCAAAAGGGAGGTGGACGTGATTTCAGGGCAACCGCATGAATCAGGCTAGGCAGGACCCAGCACTGGCCGTCAGAAAAGCCGAGAGCAAGTGACAAGCCTGCCCAGACGACGAGAACCATTTCATACCCTCCCCATCAGCAAGTGTAGTGGTTACACCAGCTTCGCTGGACATCCACTTTCGCTCGGCGGGATGGCTACAATTTTTTAGTTATGCCCTGACTTTATTAATGACCACCGCCATGCTGTGTACTGCTGATATGCTGACATTTCGCGACAACTTGTCGGCAATGTATGAACGCGAGTTTTCACCGCCTTCGGAACGGGTTTAGACATGACTATGTTTACGCTTCGTTAGGACCGTGCCGTGGAATGCTATATTTGCAACGTGGGCTTTTCTTTCTTAAGTTTACGGTGTGCCTGCCTGTATCCAGCATCATCAGGGTCATCGACCAACAGTTCACCAATGCTCAGAGAAAGCGAGGTTGTTCGCTGCCAATACCGTCTCTCCCGTTCGTTCATCGCGCTAAATTTGCTGTGTCTAGCACTTCGGCAGTCTCCATGTTATCGGCCGCTCACCGTGCGCGAACTCATGGCGTGGCTTTCGTCTTTTGGCGTTCACGTGGTCCTCTCCCGAGGGGCCAGTACAAGGGCATCTTTATTTACCTTGAACGGCATGTCAGCGGCTGTGTCGTGTTAAAAGAGAAAGACCGTAAATACCATAATTTCATTCAGAAACGGGACCCTGTATTGCTGGTGGAGTACAAAAGGTATCGTAACAAACTAAATGCAGACTTGAAGAAAGCGAAATGTGACTTCTATCAAAATAAATTCACGAGAATTCATGGAGATCAGAGAAAAATGTGGGCTGCTGTTAACCAGTTAATTAACCGCAAGTCAGTGGAACCTTCTGTGACAGAAATTGTTATAAACAACAAACATATAGTAGGACAGGAACTTGCAGATACAATGAACCGCCACTTTATTAACATAGGCAAATATACAGGAAATACCGTGAGCGTTGATTACCCCAAACCATTCAGTACGCAAACAAAGTCGATTATGCTTATGCCGACTACGCCATATGAAATTCATAAAATAATCGCTAATTTGGGCAATGACTATGACGGCATAAAGGCCTTGTTATGACGCATAAAGGCCTGGTTATGACGGCATAAAGGCCTTGCCCCTCAAATACGCTTCCCACATTATCAGCCCGATAGTGTCACACCTAATAAACAGTATGCTTGAAACAGGAGGATTTCCCGACGACCTAAAAGTAGCAAAAGTTACCCCCGTTTATAAAGGAGGAGGAGAGGTGGAAATAAACAACTACCGACCAATATCTGTCCTACCCGTCTTTTCAAAGGTATTTGAAAGTATTATAATGATAGACTCACATCTTTTTTTTCATAAAATGGGAACAATAACTCCAGCGCAATATGGTTTTCAAAAACATAAATCGACGGAGATGGCGCTAATTCACATCAAAGAAAAAATTGTAGAGAACATTGAAAACAAACTACTTACACTTGGGCTATTCCTAGATCTACGAAAAGCGTTCGATACCGTGCAGCATCACATACTAATTGAAAAACTTGAAATGTATGGCATACGAGGTGTAGCGCTAAACTTAATAAAAAATTATTTGACAAATAGATACCAGTGCGTTACTGTCAACGGTATCTCATCCATTCAACTGAGGATTCAGTATGGCGTCCCCCAGGGCTCTATTTTAGGGCCATTGGTATTTCTCATATACATCAACGATATTACAGAAATTCCTGGTTCTTCCGAATTGATAATGTACGCCGACGATACAAACGTATTTTTTACTGGAAAAACTGTAGAATGCATACAACAATCAGCTAACGCGTACCTCATAAAGCTATCGCAGTGGTTAGAAACAAATCATTTAAGCCTTAATATTAGAAGACAAAATACGTCATATTTAAGCCAGCAAGTAAACGAGATACCAGCCCAATTAAACTAACGTATGAAGGTAACTTATTGGAACAAGTGGCTCAACAAAAATATTTGGTGTTTGGTTTTCTGAGGACCTTTCATGGTCGTTTCACGTCAACAAACTTAAAGCTGAGTTGTCGCGAGTAACAAGAAGCATATACCGAATTCAACATCTGATAACCCCCTCGCTAAAACAAACACTCTACTATTCTCTTTTCTATTCGAGACTGAGTTATGGCATATTAATTTGGGGAACCACGACGGTCTATAACTACAATAGCTTGATTATTTTGCAGAAAAAAATGCTTCGCGAATGTGAGAACTACCAGGGAAACAAACAAAATTTAAGGACAGACCCACTCTTTATTAACTATAACATGCTTAAAGCTGATCAAATCTATTACTTCAAACTCTTACAACACATTCATAAAAACCGCCTACATACCGTACTAACCGCAAAACCTAGCACATACCCAATACGCAAGCCCTTAATTCCACCACCTACAATCCGCACTAATTACGGTAAACAGACTATTTCTTATCAAGCTATGAAAATATTAAATAGCAGTGATATGAAAATGAATTTCCTAAGGCCATTTGTCCCATTCAAAAGAGAATGCACAAAATGTCTAGTCCGGAATGGCACATCATTCTCTACACTTTGAAGTGTTGTGAAATATTGTTTCTTTAATATTTCTTGAACGCCAAGAACGTTGCATTGTGTGTTTCATTATGCAGCTTATATTTATGATATATACTTATGCTGTTAATAAATTCACTGGACCCATTGCTAGAAATACATGTCTATTCTCTTCTGTACACTGTACGCCCCATTAACTTTTTGTAAGATGTATGCTTACCTAATGTGTGGTATTATATGTTAAATGGATAGGTACACCCCTGAAACGCTTCATCTATGCACATGGATATATTGTAGTAGTATTGTACTTCATTTTTTATATATATGAACCTGTGTTATGTGTTTTACTCTTTTGTTACGTTGAATTTCTGTTGTTGTATTTCCTATCTCGTTTTACTGAGAGCCAGCTGTTTGAATCTAGATCCTTTTTGTGAAACTGTGAAACCTGTAAGGGGGCCGGCGCCCCGTCAGGCGATGCCCGCCTATAGCCTCGGCTCCCTCTTAGTGCTGTCTAAGAAAAAATAAAGGAAAAAAATTCTTCTTGGTTCTTTTTTGTTTGTTTTTATTTCTTTTCTTGCTCTTCGGAGCCCATGAGCACCTGTGTCGCGTTCATGGTCATCTTAGTTTGTTTTTCGAAAGAGGATAGTATTTCGTGGTCTAATTAAACATGAAAATTTCTGTCTGTATGTCTGCATGTCTGTCCCTCGTTCAGCCTTCCGGCCAAACGTTCAAAGAATAGTTGAACGAGAGGTTTGTGTTGGCAAAACGTTTCCAAACCACTAAATCTGGAAGCACAATTCATACGTGTCAATATACTTGTCAACGCCTCGCACTTCAATCCCACATGGCTCTTTGTTCACAGGCAGGAAAAATACATGTACCCCTCGCCATATTAGCCTTGCTTTAAAAAGTGTTCACCGAAAATCTAGGCGGAAATATATTGCCGAGACTATTTTGTTCTTGCTCGCTATACCCGCTCAAAGAAGTTATCATTTCCTGTTATTTATGTCACTGCTGCCATGGGCCCATGTCGCTTTTTAACACCTCTCCTGCCTGCAGCGCCATTCACGTCGCCAAGCTCGAAACTTTGACACACATGCAACGCTGAGCAACTTTAACCTAGCCTGGGTGTGATGTGTGGCTTGTCTGCCACCGTGATGCATTACTCTTAAAAAGAGACGCACGGCTGTTCCGTCTTCCGTGTCCTGTGGCTTTTAAAAAGGACATACCAAGAAAATTCCTAAATGTGATAGAGATGTAGTGTGGATCTGTTTTCTCATCAAGGGGAACGGCTTCAATTTCCTAGGAATTGGCCCCACTGCGGTGCCTGAGCTATCGATGCAGCCTACTTAAGACGACGACTATACCTTCTTTCCCGCGTCTAGTGCACCCTATCTTGATTTGAAAGTACATTTGAAGAAAGTTCGTCTAAGTAGAGACAGCTCCGTCTTTTCTCGCCCTAGCGCGACAGGCCAAGTAAAATGTAAAACTTTTATGTTTGCGTCTGGCCTCTTGCCTAAGGCGCACAGAGTGGTAGGACAAAATGGAAAGAGGTAGGACACTTAAAATTCCTGGAAAAAAATACAAAGTGCAGAACCATCGAATTGTACAAATCTAGTGATCAACTTATGGTGAACGTTTAAGATAACATTGTAAAATTTGACTATGCACCTTCAGGTAATAAATATCCAGACAATCAAAAGGCGAAGAATGAGAAAAATTGTGCGCCCACCTGCACGTAATTCTCGCGGCAATGATATCTGTAAATTATTATGGCATCCACAAGAGAAGCGTCTCGGAAACCTTTCTCAACACTCCATATGCACATCCAATCGCCTAGAAATACCCTGTAAATGTGTTCGGGATTCCCGCTTGGAGGTATACCCTTGGATCGCTCAACAATTTAGGGCTTAACAATTCTTCCACCCTCCCGACGAATTCCATATTCGTCTACGCTCGACCTTGTTTCCATTGTATTATTCCATAATGAAAACTGCAGGGGCGTTTCTCACACAACCCGTCACTGGAACAGTCCGAATGAGCGTCTAATTGGCTTGCACCGGTGTACCGAGCGGCGTATGCAGGCCCATGATGACCAAACTGTCACGCATGCGCACTGCACACACATTTGATCACTACATATCGGCATCGGGGTTCAGACCTCATTGTGTACGTACACCCCAGCGCCACAGGTGAGATGAAAACTTGCCGAAAGCACCATGGAGGTACGAGATTGGTCTTTTGCTTGGCCGGTGGTCACTGCGACTACCATCACACGGCAAGACGCCACATAATCCCTTCACTTCACGGTATATAACCCCAGCAGGTGTAGAGCCAGCCTTAAACCGTCAACTCTGAGGCACTTAACAACACCCCTCTCTTCTGGGGTTAGAGGTCCTTGTCACCCGCTCCTTCCTGCCCTTCCAAGTCGTAAAACACAGTGGCGGTCATACCGGCCATCACTAACGTCATTCCTCCAAAGGTAATCTCAATCCTCTTTCCAAAAATTAGATTAAGCACGAGGTCGCGGGTTCGATTCTCGGCCGTGGCGGCCGCTTTTCTGATGGAGGCGAAAAGCAAAAATGCCCGTCTGTACAAGATTTCGGTGCACGTTAAAGATCACCAGGTGGTCATAATTAATCCGGAGCCCTTCACTACGGCACGCCTCATCGTCTGCGTTGCGTCGGCGCGTTAAACCCTACAATCAATCAATCAATCAATCAATCAATCAATCAATCAATCAATCAATCAATCAATCAATCAATCAATCAATCAATGGTACGTGCGATCACCCTCAAATAAATTTATTGGAAGCATCGTCATACATAAATGAAATTGATTATCTCAGGGTGCATACACAGTAGCTCCTGCTTCTTCTGTATCGCTGTGTTTATTGCGTTCAAATTTATTTGAACAAGTTTGCGCCAACTTGCTCAACAACGTGTTTTGCCCAATTCCTCCTCCGCATCCTTGAAGAGGGAGTGTTGTGTCATCCATATTTCACTCCTGTGAAGAGGAGGGCCGGATTGCGGTGGAGGGGGTACTCCCTGTGTTTTTTTATTGTGGTGACGGTACTTGGGACGACGATGGTCACGCACACGAACTATCCCGGGTTCAGAGACAACAGCAGCTTCGCTCTAACCCACTCGACAAAAAAAATCATCGCGGCAAAGAAAAATAGAGAGAGAAAACATTGCGTTGGGTAAAGAGTGGTTGAGATTTGACTGCGGGTGGGTCCCTCCACCCAGGGACCCGGTCTCTTCTGCTCCCCTACAGTCTCGAAGAACCAAGTCCTTCTGAACCACGGGGTCGGAGCTGGCCAGCCGGAGCTGCCTCCCGTAGCTCAAAAGTGCTTGTGGTGTTGAGTGCTGAGGGCCATATCATGGGGCAGCCCCAGGGGGCGCGGAATGAGTTGCATTGGTTTTGCACTTTCCATTTGTTGTATTTTTGTGAAAAAATGAGGGCTAGCCTTGTTTTGCTAGGACAGCTGTTGGTTTGAACCTAAGGCAGTGTCTCAGCCGAAACACACAGCTACACGAGCATAGAAACACTACTAACAGATTGCCAGCGCCCTGAGTGAGTGTACTGATCGCCTGTGCTGCATCAGTGTTTAGTCGACGGGATGATTGTAGGACTAAGATGATTTAGTGGGAAAAATCATGCTTTGGGGGGGCTCGCGATCGTGAGGGCCGATATCCCTGTGTTAGTAGCTTTAGGGGAGGCGAGCAGGATGGTGCGTACTCGCCGAAGGGAGACACGCCGCGGGCCTCGCCGTGTGCAGTGGCAAATGAGGGGGCAATCGTACTCCGCCCAGCTTGTGTACGCATCCCAGGCGGCCTTGAAAGTTTAAACCCGACAAGAGATGCCACAACAGAGTGTGGCGACGTACCTCGCACCATCTGCAAAATGGCTGCCACGACACCAGTGGACACATGACGGCGCCAGGTTAAAAGTAACATCACGGCGTCATGCTGTTGAAACACCCGTTGAATGCGCCGCTCGCTCTGAAAGTGTTGGCGTAGCGGTTAGTCCTCGTTTACAAAACAGCACACACGAAGAACGCGAGACTCCCTCGGTGGTGCAAGTGGTTCAGCGTTGTTACTGCGTTCGTCGTATGGCTTAGCGTTACTCGTAACGCTTTTTCTGAAAACATCTTTGTGACGTTTACGGAGAATGACGCCCTGCCTATCCGTTGATGTATCCAGCCAACGGCAGTAACGATACACCACATCAGTTTCGTATGATAGCGGATCTTATCGAGTTTAGCCTTTACAGCTCTCTCGGGTGCACGAGCAGTGATTTCATTTTTTTTTTTTTGCTTTTTTTGAGAGGGGGATGTGAGGGACAGCCAAGGAATATTACTTGTGAACTACTGGTAGCATGGTGAGAAATAACAAGCTGGTGTTATGAATGGTTAGGGGTAGAAAGCTAAGCTTAAATGGTTGAAAGATAAGTTGAATAGTTGAAAGATAAGCTAGAAATCGCAATTTAAACGTTCCCAGGACAAGAAAGCCCTCGTCCATGAAGACAGCACCCCGCGCAACAAACCGACTGTCGCGATATCAAAAGTCCATAAACTGGGCTTTCGCCTAGTTCTTCACCTTCCAGAGTCTCCAGATATTGTCCCGCCCTATTTCTTCTTGTTCATAGGCCTGAAAATCTGTCACGCCGAGGGCAAGACTTTCGTCCAGTAAAGATGCATGCTATCACAGCCGATCACTGTTGTTTAATCAGTTTAAAAAAAACCGAAGCGCGGTGTACCAAGCATGTATCCCTCAACGGAAACTATGTTGAGAAAAAAAAATGTTTTTAGAATAGTGCGTTTAACCTCTATTTTTTACCATACTTACCAAATAGCTCTCTGGCATACATTATAAGAATTTGTTGTGCTGGCGTGCATTATAAGGCTTTAAAAAGCGCTGCTTGAAAATGTGTCCAGTGAAACAAAAAGGAGAGTAGGGTCAAACTTTTTCTTGTGGGGGGTAGGGGGGAACACAGAATTTTTAAATGGATTGAAAAGGAGAGTAGGGTGAGGAGTGTTCTGAGCCTAAAATCAATGTATACACGTATTCCCTGAAAGGGCCGTTAATCATTTTCGATATCTTTCCGACACCGCACTACAGCTCTGTTACCCGTCAGCGCTTGTACGAAAGCCGCTTAAGAGATTTCGTAATGGCGGGCTTGATATAACCCGTTTGCTCCAATAAGCTAATTCAATTATCCTTCCTATACCGCAAAAATAATGCGTTTATAAATTGATGCCTCCCCTTCCACTTTTTTCACCTTCGTATATATTTTTTTTCTGCATGCCTTCGCACGTATAGTTTAGGTCCTGCAGGCTTTCCTACTTTATGAATTTTAAATATCCTCCCCAATATGCTCTGAAAAAAGGGGCGCCCTGAAAGTGCGGACCTTGTTCGAAGAATTTATGGTGTTATTTCCGAAGTTATTATTATCTCATAGCTGCGTCGCGCTCATCAAAAGGCTTATATATGGCTTGTTAGAGTTCGAGATGAGAGAAGTTAGCAGCTGATTCATGTCTCGGCATTTCTGCTCTGCATAAAATATATTATAGCACAAAATCGGCATTTCCGGTAGCAAAGCGAAACTATCAGAGTACCAAAACTGGCTGCCTAAAAATACGTCATAATATTCTGAATTACAGTAACCCAGATAGAGCGAAACTAAACACAAACACTTTAAAAACCTTGAACGGGAAGTTTGTAAGGTCATATCTCAAGCATAGCAGTCACTATCGGAATACTGTGAATTTCAGGCCGACAACATCGATGTATTAAATTAATTTGCAGTTCACATCCCGGCTGTAGCCACATGTATGAAAAATATTGCGAACATAAAACACTCCGCCCAGCAATAAACATGGCATCATTTATGCTCGCCTCGTATGTCTTATTTTAATAGCGGCGTAGACGATAATTAGGCGGTAGTGTGTACGGGTGTCAGCGAAGTGGCGGTGTCTCGACATACACTCGAACGCAATCATGTGACTAAGCTTCACCACAGTGCAACAGAGGTACAAATTCATGCAGCCGGCCAATAAATTTCGTTGAATTATAATGTCGAGCATACGACTTGACTCAAAAGTTCGGTCTGCTTGTGGCACCAGTGAAATGCAAGCATGATGTTCTTAATCGTCGCGCACTGTCAAAGCGCTTGTCATATTTTTTATTCATACTGTGTGCACGTCGCTCTAATTCGTCGAAGAATTCGCTTTGTTGGTGGCGTTGCTTGGTAACTTAACTGGATTGTGGTACACCTGAAGTTAGCCGTGTACGTGGGGTACACCTGAACCACGGGATTGCCTTGTCATTATCATCGTTACCATCATCAACAACAACCACAGCCTATTTAGGTCCACTGCAGGACGAAGACCTTTTCTATTAACCTCTTCAAGCTATTGCCCTGCGCTGCTCGATACGATTCTCTTCCTCGGAAGTTTCTTATTTCGTCCCTCCATCGAATTATTGGACTTCCGTTCTTCTAAACACAACTCTTGGTATCCATTGTGTTACTCCGGTGCTCGACCGGTTGTCATTTCTTCTCACTCTATTCTCAGCCCAAATCCATTTCTATCGTTATTAGAATTATGATATCTTCTACCCGAGTTTGTTCCCTGATCCAAGGAGTACTTTTCCTCCCTCTAAGCTTAATTCCAAAATTCTTCGTCCCATGGTTCATTCACCGACCTAAGTTTGCTTACCAGCTTTTCAGTAAGCCACCGAAATGTCCCTACATATTTCTCCACCAACAGAACGGATTGGTTGTGTACTATTCTGTTCAGTAAAAGAGGTAGCTTACTTTTCATTATCCTGGAGGGCTCGTTTTGAATTCTGGTCCTTAGAACCGCACTCCTCAGTGAGCCCAAAATTTTATTTGCCTGCTTGGTGCAATGTTTACCATGATTACATACAACTGAACAGCTTTTTTGCCGAACACCCCCCCACCCACCGGAATGTTGCCGTTCCTTGGTTTGGTCACGTACTAGTTATTCGTCAACTAATGAGTGTCGATTTGCTTGATTTGCTCACAGGATTTGTGTACGCGTATACCCTGCCAGCTAAGCCCATTGACCATGAGGCTTAATCAGGTTTGACGTCAGCATTTAAGGTCATGGTCATATGTTTAATTAGTGCGTCGTGATTACCTTGTAACTCACGAGGTACGTGGACTAATTGCGGAAGTTCCAGAGTGGTGGGTGCGGGTATGGCGCGTTTGTTATTATTTCGGGGGAAGCACGTTCCTCCTCGAATTTGTACGTGGATTCCCTGAAGCATCTGCTTTTTGGCCGTCCTAAAGACGGCCAAATTGCGAAACCAACCCACCCGTCAGCTGTGAGTCTCTGAAAGTTCAGATTAAATCCTACTCAAATATGGGGAACCCAACTTCTCGAAACCAGCCATGTACGCCGTGATAAACGTTGACGGAAGGAAAGAGCGGCGAACTTGTTGCTCCTTTGAGTTCTTGATTGCTTCGCAGAAGGCTTTGCGCACAAAGTCACTGCATAACAAATCTAGACTTCAGACAGCACCTTTAAGCAGAGCGCTTCCGCAAATTGTTTTTTTTTTCTTGCCGTGAATCAAAAAGTTTGGAAACGACATAGGAAGGACGAAATCGCTTTAAGCAGGAGGTGCCTCAGCGGTTTACTATATTCAAACTCTTTCTGAGCGAGAAGCGAAAAATAATAGTGCTTCAAGCAACCACTTCATTTGGTTTCTCTGCTGTAAGGGGGCTGTAAAAGCAAAGTGTGGGCCCCAGCATAATAGAAGCTGTCTGAGGTCACTTAAAGCGACCTCTTGCAAGTGCCTCAAACAGGCCCCTGAGTGTCTCCGGAATGAACATGGTCATTAAGATGCTAAGCGAGACTCTAAGCACAGTGCCAAAAATAATGCAAAATTCACTTTCCAGCGTTTCTTTTTCTCTTTTTTTGTATCCTTTCGCAACATATCATAATATGTCGCGTGTACGCCCACTGATGCGCCTTGAAGAGCCAACTTATAACATTTTGTAAACTCAATATTTCACATGCGGCACTCTGTAATGGCGAAAGCACCTCTAAGGGCCGGTCCACGGCGGCCGTGAAAGCGGGTATTACTACCATAGTGTTAAAGGAGAATGACGCGCGCTCTCACCGAAACGAGCCCTATCTTTGGCCACGTGCGGGTCGGTGAAGGGAAGGAAAGACTCATAAGTGCTTCGTCCCCGCGCGCCCATCCCTGCAGGTGGCACAGATGGCCTCGAAAGTTTAAACCCGTCTTCCACGTCAGGATGGCAGATACACTGAAACGGATGCGGCGAAGAAAAGCTGCCACAACAGGATGCGACACAGTACGTCACACTTGCAACGTGCACGGTCAGTGGCTGCGACAACACCAGCGGACGCTGAACGCTGCTAGGCCCAAGTATCAGGAAAGCGCCATGCCATTGAAACACCCGCTCACAGCGTCACTCGCTTGGATAGTGTGCGCGTAGCGATGCGTCGTCGTTCTCAATAGCACTGAGGAACCAAAGCCGCCTGTACATGCGCTACAACTGCAGTAGTCTTTCGCATTTGGCTTACTCCTACCGGCTTTATAAAACATATTTACAGCATTCGCATGAAATAGCTCCTAGCCTGCTGGTTGCTATTTATTGAAATAAAGATATCCCAAAGCATTTAGTTGTGATAGGGGGCCCTTGGAATTTAGCCATTAAAAATATCTCAGGTGTGGCGACCTGTTTATACCTTGAACATAACGTTGTCATAAGACACTCTAGAAGTTTTGTGTAGTTTATCATGTAGTGTAAACTCTGTAGTTTACACTAGAGAGTTGCACCTGATAGCTTCCTTCTTTGTGAAACCTGCAAGGATTATCCCATGGAAGCTGTGTTGCTCATAAAACAGGCTTTCGCATTTAACACCAACCGTGAGAGAATTGTTTCGCACAACACTGAACGAATCGAGTATATTTTATTACTGAAAGTTGTGAGATGTGACGAAAGGCTTCACCTGCAAATTTGCCCAAGCGTTGACAGACTCGTTTACCATTTCTTGCTTGTATGAGCCACGTCGTTGAGCATGATGGCCCTATTATGAGTCTGTCCTCCACTCCATGCGTTTCCTCGAGTAGGGTGAGTGGATGATTCGGCAATGCCTTTACACGCGAAAATAAATTTCAATGGTATACTCGACTAGAGGATCAAGCGAAGGAGAGATCCAGAATAGCAGGGTAATCAATCGTGTTTATCCTATGGGTGTCAAGTTTGGGGCAATAAATAGAAAGCTGTTGATCTCGTTTTATCGCCATTTTCGCAATTGTTAGATGACAATTTTACATATTTTATTTTGACTGGTTGAGTTGAAGAAGTACGAAGAATCTTTTTTCAGGTTGCAATGCGACGTAGTATGCCTAAGGGATGAAACATACATAAGGGATGAAAATATGTTCTCGTAGCCTAATAAAAGATGGCGTGATAAAACAAAGCCAGAAAAAGATTTGTGATCATTTTTTTCAGGCTGCCACTTAGTTCATAATAATTTTGGACCTATATGTTTAGAAAAAGCAATTATTTGAGTCCTTACGAGCCGCTCAAGAAGCCAGTCATATTGATCTAAGACATTGCAGAAGTGAGTAGTGGCGCATTACGGTGTAGAATCTAGACTGAAGACGGCGATGTTCTGAATGTGGCACAGACCCGCAGTGTTCCCTCCGCTGTTCATTAAATCATCACTTCGTCCATCATGGTCCGTCTCATCTTCGTCGTGCTGCCGTGTGGCGATATAGTAGAACAGAATCAACTCAATACGTGTGTGGCCACTACCGGCGCTTCAATTCCCTCTGGTCAACTTACGCTAAATCCTGGTTTGGGCAGACTACTGACGAAGAATATTTTCTGTTTCATCTGTCAAAATGAAAGCAAGTTATGTTGCATAGATATATTTCTGTTTATCAATTTAAATACTTCTTTGTCATACTTCACCCCGCTTTAATACCGGTCGCTGCTTCTCGCCTCAGACGTATAACTGCTAGGACCACTGCCCATTAATGCATCCATTTCTACTGAGCAGCATTACCTATACGCCCTCCCATATCTGTCCCTCTCTACCAACGTCCACGGAAATCTCCAAAGTAGACGTACACATCAGTAAGGCCTCTAGGGCTACCCTTGGATCGAATCGTCTACCCTCGACTGCGAAACTATGGGCCACCGGCACCTACACTCTTAATCTGGTTCCATATAAGTTCCAGTTAAAAAGGGTGATCCATATATTTTATGTGGATCCGAACGAAAGAATAACTGGAACGAAGCATATAGGTGGATCTTATCTTGAACCGTCAGCTTGTTTTCTTTATGTTCGTGGTTTTTATCTGGAACCGAAGAAATGGGGTCATGCGATGTCGGCGGTTCCGGTTACTGTTCCACTTATGTCCCAGTAAACGGTTGGGGAGAGTGCGTTTGTATATTTTTTGTTCGTGCCTTGTTCCACATAACTCGTGCACGGCAGTGAAGTATGCACTCTTTCATGCATCAACTGGAACAATGAACCGCATATATATTTGGTGCTTCTTGACCCACGATGCACGTGCGCGTTTAATATACACGCGCACACCGCACATAAAATTTAATGAACTTCGCCGACATCTATGAAACTGCCTTGCAGCAGTTAACTTTCATAATACGGCTAAGCTGTAGTTTTAGTGATGTCCTTTGACTGAAAACGAAATCCCACTTTTTTGTCAACGCCGTACAAAGCATTAAAAATGCCGGGAGGAGGATATCTTAGGCAAAAGAAGAAATTGCAGGAACCCATTTCCAGGTGTTCTGCGGCACCCAAACCGCTTTCGTGAACATCGTATTTTTCTAATTTGAGGCGTCAAGTACAAAATCACCAGTGACTTCAATTTGAGAAGGACTAAAGTCTTCCCTTTCCCCGTCTGCCGTTCGGGCAAAGCCATAGCTGCTATAGCGCTGAAGAATTCATGGTGCTTTTGTGAACATCTTTATTCAAAATACTTGTTGAGGCCATTACATTTTATGCATTTGGTTTACAAAGTTTCGCAGAAACGGCAGTTTTTGTTCAACACTCAGTCATCATCTCGCTGTGGTGTAGTACGCGCTCAATGGTACTTAGTCCAGTTACTTATGTTGTGATAGGGTGCATACATAATGTTAACCGACTGCGTCACATTTTACACCGCACACATCATGCTACACATGCAGTTATATGCTTAGAAGTTCGTTTTTGTATTTTGTCTCGTCCCGGCTATTAATTTTCACAAGCAAAAACGAAAGCCTCTTTGCAGGAGGAGAGCGACACAGAACCTGGAGAACTAAATCTACCCCGCGGCATCTGCCTTACATTGTATATATTTATGCTGAAATGTCATTCTTATTTTAAATTATGCATTGCAGTATCGCGAAAATTCGCAGTGTTACCCTAATGTTGTTACTTGCCATAGTAATTCAAGTTCACCGAATGACGTGCCTTCTCCTGCTGGTCCCCCCGTTGCTCTTTTCCTGAACTATTGGTGTTCATGAAGAAAAACTGCTGGAAAACGGGCAGATGTATTATTACTCGCTAATGAGCGAGTAATCACACTGGATTCACTATACGGAAGTAGTTTTCTATAACGTGGATATCAGAGCGTCGCAGTATATATTATTGGTATTGGAAAGACTTATTGTCAAGAGAACGCAGTCAATAAAGAAGCGTCGTTTTGTTTTCACTGCAAAGAACAAAATAAAGCTGTCATCAAAGTTTATGCATACATACCGCACGCGCTCACGGTCCGCGGAGAGAAACAACTTTAGCCCAACTAACGTGTTAAATTGGCTAATATCTGAGCTCTTTGTTCCAGCCTCAGAGCCGCGTAGACGTCCGCTTAGAGGCCTACTCCCATTTTCCGAAGCAAATATAAGCGATCAAGGGTGCAGAGCTTGTGATCTCTTGCGCGGACTGGTCACTGGCCACGGCGTGCATCGCCCAAGGCACGGAGGAAGAAAAAGTTGGCCGAAACCATTACGAAACGACCGCCACTTCAGTGCGGCATGCCGTGCGCATGCGTTGACAGCGGCAAGGCAGCGCCGCTTGCGTTGATGCATGGTATAGTGGGACGGCAACGGGTACAACATGGAGGAAAGAAAAGCTTAGGAGAGGCCCTGACGTCACACCCAGCGCAGCCGGAAACGCCATTTCTGTAAGTCGAATGGCGGACCATTGGCCCTCCATGCCATTGGCGGACTCTTTTTGCCTCTCTCTCTCGGTGCACCTTCTCCGCCTCCTCCGTCCTGTATCGCCTCTCTTGTCGTCTGCATCTGCCAGCGCCGAGCCGGCGGAAATCAGCTGATAGGCAGGTAGAAGCAGCCGTTTCGCAGCGCGTGACCGTGAACCTAAACGCGCGGTTACACTGTTACACGTCTTCAGTGTGGCCGCAGCAGGTTTGCGAAGCGGCTCGCTCTAACAATGCCGCAATGCTCGGTGCCAGGCTGCAAGTCGCGATTGGTACCCAAGGAATTGGGCGTCACTTTCCACCGGTTAGTGCATCATTCCGCTGACAAGTATTGCTGTACATTGGTGTGCATTCATCCTTTGTTTGCAATCGCCGCCGTTTATAGGTTCCCAAGCGATAGAGAACGCCGCAAACAGTGGGCGAACGCCGTGCGGCTACCGGACTGGAAAGTGCCCAAGTTTGCGTTGCAGTTTCACTAGCAATCCCAGAGATGACTAGTCAATTAAACGGCCGTTCTATATATATAGGTAAGCAGTACTTCATGCAGATTTCACGCTAAAAAATTGTGGAATGTTTTTACCGTTGTTCGCGTGCCTTCGATAGAATTTTTTGCGAAGGAGGAGGAGGAGGAGGCAAAACGTTTTATTGAGTGAAAAAAAATGAGAGGGTGGGTAGCGTCAATAAACTTTTTTTCGCCAAGTTTCAACTTGTCTCAGTGTCAATAAATTGAAGGTGATATCAGTTGAAAACGTTCATACACTAACCTCGCAGTATGAAGCGTTGAAAAGCGAAATCCAGAGCGAGACCACAAAAAGATCCAGATTCCAGATCCAGCACTCTTCCAGTCAACAGACGGACACCTACTAAGGTAATAGGACGATGGAATTATATCAACTGGGAATCTACCTTGTAACAGTTGCAAAGGCACTGCCGCGCATTGCCGGCCTAGCAAACTATTGCAGCGTCGATAACCAAAAGAGTTGCGAATCGTTCGGTTGCAAGTCGCCTACGTACTGCACACCGTGTATCACTTCCCGAAAATCTACCTGACGGGTGTCCGCGCGTACGACGGGACGGCGCGTTCACGATATCTGCACTTCAATAGGCGCGTCGTGATCGCGACCGGAGCAAAAGCTTGACGCGGTACAAGGTGCACTTGCAAGTAGAAATTAAATGACATATTCACATCGGCGCAGCTGTCGCAACTCGCAGCATCCTTTTCGAGTTCCGCAAGACCACAGCGCAGCAAAGCGAAGCAGCAATCTTCGCAATCGGACGACAAGGCAGGCGCTGCCTTTCCTCCATGACTGGCGAACGGAGGGCGGGTTGTTGCTAGGACGCCGTTGCTAACGCTACTTCCAATGGCCGCCGAAAACACGTGACTTCCTCCACACTTTTGCCAATGCGCGGGGATAGCTGGGGGCCTCTCCTAAGCTTTTTTTTCCTCCATGGGGTACAACGACGATGAGGGGAAAACGGGAATGCGTGAACATTAACTCTATGGCGTGAACACTTTTAACGACAGCAGCGCTCCTACGTCTCAATGGTTACGCAAGCTAGTTTTTGTTTGTCCGCATGCAGCGCCACTAGTGGCGTTCTATAGCGGTTTTCTCGATTGCTTGCGTTATGCGCCTGATGTACTAGATTAACTGTCGGTCAGACTGGCGGGAACGGTTACCAGTTTGGTTGTGGCGTGAAACTGCGGATTTCTTCATTTCTTCGGGCTGTATTTACTGTTCGACGAAGTGAAGTTTTGCCGGGAGGCGAAAAAAAGGTCAGTGCTGCTTATTTATGTTCTGGTAACGGTTGTTGTTCATTGACTTGTTCATCACTGCGTCCGATAAACGTGCCGCTCCGCTGCCTGTTCGATGCAGAAACGTTTGCGGCCGTTATTCACTTAAAGGAGTACTGACACGAAATTTTTATGTTACGTTTTTTTCGCTGCTATGCGTGCCTACCAGCCACTAATCATAGAATGACAGATTAGACGGTCGAGCGCAGCGTAAACATTCATTTACGGTGTCGTTTATTCGTGCCAGTTTCGGTTTCGACTGAAAAACGCCGAGCGGCCGCCATGACAGCATGTATAACATGACGTCACCATTCTTGCCGTATCGCTGCAGTCCATTTCTTTTCCTTTTCCATCGAACCACCTACCTACCTACCTACCTCTCTGGAAGCGCGCGCGAGCGAGCGCACGCGCGCGCCCAGACCGGCCGAGGTTATCGCCGTCCCCACAGGCCCGGGCAGCATGACGTCAGTCCCAAAACCATGACGTGTACACACGCCCGAGCAGCGCGCGCCAACCACAGCCAGCGCGTCGGCTTCGTCACGGGAGCCCCGACGTCGGCAGTTTGGGGCACGTAGCAGATGATGTCACGTCGGCCCGCTCTGGGCTTTCTCGTGCGGGCGAAGATTAAAATGGATTTTAAATATGTTTCGCTGAACGGTTGCTGTTGAAACTTGCTGGGAGATATCTCCTGATAAAAAGGAAGCGTTTTACATAGTTATCTCAGCTTTGAAATTTCGTGTCAGTACTCCTTTAAGCTTGTGTGTTTGTGGGTCGGAGTCGGCTTGACATTTCTGACTGCTGCATACGTTAGCTAGTGCTAGAAAGTCGCTGGTGCGCGCATTTCTCGAGTCTGCATGTTCCCTTATGGTGTGGTGTTGCTTAGTTGTATACTGACGGTTGCTGTAACCTGTCAGCGGTACTGAATCTTCTCGGGTTAGTCGCACGCTATTGTCTCGCGCGCACACACTGCACAGCTTGTTTGTCGGAGCGTCTGTCTTTAGACATATCGGTATTTTCAAACTTCCGTGTTAATTGCGTTGTGTTGGTGTTCTGAGAACCATAAATTTACTGTGCTGATCACGCTATTCCGCCTAATGTTGATGTGCGTTCAAGACGTTGGCGGCAGCACTGCTTCCGTTTATCTGTGCTGTGTGTGTAGTTGTTCCCTGTTTCTTCCAATGCCTTCGATGAATTAAGATGGTCTATTTACACTAGTCAACTTTAGTTGGCTCCCTGACGTGTAGTGAAATGCAAGGGAAAGTGGTTGTCTGAGCAGCAGCGTAGTAACAAAACGTTCCTTTTGTGGAGGGGAAGTCAGGTGGAAACACGCAGAAAGTGTGGAGCCGTTTCTATGCTGTCAATGTCAGAGGTAACCTGAGACCTCAGAATAATTACCCATAAAGCTCAAGTGTGGACTATTAGAAGTTTTAACGTCACAAAGTTTAAAAATAATTCATTCCTGCCTTTTTATGCTATCAATGTCAGTGGCAGCTAGGGAGTTGGAATAATTTTCATAACGCTCAGGTGCAAAGTTGTTGCATCATGATGTGCACCAAACATTAATCCATTTCTGTTCTCCTTTGAACGTAGAAATTATACTGCAAAAGCAGATTGCTACATTCTGTATTCATACTCTATGACCTGTTCAGAAAGAGTCTGTGGCTGACTGTGGAGACATTTGGCCCTCCACTGATAGGTTGTGACAAATGTTTTTGTTCCTGTGCAAAAAATGAAAACAAATTATTTCCATTCTTTACATGCTCCTGCGAAGTCATGGCTGTGGCATTTACTGGCTGAAGACACCTTCGGCCTGCTGAAGGGTCGTCGGGGAGAGTGTGGCGGATTATGAATGCCCTGTGGAGCTCATAAGCCACAAAAGAGTACCTTTTGAGTCGTGCATATTGTGCAGATATTACCAGTTCGCATAGACCAAGGACAGGTGAGCTTAAAGTATGTTCAAATATTTTTATATTTCGAATTGTTTAGCAAGAAAAGATTACCAGGGCTTCCGCTGTAAAAAAATCATTCGACTTTCGTGGAACGAATCAGACATTGTTCAATATTTTCTCGTGCTCCCTGGATAAAGCAAGGCATAAATTTAGTCTCTGATATTTTTGTGCTATTTATTTTCTGGGTAATAGGGCGAAGATATACCTAAAACAGCTGTACAAGGAATGCATATGGCCATTTTAATTGTATTTGAACCCCTTCTTGGAAGTGCATCATCAGAAGGCAACACATAAAAACTCTTGCACGGGATGAAATCATTGCATTCTACAAGTAAGTACTCACTGCCATTTTTGGGTCTTTCATGGCGCGTTGTTAGGTAGTTTCTTTGTATCTAATGGTTTGAAACTTACTTCTTTTCAGTGACAGCTTGGCCTGTGGCTCAAGGTGACAGTAGGAGCTTTTCGGAACACGTTAGCGAAACTTTCCTGGAAGTGCACTTTGAGACGTCCCTGGCAGAAACACCCAGGTCTTAATTTTGGTTGGGTAAGCTGGAATTTTGTTTTTGCGGGACTCAATTTCTGGGGCTGTTCATCCTAATAAAATCTCACTGTTAAGAAGTTATTGTGAACGCCAATATTGGCCATTGTGTTCAGATTCCGCCTATTACGGATGCTCCAACAGTGGCAAAAAAAAACACTATTTTGTATTTAAGTTTTGTAAATATTTATCTTTTACACCTTGAGAGTTGTTGCTATGATTTGCCAGCACCACGGACACGCCCAACGTGGTTGCTGCTGCAACAATACGGTGGCAACTAACGATTTAAATTTCCCGCTTTTAATACGCCCGTAGCACCAATACTCCCAAATACAGCCGTAGCATGAGTAATGCTTACATTGGATTTCGATAGGTGGTTAAATAAGGGGTAATTTTTTTGAAGGGAATTGTTTAGAGCACAGAAAGTGACGTCTGCAAGAAAATGTGCCATAGTTGTGATTTATAAGAAAATTGTGCAACAGCCTAGCTCAGCATTAGTCTGCTCAACTTCTGCGTCATACCACTACGAACCATGGAGGTAATACATATATAGAGGGAAATATTTTAGGTGGAACTAATTCCCCAAAAAAGTTCTGCCACAGTGCGATATTTATGATTTCCTATGACTGGCCATTTATTTCTTTGCGGTAGAAACATCGTTTAGCTGTAAGTTATATTAAGCCAGCCTCACTACAGCATTCTAGGGAGCACATTATACAGTACAGAGAACATTTTTGCAGAGAGAAGGTGTGTAAAATATAATGCCGAAAGGTGATTATAGTAATTATTATTTTATTAATAAACGAAACCTCTCAAGGATAAGAAAAACGTTATATTCAGGATACCGAGGCAGCAAAGACGGATACTTTCTAGAATCAGGGCAATTTCATGGATTGTCTGTGGTGATATTGTTTAGCTCACTTTCACCTTTAGCAGCACTCCCAGAAAAAACCTAATAAATCACTGATTTTATATCAATTACTGTGTTATGAAAGGGCATAAGCAACTCATTCATTTAAAGCAACCATGTAACAAAATATTCTTGTTTCCTTGAAGGTACATGAGGTGAGCAGTAAGTCTTCTCGAGGCCCGGTTATTCTGAGAGAAGGGACTGGCGGCATCAATATTGCCCGCAAGAAACACATCACGGATTCGCCGCCTGCATTGTCACTTCAGGATAATGTCATCCTCTTCGCCGCATATGTCATCTTTTTCATCGTGTCATCATATTCTTATGGTTGTGTGCCTTTGAAGAGTTCTTGGGACTTTTGCAGGGAGTTCTTGGAAAGCATAAGAAATTTGACAGTGGCCTGGTGTCATTTAAGTTGGAGTCTCTGTTGAAATACTTGAAGTGTTCAGCTCTACTTGGGATTTTAAATTATTGGTAGAGGTTAAAGTATCTCTTGAAAGGCATGAAGGGGGTCAGATGAAAGGCATGAAGGGGGTGAAATCAGATGAAGAGGTTTAAGTTACTGGCACATGCAAGTTTCATGTCAACTGAACACTGAAGTCGTGCCTTATTTTTCATCATTGGCACAATGCGCAGGCTGCCTTTGAATCTATAGTGGGTGTTAATGTAGTTCATGGCACCTCATTGTAACGTCCTATTATTCAAGTGTAGCTCATGAGATTTTTTTTTCGTGGCAGTGCTGCTGCTGATGCAAAAGTGACAGTGCTTATTTACGCAGATGGCTTCCACCTTCATTGATAAATTTTAGTACTGTAAGTGAGCTGACACCCATGCCGTAGAAGAATTTAAAATGTGCGTATTTGGCTTGAACAAGCCTTCTCCTTTGAACAAAGTTGCATTTCTTGCTTGGCAGAAGCAGGGCTTTGGTCACAATTACACTGACAGCAAGACGGGAGGGTTTTTATAGCAAGCAACTGTGAATTTTACCTAAGGTAAAACGTTGAGGCTGTAAAAAATGCTTTCAAGTCTGCTTTGTAAAACTGGTCCCCTGTATGATTCAACGCTGGCTTGTTTGCTTCTTAAGGATGTCTGACTTGTTCCCGCTTGAATTGACGACGTATATAATTAGTCTGCTTGTTAAATTTTAATATGTGTAACATGCTTCCAGCTACCTGGTTTGCAAAATTATATAAGATTCACGCTGGCTTTTGTGAGATTTCCTGGGATGAATTATTTTAAATAACTACAAATTGTTTGGTCAAGTAACGTGCCTTAAGTCAAAGGCCTTTTCAGGACGCTCATAAAGTCTATTTTGCCTACAAATAGCTTGATGTTACACTTACGTCTGGTGTCAGGAAACTACTACCTTTAATAATCATGTTTTAATTGTGGCATACTGCCGCATGTGACCTCTCGTGTCAAAATGTCTTATCGTTAATCTTGGCTCGAGCGTTGTTTTCCTAAACTCTTGCACTACACTGTTGTAGGTTTGTGATAATACAACCGTGTATGGCTTGCTTTTAGGCCTTTCCCTGTAATTTAATAGCACACTGCATTTTCCCACAGTTATGCGTAAACATAGTATGGCAAGCGCAATGAGTAATTCCGCATTTGAATTACCTTGATTTATCTGATAAGACAGCATATTTGATGCTCACTGTTGTATAATGTCTGTGTCAGTGCCGCGGTAGACGCACATGTCTAATACCGTCTTTATTAACCATGTTTTTGAGTAAAAGTGAATATGTGAAAATGCCACTTGGAGCCTAGTGTTATCGTTATGGTATTTATTCCTTGTACGTTGGTCATTTTCTGTGCAATTTAAAATAGACAGCTATTCAAATCTGAAATGTATGAATACTAACACCCAATAAAGTTGTATAGTATGTTGAAGAGCAGTGTATGAGTCATAATAGTTTGTTTTGTGTGTATTTTAATGCAAGTATATTGTTTCTTTTACATGCAGCTGAAACCCAGAACAGGATTCTGCGGGTGAAGCCAAAGACTGCGCCGCTCTAGGTGCCTCAGACCAACTTTTATATAGAACTGTGCTCCGATAGGCAACTGTTGGGAACTGTCAGGGACCACACTGCTGCGGTGGTTTCTGCTTCCCAATTGTTGGTATCACTGCGGGTCATATATCAAGGCTGTGTTAAAATGGTGCTTGCGGTTTCCTGCTGATACCAATGCATCCGCCAGCCTGGCATATGACCTCGGTGTATACCGACAGGAAAGCAGAAATATTGGAAAAGTGGAGTCCCATAGACAGCTTCCCAATGTCTATAGGAACACCGTTTTATATAAACAGCTGGTCTGAAGGTACCTGGAACGGCGCGCCGGATAAATTCCATAATCATTTTACATGGATCAATGTTCCAGTAACTTAAACTACCCTTTTATTTGGAACAGTGATCCGCATACTTTTATTTGGAACACCGATCCACATAATTTAGTTGCAAAAATATGTGGTGCACTGTTCCACTTAATTTTCAGGATATGTGGAACACGGTTCCAATTATAGAACTGGAACTTTTTTGCAAAAAAGTTCCAGTTACTAAGTGGATCTTACGTGGAACCAGATTAAGAGTGTACAAACTCCCTGGCCGAATTAATCAAATCACACCGTACGGGCCAGATACATCGCCTTGCTAAAGACACATCTGACGAACTCTTACTGAAGGAGGCACAAATACCTACATATTCCCCGTACATCATCTCACACAGTGTGCATTCCACCGAATTACATTGATTGCATAACGATTTGTTTACTCCCCCGCAATACTCACCCAAAAATGTCCAATGGGTGCTTGTGGTAACATTTATGGTGAGCTGTGACCGCCTATGGTTTCCTATGGCCACCCATAAAAGGGTATAAAATGGCCTATACCCAGCTATAAATTTTTTTTATCTATGGGGCACAATGTCTCTGAAAGCATAAAGTTATCTTTAGACGACTATAGAACATCCTAGTGTGTTGAAGCTATAGAGTCGCGGCTATTCAAGTCACTTCAGCCAGCTAAAAACATATTTAGGGCTTTATTTCTATAGACCAGCAGCGACAAATCTCTTTGGCTGGCTATAGACAGTTGTTCAGATCTACGTCTACTGACTGGAAATCATTCAGCTTTCTTTAGCCCCCTATCGGAAGGAATTTGTCCTAAAGCTGAAGAGAGACAGCTATAAAACCTCTTTCGGCTGTCTACAGACATTTGTTTAGCTCTAAGTCTTCTGACTTGAAACCATTCAGCTGTCTTTTGCCAGCTATTGGGAAGAATTTCCCCTAAAGCTTAAGAGAGACAACCATGAAAGCTTCTGCAGCTGGCTATAGAGCAATTTATGACTGTCAACCTTTAAACGTGTGACCATCTATAAACATTTAGCCGGCTTTAGAAAAGTGTTAAGTGCAGAAGCTACAGACCCGCAGACATTAAAGCTTTCCTAGCTAGCTATATAGTGACAGAAGGCTCTGGGCCTCTAGCCGTTTATACAAAAGTGTTAGCCCACAACGCTGTAAAGCGAGCAACTATTAGTTTATCCGCTGGTTTCAGAACGACTTCAAATGCGAAACCCATATGCTCATATTTTACCTGCATCTATGACACATATTGGATGACGATTATCATGTTGATCAACCGGTTATGTAAAAGTGCTTGTTCAATGACGTTAGCAACTTATTATACCAACAATATTTGAAAAGTAGAATCGAAGGCAGCTGTGCTGATTAACGCCCAGATTCACGTTGCAACTTGAGATACTGCGCGTCGGCAAAGCTTACAAATGAACCTTGAGGGCGGGACGCAGGTTTGGAGTAATCTTCTGCGGGAATTCGCTGTCGGAGAAAGGTGAAACAGCCGGCTTGTCTGAAAACTGCTCTCTCGGCATCTACGCAGATTGGAAATAACTTTCACGGTGCACGCTACCTGTGGACACAGCCAGGGATATGGTGGCAACTGCAACCACCCCTATTGCTTCTCTCATGCAGCCCAATTAGAGATTTGTCACTGAGTAGGGGACCGCAGGACAAAAGCACTTCAAGTCGGACCAAAATAGGTTCAGAAAGGACACTCGGGGAAGTGATAAAAAGGGACAGGGAACACCCCTGCTTTCTGTCTTATTCTTGGTTGTCTTTATTTGACAGAGCAGCAGGAAAGACGTGGGGTGTCTCCATACATTCGATGTTACTCCTATATAATGCCCTGTATCTTGGTATTTTACATTGCAGCCTGCCTGTATTAACCAACATGTGTAAAACTAACCTACAGCAATTCATGACATACAAGCCCATGGTCTTCGGGCATGTATCGGTCTCCCGCGTTGCGCCTCAACTGCGGTCACAATTTGCATCGCAAGGAATCCCCCGATCACAACCCACATTATAGTGGCGACACTGAGGGCACACATTAGGCAACTCACTCGACTGCCTCACCCCCACCATGCATCCATGCCTTCAACACTACCAAAGACATCTTTTTGTAAGGTCCATTCCTGCTAAAAAAGAAAGCCGACTTTACATCTAGTGGTATTCAACAGCTCTCCCTACTCTTTCTTCACAAGGCCCACAGAGGTGTAGGTCCATGTCTACACGTATGGATCGGTAACCACGTTCAGTTCTGCCAGTGTTGTTATAATACCACAAAAGTCAATCGACCTTTATTTTAAGCTTTCAAACTCGACGACGACAACCGCCTCTGAATAGACAGTTAATCTGGAGGCCCATCCAGCAGGAATCGCTAGAAAAATGGGTTGTGCTCCGCGACTCGAGGCCCGCGCTCTTCAGTGCATCCAGTCTGCTTTCCGCCGCGGCCCATACGAACAGCTTGTCGCTGAAATCCGGTCCTTATATGACGCAGTAATCAGGTATGGTCATGATAGTGTTTTCCAGTGGCGCCCGAGCCATTGCGGCATTACTGGAAACGAACATGCCGATAGAATGGCTCAATTCATCCACAAATGTGCCAGATTGACCTGCATCCCTCTATCACGCACTGATGCAGCATGGTCGCCGCCGTCCATTTCCCACTAAGGAACTTTCGATAAATGGAGCCCACCAGAGTTCTAGAACGCTCGTCTTTACTCGCTCAACCTTGATTTGCAGCGCCACTTGCCTACTAACGTAAGGACATCACCTTATTTTGTCGCCTGTGGCTAGGTGTCGCCTTCACCAGTGCTTACTCCTTCACCATTGGCATGGCCAACAGCCCTGCTTGTGATGTGTGCACCACCGAAGAGACCATGGAACACCTTATGTGCCATTGTGACCGCTTCACGACGTCGAGGCAATAGCCTCGACCCCACTTCGCCGACTCGACGACCACCCTTAACAACACAGACACTTTTGCGCCATAGGCGTTGTCCTTCACAGACCGAAAAGCATACAAATGCCTTACTTCGCTTTTTGCAGGACACAGGCCTCTCTGAATGAGTGTAGGGACATTAATACAGTGCAGCAACCCTAGTTCGGTAATTTTGTCAATGTATCACCTTGGTTTTTTGCATTTTCTTGTTTTGTGAGCGCGCTTTGTACGGCCTTTGTAGTCACCACGGCCACGCATTGTGGTTTCCTAATTTTCTTCCTATTCGTCTTTCTTTTATTATGTACCGGGGTATTTTTTTTCTCTTTCAATTCCCGTATTCCCATCCCGGTGAGTAGGGTGCCCAACCGGACAGTACCCTGGTTAACCGCCCTGCCTTTCCTGCACTGTTCCTTCCGGCCTTCCGGATTTGGCGATGTGTGCATTGGGAGCAAGGTGGCAGTCGCCCGACGCTGCGTTAGTATTCATCCACGGAGCGTCGGTAGGGACGGACAAATTTTCTCTTGAGTATTAAGAACAGATTTACTTTCTCAGATGAAGAAACGAAACGTTCAGAGATGTTGTATTTGCAACTAGATATAATTACAATCGAAAAAGTTAAAACATTGTCAAACGATGCGCACGTACCTCCGCATTATTTGCTAGCGTGATGGACCTGCGTAAACCAGCTCAATCAGCCGCATTTCGCCTCCTTGCTCGTGCGCGCGTGCATGGCGCGTCTTGTTGCCTTGCGCTGAGAATTTCAAGACCAACCACAGTGTGTTCGTGTAGATGCTGTGAAGCCAAGGAAATGCGCTGCTCTTCACTGTCGTAACTTTTCGGTGTTATGGTAACTGTGTTGCTATTAATTCAACATGAAGTCCAACGAAAATGGGTACCTACGCTACCACTTTTATATGACGTTACTTTCCAGGAGGAATGATCCTATGAACTGTAGATGTTGTATAGTACGAGAAATGATGGACTCTTTTTGGTGACCTAAAATACGTTTCCAGACTTACCTGCGTCACATGGACATCAGAGAAGTTTCCAGAACGGAAGATACGGCCGCCGTGATGTGATAATTATAATTATTTTTCTCGCACTGGGAAAACCTACAGGGAACTAACTAAGCTAACTATGTCTTCGTTGTTTTACTAAGAGTGCATTCCATTTTAGCCGCCGTACTTGCACTTTGGTGTTTAAGTAATGAGTCCAGTGAAAGACTTCTGAGTGTTCTTTTTTCTGCGAACTTCCCAGTGCCTCTTGATGTATTTGTGTCCAGGCGGGCGTACGCGGTGTGTGGGCCGCGTAGTGCGATTGTCGAGAAGGTGACGTGAGCGTTAGCCGGAGTTTTGAAATGCGGGTTCTGTGGTATTGGATTGACGTATGTGAGCATCCGGAGGTTGGCAGCAAAGTGGCGTAATTAATTTCTATTTATGTAACGAATTAGGCAAATAAACCTCGTGGTTTCACTTTCCCTAAATGCCCGCGTTTACGGCTTTTGTGAATAAAATTAGTGAAGTGTCTCCAATCATCACCTTGCCCTCCTTCCTTTATTGCTTAAAGGGGTCCTGAAATCCCTTCCGCCGATGCATGGATCTACATGTAACCAAATAAGACAATGTATTAGCAATCTCCTCCCGCAAGAATTTTGTTAAAGCGATGAGTATTAGCTGAGAAATCGTAAATCAAAAACCGCGCATTATCGTCGCGCCGCGTTTCCTCCTCTTTTCAACTGTTGACGGCGCGCGAGCACTGCCTCCCATGATGCTGCGCTAGTCAGCGGTGACGTACTTCCGCATTACGCTCCTCCGACTGCCGTCTGCTACGGGCAAGTTTTGTTGACACCATGAATTCCGCACTCCGCTCAAGGATGGATAAGCGAACGAAAAATCTGGCCGCATGTGTTTGCTGGCCTGGCCTTGCCTTTTCGCGGTGTGCGTTGCTGCAGTGCAGCACGTGACTTTTAATCGGCGGCTAACTCGCAGCCGCTGGGGAGGATCTTGCGCTCGGTCCCTTTCATGCTCCGCGCACTGTTTATCCAAAAAGCGCCGTATCAGATGTGGCCCCGCTGGTGCCGGGTCTTATTTTGCGGTGGTGGTAATTCCTGCTGGCGCCATGTGAAAAAGACATTTTAGGCCGATACAGAACCCGTGCACAAAACGCTTCAATCATGTGACCAGTTCAGCTTGGGGCGACGCGTGGTGGAGAGCGGCAACGTTGGCTAAACATGCTCCGGCGCGGCTCTGAGCTTTCTAGCGCTGGAGCGAGCGCCTTTCTTTGACGATCTCAAACATCGGTTGCCTTGGCAACAAGGCACAAACCGCCCCAGAGGTCAGTTACGGTTGCGTGATCCCGGTTCAGCTTGGGGCCCCACCTCGCGGCATATGGGCACTGCAGGCATACTACTCACTCTCATTTGGAAGTGCGAGATGCGTTTGGCATTACAGGAGGCGATGGTGTGTGTGTTGTGGACGCCTTTGTTTCGCGATGAAATGCGACGTTGTGCTTCTGCGGGTGGATAGTGCTTCCCATGGCCTGGATTATCTTTCTCGAGCGACGTACGACTCAACCTCGCATGAGGTATGTGCAGTGTGCGTGGCTAAAAGCCATCTCGGCTTGCGCGCCAGAGTTAAGTGACTTGCTGTTCGTCCCCGCAAACCGCGCGCGAGGTGAGTGCCGAATTTACGAGGGGCAGGAGGAGGCAGCCCATCGTCTGTCAATCGCGGTTCAGACTTGCAACGCATGTTGTGACGTTGTGTTCGTTCGAAACGCATCTCTGGATTGTTTTGAAGTGGAAAAAAATGTATCCGTCAAACCTGGGCATTCGGCTCAGGGCGTTCTCTGCGATTGCACGAAAGAAGTGCCACGGGGCTTCAACGCTTTCTTTATGGGACGTACTCCGGTAAGAGAATATCCATGTCGTGTTATGGCCGTGTTGCATTCAATACGAACGGTTAAGCGTTTGTTTACACTTGTTTCGTTTGTCGTAAAATGTCCAAGCACTCCGGCACTACGCTGGCAGATCAGCCGGCGAGTCGACGCTGAGCAGACGACTCATCTCTTTGCCGGAAGTGCGTGAAAAAGCCGCCCAATAGCAGGATGTCTAGCTCATGACGAACATCGGGGAATCGATGATGTAGACATGTGAAGATGGCGGCGCCCAAAAACACGAAGGAAAGGGTGAGAAAAAAGCGACAAACTTCGCAACAAAAGTGTGAGCTTTTCGCTGCGCGTAAAAGAGTAATACTTGGCCCAGATGACCTTGACGACCCAATCTAACGATTGCGCTACTTCATTTAGTGTGCTCAAAATGCCTTTCAGGGCCCCTTTAAGAGTTAACGGAGGATTTATTACAGTGCCCCAGGAGAAAGGATTACGTGGGCATGGCTACGGCTTGAGGTTTAAAGATGGCAAAATGACATGCTGTAGAAGTGTCTTCAGCCATCTAAAGAAAAAGTTAAAGATTCCTATTGTAGGACAATGATAGGATCATACAAAGCGCCAAAGACACCCATAGGGATGTCCATAAGAAGGGCTACAGACAGCCATAAAATCGACTACAACTAAACAATTGATATAACCATAAATCAAGCTAAGGACACTCATAGGGATTTCAATAAAAGGTAAAGACAGCCATAGAACCACCTATAAAACAAGCTCAAACACCCATAGGAATAATGATACGAATAGCTAAAAACAGCCATAGAAACGGCTATAGCTAATTGGGCCAAACAGCTAAAGCCAACCACAATTTTTTTTGCTAGCCGATCATACTATATTTTTGTACGGGTAGGAACCCTACTTATCCCACTGCCAGACCAGCTGCTCGACCGCGCACCTCTATCCCCATTACCCCCCCCCCCCCCTCCCGTCGTAATACACCTTCTACGCAGACGATGCGGCACATCGGCACAAACCGGCATTCAGTGTCACAGTCGTCTCCTCGCTGACTACTGTAATCCTCTCACGCCCCTCACAATTCCCACCCCAACCACACATGCTGCGGAAGAGGCGCGACCATATACACTGGCTCTCGCACACCGGCCTTTCCCTGATCAAATATTATCAAATTCAAAAACGGCAGCAAGTTTTGACAGCAGCACTATATCCACGCTAGCCATAAAAATTCTCCTTCAAAATTACCCCCTCCTGCCGCCTACCCAGCTCCTCCGGCGCACATGGGACGAGCCGGCGCTACGGGCGCCCATAAGGCCGCAGGAGCACTTGTCACCCCTGCGCCTGACGAGTCCTCTTCCGGTCAAGGAGCTTACTCTGCCAGGGGAACCCCCACTACTTATCGGGAGGTCACCTACGACGCCCGGCTCACCCATAACTAACACCCTCAAAGGAACGACTGTGGCGCCTGCTCCAAACTGAATCGCCTCCCAACCGAGCCCTCCTTCATCATACAGGCCCATCCTCCAACCGCTCTGGCCTCTGCCCACACTGTGGCGCTAAATCCACAATGTATCACCCCATGTAAGCCTTCTCACCTGACACTCCCCACTTAACCTCCCTTGCGACTAGACGTAGGTCGTGGGCCGCTTGGAGGAACACTCCCAGATCCCCCAGTCACCATGGCACGAACGGTGGTGTGGCGTCCCATCTCCATGGCGGTACGCTATGCCGCTAGCCTAAGTAGCAAAAGTCTCTCTCTCTCTCTCTCTCTCTCTCTCTCTCTCTCTCTCTCTCTCTCTCTCTCTCTCTCTCTCTCTCTCTCTCTCTCTCTCTCTCTCTCTCTCTCTCTCTCTCAAGTGTTTCTGTTTCAATAATTTTGCTTATTGTCTTCAGCTTGGTCGCAATTTTTTAGAGAGGCGCTTACCGCGCTGGTGTAAGTGACGCTCGATAAATCTTTCACGAGCACACAAGAGCCTTTGTTCATACTCACAGAAACACGACTTCAGGTGCGCTGTGCCTATGTTTCCGACGACCGCGCGTTTTTCGTATTCGAAGATTTTCCCCCCGACGAGACAAGCGAACATTTCGCTAACGCACCGTTACTTGGAAACGCGTGATGAATGCTCGTACCAACGACGCAGTTGAACCGCCGGTGCGACACCTCGAAAATCACTTTTTAATTAAAATGAAGCCATCCTGACTGTTTCTCCTGTTATGACACGGTCGGGAAATATAGCGCAAGTTCCCAAGAAAGTGAACTCAACTTTTCCCCTTTTTTGTAATTATCAGCCTCAAGTACCTGCAGCTGCAGGGTGCGCTTTCAGAAGAAGCAACACCGCGTGGCGTGCGAGAGAAAAGGGTTGCCGTATCATTTCTCACGATATGTTATGTACGATTCTTATTCATTCGTCACTAGAACTCGTGTAATTTTGCAAACCTAGGCTAATGAAAAAATTTATGCGCTATCTGACATAAGACAGTCATCATTGAACACTTCATTGTTCAACAATATACAGGGGTCGACATATCGCCCTAAGTGGATTTTCAGAGTAGTGCTGCGAGGATAAGACGCAACGATCTGAAGAGCGAGAGGCTCGCATTTTGATGCAAAGTTTGCTCTCACTGGATTTTATCGAAGCCGCAAGAGAACTAAAGCTTCCCATAAATGAGAGAGAGAGAGAGAGAGAGAGAGAGAGAGAGCAATCTTTAATGAAAACTGGCAATGTCAGCCCAGCTAAGATGCCTGGTTTGCTACGCCTGACGAATGCGATGACGATGATGATTATAATGATGGAGAGGAATACATATGATTTTAACTAATTACAAAGTCTGATCAAGACTTGTGTCTTTTACGTATGCCAATAAGGCTTTCGTTGCACGAGCGGCACGTTTGGAAGAGTTCCAAGGACCTAATACGTCCCTCAGTTCTAGTTTTGCGGAAAGCGGCCGGCCCAGGGACACTGCGAGAGACACTCTTTGTGTAGTAAAGCGCACACAGTCACATTTTAGGTGTTGGAGGTCTTCACGCACACCACACTGTGGGCACAGAGGCGAGGAAGACTGGTTGAG
Source organism: Haemaphysalis longicornis (assembly GCF_048455015.1). Lineage (NCBI taxonomy): Eukaryota > Metazoa > Arthropoda > Arachnida > Ixodida > Ixodidae > Haemaphysalis > Haemaphysalis longicornis. The sequence goes on along the minus strand of NW_027526295.1, from coordinate 202,833,418 downwards.
TTTGTAGCACTAGTATCGCGTGTAGGCGACGTTCAACCGCATGCGGTGCAGTACTGCTTCATCTTGCTTGGATAGTCCAGGTGGCATCTTAACATTACAATGCGGGTCGATAGAGTAGAGGGGCGCGTAATGGCGGGATGCGTCTGCCCAAAGCGATCGCTGCATGCTCCATGCCACACTGGATGCAAGGGCTGACGCATCTTTGCGAGAAAATGCCACCGGTATTTTTGATCCGCGTTGGTCATGCGCTGTGGATGCTGCAACGTCCGCCTTCACATTTCCAGTTATCCCGCAATGGGCAGGGAGCCACTGAAGTGCTATTTGATGATGCGCTTGGAGAGCTTGAAGATGTAAAGCTTGTACAAGCTTTATAAGCTTTGTGTAAAGCTTGTACAAGCATCAAGCACAAGCTGATCTTTGGGGAAAGACGCCAGACATTGCAGTACAGCCCGAGAGTCCGTGAAGATGGCCCACGCGCGTGCCGGCTGCTCGATGATGTGAGCCAAGGCCATCCGCAGAGCTGCAAGTTCGGCAGCCGTAGATGATGTTTTGTGGCTGAGCATGGCACTGAGGGTGGTGCGGGACGAAGGTATCCACACTGCGACAGTGGATGATGTGGATGACACCGATCCATCAGTGTACAGATATGTATGACCTCCGTATGTGTTGTACACATATTCAAGAGCAAAAAACCGTAGAGCGGCAGGTGGAATATGCTCCTTGCGTGTAATTCCGGGCACCGTGGTTACTAAATGACTTCCCCTGTTCGCATTGCGGGGATTGACACTAGACTGACTCACACTTCAGAGTCATCAGCGTTCTGCAAGCGTGCCGTTTGAGAACCGACAACGGCTCGTCCGTTATGCACGGAGGCAGACCAATAATACAGCATGACTCAGGGTTAAACTAAACTACCAGCGTTTATGTAGGCGCAATCAAAATAATTTAGACAGACTGGAAATTTCAGCTGGATGGTAAAAACGACAGATGATAGAAAATAAAACAAAGACGCCCCAAGAACGTAGAAAGAGCGATAGCTGTTATGGCTTGCTCTCTGCCATTGAGAAGTACTGCCCGCATGAGACGATAACGAGCTTCAACAAGCAGTTAACATGGTTCCGTAACGCCGGTAACAAAAAAGTATCTTTGGGACAGTGTGTGATAGCCCACTACAGCCGGTCCAAGGTAGAAAGTAACGAGAGACATCGGAGGTGGGGCGCACGGAAGAAAATATATTAGTGGTTGAATGCGTATACATGACTTCACGAATACCCTAAAGAAAACTTGCAGGCAGGCAAGGGTGGTCGTTGCGCGCAGTGCCCTTAACAAGGTGTACCAAAAGTGCCGAACAGTAAACCATGAATCGAAAAGCGAGACATGCGCAAAGAATTATCGAACGAGGTACAAGGATTTTCAATCAGGGTCGTATACAGCATCTCATTAACACGCGGAAAAGCCTACGCGAGACGAAGCGGCAGGTGCATAAACGACAGGGCACGATAACACGCCCCCTCATTCCAGACGCTACAGACAACGCTATTTTGGTGCACTTGTTATTTCAGTTCGTGATGATGATGATGATGATGATGATGATGATGATGCTTAGTGGCTTCCCCTTTGTAACGGGGTGGCGTTGCACAGCGGCCTTAGTCGCAATGCTACTGTACAATCACCTCGCCAGAAAATACAAACAAAATAAATAAAAAACAATGTCAAAATAAAAAGCAAATACTTTTACGAAATTTTTATGCTAGTCTGACTTCTTTGTTCGCATGTCTTCCCAGCTTGTTCTCTGCTCTTTCCCCACCAACATTGTAACCTTCTTTTACTAACCTCTACTGCTGTCCAGTTCACTTTTCCGCTAACCTTAAAGTCAAGGGCTTCCGGAAGCTGGATGGCTCCATCACTGAGGACTGGACGGATACTTTTGCACTCCGTTACAATATAAAGGCCCGTGATTGCTCATGCACTGCGCCGCGCTTCGATAAAATTGAAGTTCCTCGGAGAACAGACAGTGGACTTGCACCTGAAGTTGTCGAGGCCGTAGATATCGACAGTAATGCTCAGCATGCTTACATCTGCGTCAGCATAGCTTTAGTGGCATTAACAAAAGAAGAAAAGTATTGTTCCCGGAGAATTCTGTAAACTGATCTCGCGGGGGAAGGGAATGTGCCGCTTTTGTATCCGTTGTGCAATACTTCACCGTGTGCGCCTTTATCCTTCGTATGTCCAGCTGATAGCAATTTGTCCGTCTTTTCTTTTATACCGGGCGTGGTTCTTACAATCAAACTGAAATTTCCGGTCAATGTGAGCCAACTCGGCCAATATCAAGCAATTATAATGCCCACTGATCAACCGTAGGCCAGCGAAATACCACGAGGCAGTGCGGAGCTCGGGATGGTTCGCTCAGGACTGGTGTGCCAGAATAGCGGGGTGCCGCGTGCGGGAGAGAGAGAGACAAAACTTTTTATTGAACTAAGGTGGGGTGGTTCCTCATTTCAGGTAACCATGTGCTGTCCCTGCTCGACTGGCCCTCTCGACCAGCAGAAGTTGATCTTGAGGGAGGGAGCTGGACAGCAGTATCTCCCACTGCTCCGGGGTAGGGGAAGGAAAAGGGGCTGGCAGGTCTGGGTTCTTGACACACTCCCATATTATGTGCCGTAGAGTGCCTGGTTGAGCACAGAATTTACATTGTGCGTCGAATTGTGTAGGAAAGCGATTACAGCTCGGAGGCTCGCGGGATGTCCTCGACGAGCATGTGCTGATGTCGCAACAGCAAGTACGTTACCTCCGACTTCCCGCGATACTTGGTCAACTGGTGGCGCTGGTCGCAGCCTCCCAGACTCGGTCCACAAAAGGACACCAAGCCCGCCCGGTACAGGTCGCTTGCTCGCTTGCTATTGGTCGGTCGGTCGGTCGGTCGGTCGGTCGGTCGGTCGGTCGGTCGGTCGGTCGGTCGGTCGGTTGGTTGGTTGGTTGGTTGGTTGATTGGTTGGTTGGTTGGTGGATTGATTGATTGATTGATTGATTGATTGATTGATTGATTGATTGATTGATTGATTGATTGATTGATTGATTGATTGATTGATTGATTGATTGATTGATTGATTGATTGATTGATTGAGCGTTGTTCCTTACACCCCTGGGGGTATGGGCTTTTATGTGGATATATAACACCATGCTATACTTGAGAACGTGCACAGGCTTTAGAGAGCACATATTTCTTGTGGGTGACCCCCACTACTAGCGCACTAATAAAGCTTTTTACAGAGCTCTGTTTATGCAAGTGCCGTGATCGACTACATTTACACCCGAGGGTGTGGTTAGGTCGCAATAAATCGTCATTATAAATTCGGCTTGTTGATGTTTCTTTCAGTAAATACCGAGCACGTGCCAGACAAAGGAAGATTGAAAGCAAGACGGGCTCTATAACGTCTTCGTAACATCCTGACTTTGCATAGTTTTAGTAGCATGCAGAGCATGTCCTTGGAAAATGAGCAACGTCGCAAGGACGTGACGGCACGTCGTCATACCGATAGCTTTGCGTGCTGATTGACTGTGCCCAATCAACGACGGAGTCTCTCCTGTCCGGTGAGGACATAAACGATACGCGAGCACTCTAAACGGGAATAGGTCTCCACGGACGACAAACGTGCCCAAATTACTAGCCACCATGGCTGAAGACATAATGAGAACGATCACGTAGAATTAGGGGCTCCACTGTTCAGTCACGTCTGCCCTAATTGTGGGAGTGTCTCGTTTACGGGGAAGACGGACTACCTGGATTGCAGACAACGTGAACGCCGGCGTTGCTACTCGATTAGTGCACTTGGGGAGAACATAGGCGCGCTCTGTGCCGCAAGGAAGAGCGGTAGCGATTCTTCCGGATAACGAAAATCAATGCCTCCCCGGCGGCGACCATATAGACCGGCCTTACAAGAGGTCCCTTAGGACGAGGCGCTTTCCCGCATGGCGCATTCTTCGTGGACGTTTCCCGACCTGAGAAAAATAGCGCGAAAGGGTGTCCATATATAGGCAGTGTCCACGTTTTCTTGCATTGCCCGGCTGTTGGCCTCCAACGATTACTTCTAATTTTGCCCATTTCTTGTTTCCAAGGAAGCACTGAATACCTGCATCGTTGGGCAATTCCTTACTCAAGCATCAAGGTGTCACTGGCAACCCCTAATTTTATTGGCACGCGCTCTCATTAAGTAACAAAACTGCTCAGCTTTTGACGTCAACCCCTTTTAGCCATGTGCGCCCATTTATAAAGCAAAATTTCTCCGCCGGACGCATCTCACAGCCGGTCTTCAAAATTTTGACAGGAAGCTCTGTCCGAACCCTAAGATAACCAGTTCTTCTGACCTAGGCGCCCGCGCATTCCGGCCTCTAAAGGAGGCGGCCCATGAACACGCCCATGGAAAAGCAATCCGGGCTGGGCCCTGCCTCTATCCCTACCATGGGGCGGGAGCCGCACATGACTGCCTAGTCTCTTTTCACGGTACGCACTACCGCATCTCCCGCTTGACCTACCCTCCGGCGGACAAAAATTTAGATATTTCTTAAAGCCCATACGTGACGCCTTCTTTAAAAAACACTTTTACAAACCCTGCCGTCCTGACCCACATCCACCCAACTCCATAGCATACTTCGGCATGCTGCTTATGTGGCTGTAATGCCACAGTACTATTCCACATCATGATGAAAAAAGCAGCGTAGTACGACGAAATACACAAGGAAAGAAACCTGACATGAAGGGCGGTCGTCCTGTCTGGTTTCTTTCTTCGTGTATTTCGTCGTACCGCGCTAATTTTTTCACCATGTTGATGTACCAACGCGCACAACTTTCTATCCTGCTGTCCCAAAGCATGTAGACTTGCCCCCAAAAATCTTTCTCTAAGTACCCTGCGAGGAAAAGTGGGGGGCTGCTCTGCGCAGCTCCGACTTGGGCCTACAGGCCCGCTTGGTTACCAGGGTTGCTGAGGTCGCTGATCACTTCATTCTGACAGCTATCAGCCTGACCTAACCGCCAGCATCGCTTTCAACATGCATCATCACTGACATTCCTCGAAATAAAGTTTATTTTCTCTCTCCCTCCCTCCCCCCCATCTCTTTCTCTCTCTTTCTCTCAGTTAGCGAATAATTTTAATGAGTTTCGATAGGAGTTGAGCCGTCATCACTGAGCGGTATGACTGTGTTAATCACGTTTGTGTACTCCATAGCCCTTCGAAATCACCCGACGTGGAACGATTTACTTGCTCGTCCAAAGTCACTTCCCTTGGTACTGCTGGCTTAGGGTGCCATCACCAACGGTCGGCTACACAGCCTAGCTCACGCGATTTTGCAGATTTTTTTTTCAAACCCGAATCGAGAGGGGGATCCTCTGAGCAGGCAGCCAAACAGCGAGGGGGGGAGATACCGTCCGCCTGCTTTACTTTCTCTCATCCAAATGGGCTTCATTCTATGTACCCTGACCGATACTCTGAAAAATCCCGATACTGCAATCACCCAGAGGTTCGATGCTTGCTTTGTTCTTTCTTCTTTACATGAATACTAAGCTCTATGCTGCACGTCTGATATTCCTTACGCATGCGCTCTGCGTCTTGGCCGAGAACTACTGAGTCCTGCCTGAGTATTTCGCTTACGACAGGAAATTTTCCCACTAACGAGAGGCTAGCAGTTTCGCTTTAAGAACAGACTAGTTGAAGTCCTGTGCTCTTGCGCCTGTAACCTATGATATTTAGTTTTATGCGTTCGGGTTATTACCATGCGCAGGGTTTTTGTTTGTGTTAACTTTTCCAATAAAGTCAGCGGTTAGTACGCGGTTGTCCTACATTCTTTTCTCCAAGCCTATCCCTGGTTACTGCTACAAAAGTGCAAATATACATGAACTTCAACCGTTTTAGAGCTGCACAGATTTCTGACCACAACAGGCAGAATGACAGCCATAACTTCCGCCCTAACAGCTGGTATTTCAAAAGGCTAGCAGTTTGATATTACGTACGTTTCAGCCCCCATCTGCACTTGTCTGGACCCTGCTCATCTGCTCAAACTGCGGTAAGATAATGTAGCTGTCGCAGGACAATCGCACATTGAGGTAGGCAACATCGGAATTTGTTTCAAACTCGCAACGAACCGGCTCGTATAGTCTCGCGGCTGAAGTCTAACGTCGGCATGCGTTTGCAGATAAGTGCAGAGTCCCCCCCCCCCCCCCCCTCGAATGTAACGCTTTGTCCGAGATTTATATGGCGGATTTTACGAACAAAAGAATCGGCATTCCTGTATGCGCGGTGCGTGATGGCTCAAACACAATCGGCTTTCCAGACCGCCTGCAAGCCCTGGCAGCCTCCTTGTTCGTCACGCGAAGTATAGACGAGCCGCCTGGAGCCTGGAGGCGGAAGCCAAGCTGAAAACAGCCGTGTTTCCGCACATCGACGTTCATGGCGAGTTCAAAACACGACACGCCCGAATGAGATAACAGGAGCGCCACGCCAGTGATGGGAGGGAAAATAACTGAGGTTTGGTGGCGAAGTTGCAATGCCCGATGGCCGGAGAACATACAGCACTCTTGACTGAGTAGCAGCTATGTTGCAAACAACACCTAGCTGTTGAAGTAGGCACGTAAAGTGGAGCAACCGATGGTATGCAGCAGTAATATTTACGTCATGGCTTAAAAAATATTTTAAAAACTAAAAATGTGGAAACGAAGAAACGAGTTTAAGGTAATGACGATGGAAAAGCAAAGACGTGGAAACAACCCGCCTCTACATGCAGGGATTTTGTCAACACGGAGAGATGTCCCTGCCCGGATCCTGTAAAATTAGCGTCCCAGGAAAGCTCCTGCAGCACTGCGGTGCTGTTGAATCATTACGCTCTTTCAAAATTCCAGTTCACTCCACGTGTTCTGCATGAGTGTCCTTGTGCACCAGGGTGCGCAGACACATCTGATCTTTTCAGCGCGTGCAGTAGCAGCACAAGGCTTCTAAAGAGTCCTCAATGGCCATATAACGGCGAACAGCCTTCCATTTCCAGTTTTGTTACAATTAAATGGGTGCCACTTTTGCATCCTTTTGGGGAAGCTTTGAGTTTTCAGTGAGGGATAATCCAACTCACCTAATCGACGGCGCGCTTGCTTGCTTTGCTGCAACTGACGCCAAAAGGCGATAGCACTTCCGCCGTCCCTCGCGCCACGTAACACACCCCTACTTTCTCTGTTTACCACCCTTAACGCTATTCCTGTCCCTCTTTTCTTCTCCCATTTACCTTACCCTTTCTCTCTCCCTCTTTCTTTCTCCACTACGACTGCTTTAGCCCTACCTTTCCAGCTCTCTTTTCCAGTCCTCCTTCCCAACCTCCTCATACATTACCCGCACTCGTCTTCACTCCCCATCCAATTACCCTAGCGCTCCACTGATCTCATCTCCCTCTTTGCATTCTCCTCTTCTCTGGCTCCTCCCTATCTTCCTGCCGTGTATCACTCCTGCCGTCACCGTCCACCACTTTGCTTGTGCCCTCCAATCCTCCACCTCCTTCACCGTCCATCCTCTCATGTCTTTCCACTACTTTTTTGTTGCCCCTGTGCTGTTATCCTGTTTCCTTACAATGTCTTCACATTCTACTATCCTCACTCCTTATTAGATGTGACTGCATCTCATTCACTCGCCTTGTCCCTCCATACGGCGTTGTTGTCCGTCCACACCCCTCCCCTACACTATAAAAAAACAATAGTTAGCGGCGCCCGGTTTCGATCCCACGACCCTGCGGGCGGAACGTGAGGTACATGGTGCTCTTCCCACTGCGCCACAAAGCCGAGACAGAATCAAATGCTACGAATGCACCTTATATCCTTGACTAATTCAAACTACGTCAAGATGCTACTGATACAATGCATGATGGGGCAATGATTAACACGTGCAATAAAAGAAAAGAAGCTCCCACTTACAGCAACAATGATGGAGTAAAGGTAGTTGCGACAGCGAAGCCCCAAGCATACCACTTAGAGAGATTGACCAAGATTGGACAATAAAACATAATAATAATCATAAAACATAATAATCATACGCGTTCCCGACAAGTTTCACACGATTTAAGAATCAATCCAACGGAAACACCAAGTGAACCCCACGATGCGTCGCATCTACACAGGGTTCCCCTCACGGGGAGGTGGGCGCAATTTTTTCTGATCTCTACCTCACATTCCTGCTCGCTCTTCTCCTTTTCCCGTCTACCACTTACCCTTCACTCTTATCCTCCTTCTCTTCCTCCTCTTCCCTCGATACCCTTCACCACCTTGGGCCCTCCACCTATATATTGCAATTGTCATCTCCTCTACGCCCACTATCCCCATCCGCAGCTTCACCCATTCCTTTATGCTTTATCACCCTCTCCTTGCTCCTCATTTCTCTCTCTCGCTCCAGTCGCATCTTAACATCGTCCCCAATTCTCCTCCCACTGTCTTAATATTCTCCCACCCCAATCGCATTCTCACTGCCACATAGGGCTGCTGCCCCTGCCATCGTGCATCAAATGCTCATTTCCAAAACTGTTTACTTCTTATCCTTCCCTCTACGTCATTTACGTTCGAGTACCTCTCCACAGATCCTTGCTCTCTACACTTTTTTCGGATATTTTTCTAATTATCCGACGACTTTTATTGCTACCCTTTCCTTACCCTCTTGCTCCTCTCTTCCCGTTTCTTTATCGCCATCCCCTTTTCACCAACCTCATTTATCTTCCAACACAATAGTATACCCTCCCCCTCTTTCTCCTGTGTTATGGTCACCCCCGCCAATTGTCTGCCTCCTTTTTCCGTCGCCCTTATATCCCCCAACTTTAACCACACTGCTCCTCCTCCTCCTCAATGCCTTCTTTTACCTTTCGAATTCTGCCCATCCTCATCCTCTTCCGGCTACACTCCTTTCCTTATCCTCTCCATACGCAGTCATCTATAATCCTCAGTGCGTGTAGTATCCTACTTTTCCTGCTCGCCTTCTCCCTCTCAAGAATCCCTGATTCACCTATTACCAGTGGGTTAGCAATCCCCAAGTGAGCAGGCTCATTCAAGCTGGCTTCAGGCTGATTGAAGCGACAGACAGACGCACTTCCTATTAAACGGGCCATTGCACAGAGACCCCCCCCTCCCCATGCCACAAAGGCATAAAGGGTAAATTAAATACATTGAAATTGGATGTCCGTATTTAAAATGAAACAAAAACAACTGTAAAAAAGGTAATTACACAAGATAAATACACACAAAATGTCTCACTACAGAACATAGATTAATACGCAAGATCTAAAAGTTTTTATCGCATTATTTGCGGCTGACTTTTTTCCTGCGTGTGTGTTAAATTGTGACAAAATATTTTAGCGGTTATCATTGTTGAATACTACCGTTGATTAGTCATTTCTTCTAAAATTTTTGATGTTTCTGTATTTTTATTATCTGCGGTTTCCTTATTGCGGAATAATTTCTATGGGCATTAAGAAGTTGTTCTCTGTGTTCTTTTATCATGCTGCAGTCCTGTAAATAGTGTTCGAGGCTGTCTGCTGGTAGGTTACATTTACATTGACAGACCAAAAGTTTCCGATTTTGGTAGCCCAAGAAAAACTGTCGCCTTTAAAAGCATTGCGTAGTGCAGAGCGGAGGTTAGTCGCAAAAGCACGTGAGCAGGACAAGTGCACCTGACGACACACGAGAACAGGTACACCCGAGCCAGGGAAGAAACTAATTTTGGGAAAAAGTAACCTGAAGTGAAGATGCCCGCATTTAAATTAGTATAACGAAAATGATATATACAGAACATCATATAAAACAACAGAACAAAACGATATAATGAATAACTGTCATAAAGTAAAAACTGGCTCGTCGAGTAGCGGCGGGATTCAGCGAGAAGTCATTGTTGTTGGTGACCTTAATGTGAGTATGTCTAAACCAGTAGATAGAACCTGTATAAATTTGGTGTTTCTTAAAACTCTGGCGTTTTTTGCGCTGGAGCCCATCGAAGTGTGCTATAGGGACCATAAGGCCATCGTTACCATTTCGGCCAAATAATGAAGTGCTTGGAACAGCCGTATGTGGGCCAATTCATTTTGTTGTGCATTTTCCTGCTTGCTTTAACCCAAAAGTGAAGCTAGTGGGTTCACTTCTGCAGAACTGTACGGCTCCTCAGTTTGTGTGTGCTTTTTTTTACAAATCTCACAAACGTCTCTATCCTATGCCTGAGGAGGGTAATTTCTCCCACAAAATATGACATAGTTCAACCTGAAAGGAGATTTATCCGAAACCTATATTTTTGCTCAGTTATCAAATGACAAGATTTCAAGGGACGTTAGAAACTGTCAATATCTTTCCCGTAATTCCTTTCGCAATTTTTTAAAACTGCCCTATGGACCAGACACTTATTTCTTCGAACATAAAGTCAATATCAGAGTTATGCGAGATCGACGGTAAATATAACTCCGTTAACCCTCTTCTGCAGTTTATGTGGTGAACGCTGTGTCCATGTGAGAGGATGCTGTCACGAAGCGAAGGCTGTAAAAACCCGCCTATTTTCTCAAATATCATGCTTCAGCAGCAGAGAGAGAGAGCTGAATACAGTCCCGCGGAGCCCTCTGTCGTGACTCGTTCTGAAACGAATTACTCGTGTGAGAACCGCGCCCTCTTGCATTTACGTTTCACAGACTCCACGGAGGATGGACATTACGAAAAGAAAAGCCGCATAGGTCAACAACCACACAAAGCGCACCTGGAAGAATGAATCGAACGGCGTCGGAGAGCTCGTTGCATCATAATTTTGTCATGACAACAGCGACGAAAGCATAAATCTAAGGTTTAAAAACTTTCAACGGCTTTCTCGCAGGATTGGGGAGTAAAAGTAAACAAATACTTTGAAAAAAGGCAGTCTAGGCCGATTACTGGACAGCGCAGTTGAGTTCAACACAAACTCACCTTGCTAGATTGAAAAACCCGGGCAGATAGGAAAATCACCTAAAGAGGACTCCCTTGTGGAGTCCTCCTGTGTTTTAATTTTTCAGTACCTTTCCTGGACCACTTTCTCGCCTTTAATATGGCTTACGCTGTTATAAAGGTATCTGCGGGCCCCAGGCGCTGGAATAAAGCTTCCGAACTTGTCCCCTCACGTTTCTTTATTCACTTTTGCTGTCCCGTGCGCCGCGGCTCTTGGCTTCGCTATTGCACGGGCATGGAAGGATACTACATTTGCGCTCTACAGTATGGACATCAATATAGCGAGGCTCCAAGGCGTTCCTGCCAGAAGGGCTGGCGATCGTGAAATGCGGGCTTTGAAACGGACAGGAGAAAGGCCATTTATTCGCCGTTTCTTGAAACCCCGCCATGAAAAATGCAGAGGGCTAAAGTAACCCGCACCAGAAGGTGCGCGCAATGTTGAATACGTAACGGCGTTTCTGCCGTTCTTTATTTCTGGCCCGCTTTTGAGGCATGATGAACGATGCCGGTATTTGAAAGCTCCACCGCTGCTGCGGCCGATAGGTGGCCTCTTCAAGACGTGCGCGGGATCTGTTGAGACAGAATTTTTGAGACGCCCAGGAATAAGCTGACAGTTTGCAGCACTCTGTCGTCCTGATGGGTGTTGGGATGCCGAGGGGAGGATGCGTTGTACTTTATTAAACGCTTCTTTGCGGAGTTGGCCCCTAGAGCGGCGGAGTGGCCGCAAGGTGAATATGTATGGCTTATCCCCCGTAGAGGCTAAAGTTGTGCGGAAAAAAACAAAGGAAGAGAAAAAAAGAAAAGGTGAAGCACCCGGAGTTGCCAGTGGTCCGCTACGCATTCCAACCCCTGCATCTACGCCACCTGCATCCTTGTAAACGACCCCGATAAAAACTTTCTCCACTAAGCAGGGTGCGACGGAAATAAAAATCGCTGAACTAAACACATTAACAGCATTTTTGAGTGCTAAGAGCGGGCTATCACTTTTAAAATGTGCAGCAGAGAAAATCTGCGTGAGAAATGATACTGTAGCTAGAGTTAAACGCATCACTAAATGAAGGCGCCGCTTATTCCGTGGATCAAGCAAACCTTTAAGGGGAGGATCAATTATCAGTTAATTTGCATTCCGGCTGAATTATTTATTTATATTTTACCTACAAATATCTAATTATAGCTCTTTGAACTAACCAAAGTTAAGCGGGGCATGGCCACTTTCAGGAATTAGGCCACGGGCCGAGCTGGTAAACCTACTTGAGGCACACTTAAGAAACTCACGGGGTTTCTTCATGAAAGTAATTGACCATGCCAAACACAATAGGTAAGTACCTTGCAATTCAAGGATAAAACCTTGCGTATGTCTTGGGCCCGTGTTTTAATAAAGTAGAGGGCCGTGCACGAGCTTAGCCGGCATTTGAGGTGAGACTTGGTATTTTCAAGATTGGAACTTGCGATCTCTGAGTTTAGATATTATGGATGAATCACCCCTTGTAAAGTACTGGTCTGGGGGGGTCGTTTTAGACCGCGCGGAAGTTGTTGACCGGTATACTTGGCACGTGCAGGCTGCTCATCTCTTTCAGACCAGCGACTTAAAGGGACCCAGAAGAGCCTTTAGTAAAAGTTACAAAAGGCCTTTATTGTCGCGTAGTACCAATATAGCGATGCAATGCCGTTGGAATTATTTATCTACATTCAGTATTAGCTGCACCAGAAGCAATTAAGGGCACCTCTCCCCCCTCGCCGATCGATTCCTCCTCCCTCTCTGCTTCTTTCAAAGCAGCTGGAAACACTGGGAATAGCCATGTGACACCGCGACGCTCGACTTCCGTTCTCCGCTAGCTACATTCCTGCGCCTAGGCACGCGTCAATCGCTGCAGACCCGCCTTTGCCTTGGGATCGCGCAGGAAGGAGGAAGAGCAACCGGAAGCCGATGGCAGTGACATTGCCGGCGACCGACGATCGGCCGAATGAGGGGGGCGCCTCGCCGTTACGTCAGCCGCGATCGCCGTTGCGTCAGCCGCGGTCAGTGTTGCGTCAGCCGCGGTCGGCTCGCTGCGGCGTTGCGCTCATCGGTTGAGAAAGGTGATCTTCAAAAATTGTTTACAAATTATCCGTACAACGTATGGGGCTCACACTTGGCTCAAAAATCCCCCGTTATGTGTTCTACCACCTGAATGCATTTGATTTCCACCTGCACAAAGCTTTTCTGGGTCCCTTTAAGTTATTTAGCCTGCCAAACCCACTCTAGCGAACATACTTTAGTCTATAGAGTGCGCTCCAGTGGATAGATTCGGATTAATGGGAATCAATTTCAGGTTAATGAACGTACGGCAATCGAGGAAACCTTCATGTGCGGCATTTAGTTCTTAATGTAATTACACCGACCATGTCATGAAATTGAACCAGAAGCCTCCGGTATAGCACCGGGACCCCATGACCATTAAGTAGATAATTTTTTAAACAACTTGTATTCGTACTCGTGCACCTTCTTCTAACACTCATGAATTCTTGTGAGTATCGGCAGCCAGTGTGGGTTAATCTTGGAGACAACTGTAAAAAGCATGCTTCCTTTGCCTTCTGGCGGGACAACGTTGGGGCTTAACAGTTCGCACTGCCATTGCACACTTACGTCAGAGTTGACACCATACATAACGCTTTGCAGTTTTATGCAGTTCTGTCAATGTTGTGGAAATACTGAGATATATAGCCTTTGGGAATGCATCCACTTCACCATTATTAAGCCCCAGTTAAGCCGGTAAATGTCTGGACGCTTTGACGTAGGTCGTCACCGTTTCAGGAAGGGTTGCCAATGAAAACAATGGAATAAATAAGAAATAATAAATGTAAGAAATAAAGCGAGATTTCAAAACATGTTTTGGGTCTCTTGAGTTACATGTGCTTCCGCCACCCCACGTTGTTTTCATAAGAATTGCTTCAGCTTTCACCTTGGTTTATCCAACGCCGTTTATATTTTCAAGCACGACAGATATACTGGGATCCCGAAAAGCTGCTGGGTTCCGAATTCAGCTGCACCTTCCAGCGACAGTGACAGAGGTGCACTGAGTGCGGTGGCTGTTAATTGCCGGTAACAATAATATAAACCCCGACAAATGAGTTCCCTGGTCTTCATCAGTAGTACAGCCGAAAAAAAAGTAGACGTGTAAGAATAAAGATTTAAACGAAAATTTGTTGGCGGGTATTCAAGAATGCGTGAGCATCTCGTATCTCCCCCTCACGAACTTGAGGCTCGGACCGATAGCATTCCTTATTGCGGCTTTCTGTTTGCTGCCATGAACTGGCTGTGCACTCCTACCAAAGCGCGTGCGAGCGGTGGCGGGTTCAGAGGACCTGTCTGGAGTGTGCAGAAGCAGGCGGTGCACCACACATCGACTTAACGTCGTCGTGGCAGCGTCGGCACCACCGCGAAGGCAGCTGCCTTCTTTCTCGAAAGCAGCTACCTTCACGCTCTATCTCTCCATTTCTCGTTTCGTGCCCTTCCATCACTCGCGATGGTGTGATGTCGACGTGAATTTGCGGAACGACACGAATATTTTGCTGACGTTGTTGCTCACGCAATGGAAATTCGGCGGACACTCAAGACTGCTTACTCGTAATGCGGGTGAAATGTTTTCTAATAATAAATGTTTTTCACATGTATTAAACCTGCCCATGCCAGTTTTGTAGGTTCTACCATGTTCCTCTACGCCCAGAGGGAAGAAGCAGCCGCAGCTGCTGCAGGAAGTGAAGTGGTGCGCAGCGGAAAGCGCCTCGCGCGTTACTGGCTGCTCCACCATTGGGTGAGGTGGTGACGGTGTGTCAAGCTGAGAGGTAAGGCGCCACAGAACCGTCGTCCTCACCCCATGCTTTGCTTTCGTACGGGGTGTTTTTGTAATTTTTTCGGTTTTTCGCGAGAGTATGATTGTTATGTTATACACAGTAAACAAATTTTGCTGAAACACAGCGCTTCGCAAATTCCCCCTCCTTGTTGCTCTTATCCTTCGCTTTACTTTGTTTGCTTAAGCCAGCCTGAAATGCCATTAAGTAAAAAAAAAAAAAAGTTTGGGGTGCAGTAGGACTGTAGCTCTCTTGCCAGTGGTACAGTTTTGTGCTGCACTAAAATTCCACAGTGTCGCCATTTCGCTAATTTATGATTGTTTTTATAGACAGTGCGATGGCGTTGTTCTTTGGTTTATATTATTATGTAAAATGATTACCAAATTCTCATTTGTGTACACCGGACACATTATTTAATAATAGTCATGCAGTACCGCAGTGGACACAACCAGGCATCAGCTGCTGCTGATGATGATGATGATGATGATGACAATGATGATGGTAGTGATTGTCATTATCATGGTCATCAGTAACAGGAAATTTCAGCCCTGAAAACACGCACTTACAAATCTGAAGTTAAAAGACGCTTGCGTTCGGCTTTGTCAAAATTTTCTTTAGTTTTAGCCCGGAAGCCGAAGGATTGAAGGACGCCTGTCTGATGGGAGCATGTATCGTACAAGCTTGAAAGCACCAACTAATGCATAAAACATGAAAACAAAAACAAGTTTTGGCTCCCGCACGGAGGCGTGGTTCACCAAAAAAAAAACCATTGGTCTTTTATAACATCTTCTGTTTCTGGTTTCTGTTATGTGTCAAGTTTTATTCCTGCTAGCCTCACGTGCGTTCAAACTTTCAACGTGACCGGTAAGGCTGCTGAGCTAGAAGAAGCTGAAATAGAATCTGAAGGGCCTGTCGGGCCGAGGAACAGGGTCTCAACAGAAGTGGCGGCGCAACACACTCAGCTGTGGTAACCCTGCTCCAATCAGCGGAGAAATCTGCCTTCCTATGCTGCGTGTTTATGCTACTTCTTGCGTTGCTCGTTCCTTACACGACTGCTCATACTAGAAGCACGCCGACGCAGCAGGGGTTGGCTCCTTTATTTCGTGTCGCCAGTACAAGCAGGCGCGTGCTTACGCCCGCATTTTGAAGAGGGTGCATTTTTACATGATGCGAGATTCCGAAGCCCTGGGAGCTTTGGCAAGCGGGGCCCTGAAGCGAAGCAGGTTTGCAGGCGAAGACTGCCTGTAAGCCTACGCAGCATACACGTCCTAGGTGAGAGAAAGCAGGCGCTTTATTTTTCTCGCCCTCTTTTTTTTTAACGTGGGTTTGGATTTCAGCAGTCCTAAAGCTGGTTTAGCGCTTTGGTTTTTTGTAGATAAGAACGGCAGGTCAAAAGTAAGTCGTTCGTTAACAACACTTTATAGAGGCTTCCTCACTCAAAACGTGTTGAAATAACTCCAGGGCACTTAGCCTAAGTGTACATTGCCGTCTATCGCCGCGGGTGTTAAAGGGAGGCGCCGGCGCTCTGCTGGGGGTGTAATGTACTTGATGGGCCCAGTTGCCCCCCGTCACTCTCTGCGACCCCAGTGGGATGCAAGTGGGCGCAAAAGAGTCTGGCAATGCGCGAGGCTTGAGTTGGACAAAGATCTCGTGCGGACATTGAGTGTGCCTGAGGATACGCATTACTTCGCTTTTCAGGTTGCAGGACGTATTCCAACCAGTCGTCCCCTACGTTTTAGTAAGCCATGGTTTGCCATCGATAAAAGGTCGCCTGTGCTTCATCGATCTTCGGCGAACCTAATAAAAAATTCAAGGCTCGTCATCGCTGCCCCTAGGCTCGGAGATGAAGAAACCGGGGTCGGAGAAACGTTGCCCGTTTTCACTAGCAAAAAGCCGCTTTCACGTGTTGCAGTCCGTGAAATCTTAAGAAAACCGAAGTTGCAATCCCGTGTTAACCTCCTGCTCAATTACCGAACAAGAGAGAATATTTCCAGCACTGTGGGTGAAGCCAAAGCTACGAATTATTAGATTATATTTTCAGAAGAAATGGTGTCTTGTTTTTTTTCCCTCTTTCCGAAGAGCAATTGTAATACGTTTTGGCACAGACATGGAGAAACCCATCTATAGTATCTCTTTCTTTCTCTTTCTTTCTCCTTCTCTGTATCTTTTTCTGTCTCCTTTTTTCGCATTTCATTTTTTTCTCTTCCCCGCGTTACTTTGTGTTTCTCACACGACCTTCAGCTGAGGAGAAGTTCACGGCTATAGAAAGAATTGTGTTCGTCACGCATAGCTTAGGTTCCAAGAAGATTGGTTACGCAGTAATTCGATATATTCGACGAAGTGCAGAACAAGGAAAAAGTTCATCACCATTCTATTCTGTGAAGGTGGGGGACCAGCGAACCGGTTTGTGGGTTATTGTTTGGCCCAAACTGTCCCGCAAACTGCGCCTTCGCACCGGGAAAGCAATGAGCTGGATTGTAGTCACGCCAACGTCTTGTGTTCGCTGCCTCGAAGTATTCGGGCTATCGACGGGCATTGTGTGGACGCTTTGCAGCCGTGGCCTGATTGTCGTCGGTGGTTTCCTTCGGCCGCGTTCGCAGACATTACCGACTATTTTTTAAACATTGGCTTCACTAAGCGCCCCCAATGTGGGAAAGCCATATCACAAGGAACGAGCTTATTAAAGCCGGGATAAATTCAATATAAAGTCGTCTTCAGTCAGCCACTTGACAAATGGGCAAGAAAAAGCAATAATACATCTTGCCCAGACACTCATTGCAATAGCACTGTCGCGTACGTAACCAACTGTAAAATAAACACGGGGAACGAAAAAAACCACAACACTAGGTGCTGCGCACGGACTGTTGTAAAACGGGAGTCCGGGTGGGAGCGCATACGCAAGGTCGATCGATTTTATTAATTACATCGCTACATTCCATCCACTTCTTCCGGCATTATTGTACCATTAGAATACGATCACAAGTAAGTATAATAGTACAGAGTCGTTGTGCCTAATGCCAGTGCCTTGCCGAAAATGCCAACGCGGGGGAACAGAACCACATAGCGTCCTTGATTTTACCCTGGCCACGCTTCGAGAACAGCAAACAGGACGAAAATCGGGGTGCCTTTAAGGAGTGCCGGACAATGACTTGGGCGGGATGCCGCACTTGTCATTCGAGAAGGCTGGAAGGACCGCCACTAAGGTGCACTTTACGGGCTACCACTCAGTTTTTCTCCTATCGAGAGCAGCTAAGGGAATCTCCCGCAGTACAAGCGCACCCGGAGAACCACTTTGTTGCCCGACCAGCCGCTATCACCTTGGGTCGCCGAAGTAAATGCACCAAGGAGGACCCAACAGCATTTTCCTGGGGCATGCCGGAACAATGGACGAACTGTAGACGACACCTAACTTGACGTTCTCAGTGAGAGGACCTGCGTTCAGACGTAATTGTTAGCTGCTCCCCTTTTAAATGCAGAGCATTTCTTTAACCCACGATGTCAGCCGGCGTTGTCGGCGTGCCTCGGCGTCCGCAACAGCCGTTCCAGGTGCGCCCTCTCTCCCACTCCTCCTCGCCTGCTCTCCGCTGCTCCTCGCGTGTTCTCTGCGTGCTCGGATCGCGTTCACCAACAGGTGGGGCGCGCATGCGTCGTAGTTTGGCGCGGGAGCAACAATAGTTGTGGCGTGATCGTGACGTAGTCGTGACGTGGTCGTGGCGCGGTCGTGCCGTGATGGGGCGGTTCTCGGCGTTCGCTCTCGCTGTCAATTTCTTTCGAACCAGATAAAATCGGGTATGTGCGGGGCTCCAATCCAGTCATCGCCTGCGCTCTCTTCAGATGCTGTCGTCGGAGTCAGCGTTGTACGGGATGGAAAACAACAACCCTACCACCACCATTACAACACCCATCACCACCGCCACGCGCGTAACGCCGCTAATGCTCTGCGTTTACTCGTGCCCCTCCCGCGGGGGCATGTCGGGGTCTTTTTTAGTTAACCTTTAAGCTAAGTCTGCGCGCTGCGGCTCCGTCCTTTTCCAATTCCCGGGGAGCAAATGGCCGCCAATGAATTTTTTAAAGGTTGCGTCTAATCTCGCGGCAGCCGTGAGAATTACCCACAGGAATTTCTCACGGCCGTTTCTCTAAAAGCTGGCTGGCCTAACATTTGCAGAATGATATTACGTCCCAACGTAACCTAACATAGCATAACCTCACCGAACCTAACGTAACCTGACCGAACGCGTCATAACCTACCAAAATCCAGATCAACTGCAACAAACCTAATCTAACCGAGCCGAACGACACAGAACACAATCTATACTAAACGTACTTCAACCAATTCTAGAAGTCCTGTATGTAGATCTCTTAATATAGTAAAAACCAGAGTAAAAAAGTATTAATAAAATCACAATGACCGAAACATTCTGAAAGTTAAAAAAAACGCCGCCTTGTCGGATTCCAACATGAGCCTTGTCGTTTAAAACCAAAGCGCTACTGGGGCAGCTGCAAACACGGCTTTGTAGGGAATATTTATCCCATAGAATATCCCCGTAGCGTGCTCAGCCAATTAGAGGTGACTGCCGTGAGAAATTTCTGACAGTAATTCTCACGTTTGCCGTGATAATAGGCATACATTGTTTAAAAGGAACAAACTGGCTTCCACCGAAATGGCCCCAGCGCACTGCCATCAATACAGTAATTTTTGTAGCCATAGGTACGAGCGCCCGGGATGGTAATGCGTGCCCAAGGCTGCTCCTGTCGTCCCTACGCTTGCATATAGTAAGGCCGTACCTACCACTCGACGAACACGCCGTGCGGTACGCGCCTGTGAGCGAATGGGCCCCGTCTCCCTCGCTGCTGTGAGCCGATCTGGACAGCACGGCGATGCGCGCGCGCGCACAACGTGCGCGCACCCCGGAATTTGCCCTGACAGAAGAGCCCACTGGCTCTGCGCCGACGAAACGTGCGCACTTGCGCGTGGCGCCCCATCGCCCCTTTCACCTAACGGGAAGTGAGTATACCTGTACGGTAAATTATGTAATTGGGAGTGTAAAATATGTGACTAGAAGGTTAGTATAAAATAAACGTCTTCCCTCCGTATCCTGGGCATATTCCTTTGTCGCCCTTTGGCGCGACGGCGTTTCAGTATCGTGAGCGTGCTCAATTAGCTCGAACCCACGGTGGTTCCTCGCGGTGTGCATGAGTGCCTGCCTTGTTCAAGGCTAGCGTTATGCATATTGCGAGGTAGAGAGACCACAACCCTGAGTTATTTACTCGCGCAGTGTCACATTATGAATGCGTGAGTTCAATTCTCGCATTATTTTGCAAAAAGAAAAGCGGTATTCCCACATCCCCGCGGGCAGAGCCTGTCACCAATATTCTCATTGCTGCGTGTAACAAAGGAAATTCCCGTGAAATTTCCGTTCACTGCGTGTAGCCAATAACATCTCGTCAAAATTACCCATTTGCTGCGAATGGGCATATGTGCCAGCCTGACGTCCGTACTGGCGGTGAACGGGGGTACGTGCATGATGAAAATGGGGGAATACCGTTACCTTACCTCCCAATAGGGTAGCGATGGGCCAGCGTTAGTCCCTAACGTCCCGCTTTGAAGTCCAACATCACCAACCGGTACCCATTAAAAAAATAGTGCTTGCATGCGTCAAGCTGCGGGCGGGCACTGGTTGATCTCGCAAAACCGCCGGTGCATTCCCGACAGTTCCTGCTGTTATTCTATCAGCGTGGTACACCCACAGATTGGTACATACCCCGGAGGTGCAACGGAAAACGCGCTACTATCGGGAATGCACGTCGGTGCAGCGCGCGTTGCTTCATGAAGTAGCACCAGCGATGCATGCTGGGGCATGCACCAATATCATTCATTAAATCCCTTTTGCCGCAAGCATTAGGAGGGTCCACCATAAACCTGTGCGTGGACTTTGAATCATGTGTGCGCACCCTGAAGCCTGCCATGGTGTTCATACCCCCCAAAGTAGCATGCATACGCAAAGTTGCAAATGCCCATAGTGGGTTGTTACACAACGTTGAATGAACAGAGATGTTTGTTGCTTTGTCACAATATACCATGGTTGGTGCAGCTGAACCGTCCGACAAAAACAATTGTTTTTGGAGTGAGAACGACTTTTTGCCTGTACTTACCCTTGTGTACCGCACAGCTCTTCTACCATCCAAGGAAAACATCATTTTTCTTTCCGCACCGTCGTAATTTGGCTGCAATGCTAATTAAGTACTGACAGCTTTGTACACTAGACAGGTTAATACACGTATTATATTTCACCCTTTGCGAACTGAGCCTCTGAAGCTCGTGCTGAAAAGCGGGCTACTGCGAAAGGCAATCGGGACCATCGAAACCAACTTTTGTCTCTTGATTGTGTTATTTTACTAATTTTTTTGCGTTTTTTTACCCATGCAAATTTAGAGAACTAGATATGGGGAGCTTTGGAACCTTATTGCCTCAGAAATAACTAGGTCCGCAAAAGCGCTTTGCTCTGCGTAACACAGACACGAACGGGCACGAGGAAAAAGAAAGTGTCAGTCTCGTATCACGGACCCAAAAATACTTCACAGTTTCCCTGATTTTTCAGCATTAAAGCCATAAAAAACTAGGAGTGTGATTTCAAAATGCGGCTGCTGTTATAAAGTCCCGATAAACTCATCAGTTTTGTAAGGTTACTTATTATTGTTTATTAAAAGATTAGTGGTACGTGCCATGTTCCCTCTGCCTTCCTTGACATGAATTTCGTGCTTCTTTAGCTCTTTTGACCAAGGCACAGCCGGTTAGTAATTTGCCCATAAAAAAGAAGGGTAATTTAGGAGTATGTGTTGCGCATGTTGAGAAAAAAAAGTAATAAAATTAGGGCATCCTTTAGGTTTTAACTACAAAACCCTATAAATTTCTCTTAATGAAAAAAAGTCGAATTTCATGCAACTGTGGAAATAGAAGTAAAGCGAAGCTTCGAATGATATTTACGCCGTCATGAAAGAGAGTGTTCTAAACTGGACAAGAGATAGAGAGACAGAGAGAGAGAGAGAGATAATTCTTTAATAAGACCGAAGAGGTCAGCCCTGCGTAATTCTGAACTTGCTACTTCAGGTAGTTGGTGAACATGTAGTGAGGGTTAAATGCGAAAACAAATGATACAAATAAGATAAGAAATGACGAAAGAAAAACCATCAGAAATACACACACACACACACACACACACACACACATACAAAAAAATTTACACCATCTTCCCGCGAGGGGAACCATGAGTAGATGCGACGCATCGTGGGGTTTCCGTTGCGTTTCCGTTATGTTGTTTCCATTTAGCGTGTCAATTTGTTGTTGTTTTCATTATATTACGTACGGTTGCGCCGACCATCGCGATAGGAGGCCTGTTAGTTTCCATTAAAATCATCGGTGGTCATCGGATGTCATCGGAGCGGCGGAACGACTGAGCGGAGCGGCGCAGTTACCGCGTTTATATGTACCGCGCGTTAACGGTGAGGGGAATGAGAGAGAGCAGCGCATGCGCATGTGTTCGATGTTTAACCGAGCGCTAACGCGCGCTGACGCACAGCTGGCACGCGACGGGAGCGAGCGCTAACACGCAGATGGCGCTGCGGTGAGAGCGGCGTTAGCGCGCAGCTGGCGCGGCGAGGAGAATGGGGGAGGGAGGTGCGGTGAGGGCGGCGTTAGCGCGCAGCTGGCGCGGCAAGGAGAATGGGGGAGGGATGCGGACTACGGATGCCGGAAGACGCCGGAGGGACAAGGCGAGTTAAAGAGATGCGTTGCATCTAATAAATAGCGACCGAGGTAGTTACATGCTGGGGTCGAGTACAGAGCCCTTTAGGAAGCGCACAAAATCTTCAAAATCCCGCACCGCACTGTCTTTGCTGTTCCGGTGGCCGAAATATACTTCATGCTGAAATTTCTCGCTCGTAGTAAACTTCGCGCTTTCATTTGCGCTGAGCAGAAACGTGGGAAAACACAGAACAGGTGTTCAGTGTCCTCTCATAAACCGCAAAGGCGACACAGAGGTGATGTCACCAGACTGGTTTTGTTAAGGAACCTATTGGTATAGGCTACATTGAGGCGTAGGCGAAGCACACGCTGTTGGTCTGGATAAATTTTGTGGTATACCAAATGTACACTGCGGGTCGACAGCGTAATGGGCGTACTGGGACAGCGTAATGGGACAGCGTAATGGGGGGCGTACTGAAGTTCCGGGTTCCGCCAGTGCTGCAATTGCATGCGCCATCCGAGAGTTGTGACTCTTTGGATAACACCCTCTTTGGACGTTGCCGTCCTGTTTGAATAAAGGGGGTTAGGCTGGTGATCCTGTGGACTGGCTCTCGCATGCGAGCCGATCAGATATTACATTGCCCGTGATGCCAGTGTCCTGGCAAATTCTGCAACAAAACAGTATGCCCTTAGCGCAGTATCTCTGTGTGTATGATGTTGATTTCATGAATCAGCTGGTTTTGATGACTTCCTCGCTTGAGAAGCGGTGGTAGCGCAGAGCAGGAGTCGAGGAAAACTACCCAGGTTTTGAAGGGCAGCCCTTGACAATCTGCAGCGCAGCTTTCACTGCTGCCAGCTCGTTTTTTGTGGCCGATGTATTGTGGCTGAGATTCTGGTTCATAGAGGCCCCCACAGATGGTACCCATACACCTACGGTGGAAGATTCGGAAGTAGCTGGCCCATCAGCATATACGTAGGTATACAGCCATAGCAGCGACATATATGCTGAAGTATGTAGTAGGTCAAGGTCGGTGGAGGTATCGCTGACATTTTGCCGATTCTAGGCACTGCTGTTGTTATTGACCACCTAGGAAACTGCCAAGGCGGTAACTGAGGTCTAATGGGACGTTGATAGTAGGGCGGCAGAAATTCCTGCACATGACTAGTGATACTATCGGCCAAAGGATGGTCAAACGATCCACTAACATGGCGTATGCAGGCACGGATATTCTCTTGTCTTAATCGTACACCGGCCGAGAGGCATCTCGCCTCACAAAGTGCTCTGGTCTTTGAAGTGCTTTAGGAAGTCCCAGGCTAATACGCAGAGCTTGCGCCTGTACTGCCTCGGGTTGCTTGACGTTGCTCTTGGAGAGTGCACTGAAGGCAGGCAGGCTGTAGAGAAACAGACCAATAAAGAGTGCCTTGTAGAGTCGTAGCAGCGAAGCAACGGTGCAACGCCATGCGGTGCGTGGAAGTATCAGCAGGATGTGCGCGAAAGACTGTAGTTTGTTTTCGAGGAACAGAATATGATGGGTTCACGACATTGACCTGTCAAAGACACTACCCAAGAATCGATGGCATCGCACATATGGTATGGTTCAGCATGCTATAGTCAGGGCATAACGAGACATGTTGCACTCGGTAAATGCCATCGCAGCGCATTTTTCAGGCGAAAGAAGTATTACCAAGTATTGTCGGAGTTTCGATGCACCCAACACAAGTTGCAGGGCTTCAAGCTCCAGCTGCGAGTAATTTTTCTCGGCTTCCGTCAATAACCGAACGTGTGAAAGCATATGCGCCGATTCCTTCCGGGGAGGCATCGCATTCCAGGACTAGCGGCTTGTGTAGGTCAGAATGCGCCAGAAGATCTGCGGATTTGAGAAGGCCTTTCACTTTGCTGAATGGCTGTTGTTGAGTGGGGCGCCACTTTCACTCAGCTTTTTTGCCGAGCATTTGATACAGGGGTGCCATGGCGGTCGATGCGTTGGGGAGAAACTTGTGGTAGCACGTTACCATAACAAGGTAGGACCTTAATACTGCGGTGGTCTACGGCACCTTCACCTCAAAGATGGCGTCTGTTTTCCGTCTTTGGATGAAGACCCTGAGCACTAATTCGATGTACCAAAAAATCCATCTCTAGTTTGCGGAACTCGCACATGCCCACGTTCGAGAGCATGGCATGCTCCCCGAGACTCTTCGATACTTCGCGCAGTGTGGCGCCGTCATTGCGTTTCTCTGCTACGGTGACGTCGTCTAGGTAGACCTGAACACCCGGAAGCCCCTGTAAAGTGGTTTCCATGCGACCTTGAAACACTGCCGGTGCGGACGCCACTCCAAAAAACCGGCTAGTGAAGCTGAACTATCCCTTATGCGTGTTTATGGTCGTAAGTAGCATGGCTTCCTCATCCAACAGAACTTTATTATACGCCCAACGCAAGTCTATCGTACTAAAATCTTCACCGTCGTTAATGTCGCCAGTATATCCTCCCCAAGTGGCCACGGATATTGTTCAGTGTGATAGACTTTGCTTACCCTTAGTTGAAAATCGCCGCAATGGCGGATGCAGCCATTACGTTTCACTTTGGGTACAACTGGCGTGGCCCCCTCGGATTGAGGCCCCCTCGGATCTTTGAGCTGCCTCTTTGTCGCTCGGGTTGTAAAGCGCATTGAGTAGCTTTTGTAACAACTCGCGTTCGGCGCAGGTGAGCTTGGGAAAATTGTACGCCTGCAAGATAGTGCAGACATACTTTGCGGTCTCTCCCTCACAATATGCATAACCCATTCATTAGAAAGCATAGCAGGCACTGCGAGGAACCACTAAGGGTTTGAGCTAGTTGAGCACGCTCACGAGGCTGAAACGCCAACTCAACAACTTCTCCAAGGCCGTCCCGCCAGCTCAGAGGCCATCTCAACACCGAGGCCGTCCGCCATTGCAACACCACCACCATTGGGCCGGTGATGTAGAGGACGACAAAGGAATATGCTCAGGGTACGGAGAGAAGCCTGTAATTTTGCAAGTCCTTCATGTCACGTTCCTTACGCTTACTCTCATCAGCTTACAGTCAGTCGTCTACAAGGTACTTACCAAGGTAATCGCTAAAATAATTTCAGTGAATATATAATGAACGAGCAGGGTTTCGTAAAGGTTATTTCAACAATCGACCATATTCACACGATCAAGCAGGTAATAGAGAAATGCGCGGAGTATACTCAACCTCTACATACAGCCTTCATAGAGTATGAGAAAGCATTTGACTCAGCCAAAACCTCAGCAGTCATTTAGGCACTAGACACTGCGGAATCAGGGTGTAGACGAGCATTACGTAAGAATACTAGAAGATATCTACAATGGGCCTACAGCTACCATACTCCTCCAAGTGGGGAGCAGTAATACCCCTATTGGCCGCGAGGCCTACCACTGGAAAAGCCGGCGCTGCGATCGTTTTGACGTCACTTGTAGGATGACCGTTCCTATCTTGCTGCGTAGTTGGCTTGCAGCGCGTGACACTTCGCTTAGGAAGCGCGTTCTAAAAGTATTTTCGTGTTAATTTCCTTAGTTTGAAGTTAATCCTCAGTGCGTCAAGCGCAGTTCCACCTCATGGGGACTTTATAACCGTATCAACTGTGGTAGATTATCCGCAAACACCATGAGCGTGGGGGTGTATTACGTATGCGACCGAAGCGTAAGCAGCAGCTTGTTTCCTCGATCAACAATGTGGACTAGGATGATCGCCGAGTGAAGTCTCTAGATTTCCCTTGCTCGCAAGAAATGTATAAAGCAGGAAATCGTGAAGCGTTAACTACTCGCAGAAGCACGCGCACCCGCCGTGCCTGCCCGCACGGCCGTAGGTGCGGCTCGAACCGACGCAGGTCGCGGCAGCAACAACTTGTGGCCGCTTTTTAAAATCACACAAGTCGTGGAAAAGAAGTTCCACATTGGTGAAAGTGGATTTTAGTGTGATGAAAAATTCTGATATGTGGTGTCATCAGCTGTGGTTTTCAAAGCGATGCTCAAATATCTGCTGCGATTTACGCCGACCGGTCGCGGAAGTCAGTCCCGGCGGCGCCGGCCCGTTCACGCACGGTGCGGCGAGCGGCCGAAGTATGGCTATGCTTGCGCGCAAGAATCGGCCGAGGCTGTGCAGGTATCTTGATCGTCGATCGCTTAAACGGAAATCACCGCGCTTACAGAGTTCCCAGCGCGGTGAAACGTTCTGTTAGGGACTGTCATTCGCAACTCTAATGGCGATGAAATATCTGCTGCGACGCCAAGCATAAAGTTCCCAACATCCGATTACGTGCATCCGAAGCCGGCTGCGAGCTGTTGGAGAAGGCCCTCCCGTCGCGCACGCGCGCGTCGCGTTTGGGTTTCTCTAACTTCTTGGGGGCCCCCAACGCTCGGTTCTTCTATTCTAAATCTCCCCATTACCCGAAATCATTAACGACGTGTTTTGCCTCGTACGCAGCCTCGCCTTCTGTGAGCAGTCGTGAGTTTAGAAATTGATGCTTGAGAAAGGCCGGCTCACTGTAAACATACAAAACACGCTGCAATTATAAATTACCACACCGAGCACCTAATGAAAACTAAATATACCCTTGTGCCAATCCCCTCGAAGGCGTTATAAACTCGCGTTCATATAACGTTCACACATTACGGACGAGTTGTCGCGAAAAGTAAACATCAGCCGTGCAGAGTACAGGCTTGCAAAGCATTACAAAGCATGCTTTCCGCACTAGACAAACAGAGTAGAACCATGGGCCTGAAAATTACTATGCAGAACACTAAAGCAATGCTCAATAGCCTCCGGAGAGCACAGCGGTTTGAGATAGCTGGCGAGGCAGTGGAAGTGGTAAGCGAATATATCTATTTAGGCCAAGTAGTGACCCCGGATCCGAACCATGAGGCAGAGATAATTAGCAGGATAAGAATGGGGTGGAGTGCATTCGCCAGGCATTCTCAGATAATGAAATGGCAACCTACCATTGTCGCTGACTAACCTGCGGAGCAGAAAATTTGAGGCTCACTGAAAGGGTTCAACTTAAATTCAGGACGACTCAGCGAGCAATGGAACGCAACATGATAGGTGTAATGTTATCGGAAAGAAGACAGCGGGGTGGGTTAGGGAACAAAAGAAACGTGTGTTAAGGACATATTAGTAGAAATTAAGAAGATTAAATTGGCGGAGGAAGGGCATGTAAGGCGAAGGTATGATAACCGTTGTCATTAAGGGTCACTGAGTGCATCCCCAGAGGAGGCAAGCGTGGCAGGGGACGGCAAATAGTTAGGTGGGCAGATGAGATCAAGAAGTTGGCGGTGATAAATTGGCCGCAGTTGCCCAGGACTGGTATAATTGGAGATCTATGGGAGAGGCATTTGCCGTGCAGTGGGCGTAGACATCATCATGATGATGACGATAATGATGATGACAACGCCGCCGCTAACGACGACGACGACGGAGAGAAGACGTTAATTCTACGCCAACCTACGAGTTACATTGCTTCCAGGTACGTGGTTTCCTTCAGGTGACAGGGGCGGAAGGCGCCCCGTGCAAGTGTGCGCATCGTAGCCACGCAGAACCGGTGGGCTCTTCGGTCAGGGAAAAATCCGGAGCGCGGCGCACCGTTGCGCGCGTGCATCATCGCGCTGTCCAGATTGGCTCGCTGCTGCGACAGAGACGCGGTCCGTTCGCTCACCGGCGCGTACAGTCGCGTGCGATTTGAAGGTAATCGCGCGAGCGTCGACCGACCACGACGATAACGCCCCCACGCGGCTTGTTTTACTCTGCCTGGTTCCTGGTTTACGCATTCTTCTCTCCCTCGGTCGCTGTTTATTCCAGCAGCCATCACTCCGGCAGCAAAATCAATAACCTAGCTCTCCCTCTTTTTTTATCGCGTACGCAGCGACGACGTCGCACTCGTGGCATTTTACAGCAGTTCTCGAAAAGGTGCGCAGAAACGCATTCTCGGGAAATACTGGACATTTATAACAATGGGTGCTATCGTTGCTCACGATAACCAAGAAAAAAACGCACACGTGATTGCAACCACACAAGATCACCACAAAGCGGAAAGGGTGGTTTACTAGCCGCGGGAGTGATCACTGCTTGATGGAACAGCGACCGAGAGGGAGGAGAATGCATAAACTAGGTCCCAGTCGCTCCGAAAAAGGCCGCACGGGGGCGTTATCGCCTTTATCGGTCGTAGCTCGCGCGATTACCTTCAAATCGCACGCGACTGTACCGCACGGCGTGATCGCCAATTGTTATGTGCGGCCGACTTGCAAGCGTCGGGTCGGAGCAACACGAGCAGCCTAAGGCATGAGGCAGCAGCTAGAGGGGATGGCAGGCTCTCGCCGGCGCAACAGAGTAGCGGCGAGACGGCAGAGAAAGCGTCACTGACCTTCGAGGTCCTGGGCAGCGTCTCCCCGAACAATCCCGAGCGCATGGCGCGCCTCCCGCGTCCCGGAGAGAGGGAGTTCCGGTCCGTTCAAATGGGCCAGTGAGGTATGGTTATCCCCAGTACAAGGCCCAAGCGCCTGCTGACTGATATTGCTTTATCTCCGCAACGGTCGCTACAGCCTTCACCTCAGGCAGGAGTTCGGAAACGAGCTCAGGGTCGGGTTTTGTGAACCGTTTAAGGCGCAATGATGTTGCCATGAGGCCGATTTCAGCGCGCCACTTCGTAGTCAGTTTTCAGGCAATGTGAAAGGGCGCATACTGCCGCCCCTCCCTGCACCGCCGGCGCGAATTGAGCTCCTTGTGCCATTTGCAACCTGGTGGGAGCGCAAAGTGCGCGTGCGCTCTATTCCTGCTTTGGGGAGCGCAATGTATTCTTACGAAATGCGTTGGGCTCTGAGCTTTGCATCATGCAAATCATCTAACGTTCGTGAGACATCCCTACTGGGCACTGCACTAGAAATGTGGAAACTCTTGACGTTCATAGCGTTCTCCGCTCTAGCTATCTCACATCTCGCCTCTTCTACTTCCCCCATCCCTCTCCTAATGCACAGTAGCTGGGCAGAACACTTACACGCACACACTCAAGACGACCTCTAGTTTTGATAGAATGTGAATAGAATTTTATTTGCTACCAGAGCGGGCATAGTTGGAGAGAAATTTGGAAGAAGAAGAATGACCGATGTACTTAGCAAGGACGAGCATAGAATGCCTAATGCGCAGGCACTGTCTAAGCAACCTGGATAGTAGAAAAGCGATGTTTCATTCGTTCTCAATTTCCGCTCCTGTTCTCATGCATGTTTCCTTCATATCGCCGTTCCATGTAGGGAACTGAGCATAACTTCTAACGAAGTTTCTCGTGGTTCAAGACTCAGTGTTGGGAAGGTTTAGAATTCTTCCCAGCGCCATCAAGGATGAAATAAAAGTCGAAGTTTCTATTTTTGTTTGTTTGTTGTGGGTGGCTTGAAGCGCTTAATAAATGCGGCGAAGGGAATGTCGAAGCACTTCTTGGTGATGAGAATTCCGATAGGGAAGAAGAGGGGGCCAGTAACGCGTGAAACGTTTTCGCATTCTTCTAATAAGGAACACGTTCGCCGAAAATAGTTTGCTACTTCAACAATACTTCTCCCCCTTTCATTCCTGTCTGATCGAGGAACTTGCAATTTTCAGTCAATCTGTATATTGAAGGACACTTCGGCCTGTGTTCAAGAGCAACGCATACAAATATCCAAAACCCGAAATGGTTCCTTCTCAGGCCCATTTTATTTTCAGCAACGATTGCGACAGTCGCACCAACTCCAACAAGCGCCAAAATCATTCCCCGGTCTCGAAATAAAATTTGATGCATGCTTTAGCGCCGTAATCAATCTGCTCCTGAGACTCAAAGTAAACAGCAGTACGTGCGTTCGCTCACTATTATTACGCAAAATAACATGGTTAATAACCCTTATAAACTCACCAAAAACATGAATTCGGAACGTTCCCAATAGACTGCCTTGCTTCGACCTTCATTTTGTAATCTTCAGAACCTGATAAGGCGCGCTGTGTAAATATCTTAGATATAAGGCGCGTAGATATAACTTCAGGAAATTTTATGCTCAAGCTGTAACGGGGGGATAGAAAGAAGCTGGGTGAATGGTCAGGTCAATAACGCAATTTTGTCATAGAGGTTCGCCGCGAGTGGCAAAAGAAATGCGTACGGAATTACAGCGACCTGTGGCGGTAAAAAAGCGCCGCGAATGCTACCGAGCCACCCTTGGCAGCCTATTTGAACCCTCTCAATTCTTTAAAGAGACCAGTTGAGGTTTCCCTATTGTTCGCCTGTGAGGGGGACCCGTAGGGTTTACCCATGTACCGAGTGAATTGCATTGCAATGTACCGTCTCCTGACGGGAATGGTAGTGGAGACTTCTGCTCGGACCTACACGGCTCGGGCACGCATTATTTCTGGCGCATGTTGAATACTACGACTTATTGCATAATCGCTACAAGCTCTCGGCACGCCGGCAAATGGGCACCGGTTTTAGCAGGCACGTTGTCAAGTGGCAACGCTCGCGAAAACAATAATTTCTCGTACTTATGGCTGTCGTTGTGATGTAAAACACCTTC
This sequence comes from Haemaphysalis longicornis, assembly GCF_048455015.1. Lineage (NCBI taxonomy): Eukaryota > Metazoa > Arthropoda > Arachnida > Ixodida > Ixodidae > Haemaphysalis > Haemaphysalis longicornis. The sequence continues at coordinate 202,802,317 of NW_027526295.1, read as the reverse complement.
ACGTCATACGAAATGAATTTTCGCGCCCCGTGCACTTGTAAAGGGTTGTAAAAAAAAACGTGAAAAGAGCATAATTTTGAGGGCTACGTGTAAACCCTGCTGCAAGCCTGGCTGGGCTTCCAGCCGGGTTTACACGTAAGAGTTATTGGCCACCTGGTTTGACATGCGTGAAACCAGCCATTACATGGGCACAAAAGCAATGACCGGGAAGGCCCAAATTGACAGAAACGAGTCGAGAGTGCAACTGTGGTGCGTTTGAAAAAACAAAACAACCGCTAATATGTAGAATACAATCACACCGCCTCCCTGCATCGCCACACATTCCAAGTGAAACATGCAAATCGATGCCCATCGCGAAAGATAAAGCGATAAGATAGAGGGCAATGCTGACAACGAAGAAGAGACCTCGGGAACACGCTGCCAATCCGGTCATGCCTTTCGACAATACGCTGCGCAAGTGTCGATATATGTGGTTTTGTTTGATGCCGCATTCCAGTCTCTGCACATTTATGCTAACTCGAGAGCGAAGTGTTTGTCTAAGGAGCGTGCTTGTACGAGTAGTGAGCTAGCATCATAAGTCATGAAATATTTCATGAGATGTCGTCATATTGTGCCGACTAAGATGTCCTTGAAGGAAAAGGGGGTTAGAGGGGAGAGGGGAAAGGGAAGGCCATAGTGCCTATCCAGCAAGGCGAATTACCCAGAGTGAAGGCATATAAATAATTTGGAGTGTGGATAAACGAAGGGGATAACTACTTAAGAACTTACGAGGAGCAACTTAAGGTCAAGGGAAAGCCAAATGCCGCTATAATGAAGCGTAGAGCGCTGTGGGGCTATAACAAATATGTAGTAAGAGGAATGTGGAAAGGAGTAATGGTTGCGGGTCTCACGTTTGCGAATGCTGTACTCTGCTTAAAATCAGACGTTCTATCAGGCCTTGAAGTGAACCAGAGAACGGTAGGTTTGGCCTTAGGTTTGGCCTTAGGCGCGCATGGAAAAACAACTAACGAAGCAGTTCAGGGAGATATGGGCTGGGCGTCGTTTGAAGTTAGAGAAGCACAGAGTAAAATATGCTTTGAAATGAGGTTGAGAGCAATGGATCAACGACGGTGGGCAGCTAAGGTTTTTAGGTAGCTATACTTGAAAAGCGTGGACACGCAGTGGTTAAGGAAGACTAGAAGGCTGACGATCAAATACGGAAAAAGCGGAGAATCCAAAACAGCCAAGGTAACGAAAAAAGAGGCAAGGCAAATCGAAAAAAATAAATGGAGGGAAAAAATGGAAGCTAAAACGTCGTTAGAGATGTACAGGGCCGAGAAATTGAACACCAGAAAGGAAAATTTGTACGATATTTCCCAGCGCAGTGCTTTGATTTTTGAGGCTAGAGCAGGTTGCCTGCGAACTAAGAGTTTTGTGGGGAAGTATTCACAAAATGATGGGGTATGCGTGGTCTGAGGAAAAGTAACAGAAAATATGCGGCACATAGTGTTAGAATGTGAGGGTATCCATCCAAATCTACATAAAGAAAATATTGGGCTTTCAGAAGCACTAGGATTTAAGGGTATCACAGAGGAAGTTAACTTAAAGGCTGTCAAGGGGACGAAAAGAAGATTAGAATGCTGGTGGACGAAAAGCAGAGAGGGTAATATTGCCTAGGACAGTTAGCACCTGTAACAGGAAAAAAAAAGTATTTTGTGCCGAATAAGCTTTTTGTGCCTGCCCTAAGCAGCGCTAGTATTAAACCAAGAGTGTAAAACATAGGTATATTAGTCCTTTTTGGTAAGATGACATGTCACCACCCCGATACAAAGGGGAAACCAATAGAAATCATCATCATCAATCATCATCATGTCGGGGCTTAACGATAAGGCTAAGGCTAACCTTTTATTAGCGTAGGTTTTCCTAGAAAGCATGAACTGGAGCTCGTATCAATTTACAGCACGCGAACCACGTAGCAAGTCATCTATCTGGAAGCCTCGCTGTGGAACTCGGCACCATACCGGGCACACAATGATGTCGTTTTCTCTCTCTCTCTCTCTCTCTCTCTCTCTCTCTCTCTCTCTCTCTCTCTCTCTCTCTCTCTCTCTCTCTCTCTCTCTCTCTCTCTCTCTCTCTCTCTCTCTCTCTCTCTCTCTCTCTCTCTCTCTCTCTCTCTCCCGCGCACGCGGCCTCAGCTACCGACCGCACCACAGGAGAGTACGGCAGGAAACAAAATAAAAGTACACCAGCGGAAAGATACGACTTTCCACCGACTTCAGCATGCTTCAGGAGGCGGGAGGAGTCTACGACTATCACTCAATATATACTGCTCACGATACGCAGTTTCTTCTTCGGCCTCCGTAACGACTTCTCCGAAAAGCGATTGCATCCATTCGTAACTAGAACAATTCCGTTTTCCCGCTGCGTCGTGCGGTGCATCAACTCTGTTTTTTGAACGCATCCGCATTCCAGGAAAAGGGTGACCAAAGTGTTACTTTAATACCTCAGAAATATAGGGAGAAATAAGAGTAAACGCTCCAACAAAATGTATTAAGGCGGGAGACGGGCTCACAAAACTGCGATCATTTCATCGCTCCTGATTCATTCTGTATTGGTCCAAAGCTTCCACGTTCTAGAGCAGCCGATTTCCTTTCCGTCCTCTTTTGTACGAATGCTTTCTCCCGTCAAGCGCTGGATTGCGGCCCCTCACTTTTTGGGTCCCGCGTCGGGAGCGCTGAACGGCGGAGGAGATCGACGGAGGTCTCTACTCTGCAGCGAAAAGTTTTTTCCCGTGAAAGGGCTGGAATCGAGCTCCTTTCAGCGCGGCTAACGAAATCTCCAAAATTTTGCGTGGTGATCACTTTTCCTATTGGCAGGCTCACGACAAGCCCTCTCTACTCGCTCCCTCCCCGCTGCTCCGGAAATTCGACCGGCATGTTTACGCTTCCACAAAAGCCTTGTGGAGCGAGGAAAATACAGATAGGATGTGGCATAATGCGCAGAACTGCTACGCCAGCAAAAGAAAGCCGGCAATTACCCAAAGCCTTCGGCACACGAGGCTGGGTTAACTTGCTCAAACGAGCACTCAGTATAAGCCCCAAGAGCACGCTAAGTGCTTAGCGTCTGCTCCAACGTCGATCCATTGATCTGCCCAAAGTATGTCGGAAAGTTTTAAAACGATAACGACAGCGACGGCAACACGAACAGCGCAAACAAGAACAGAAATGACCGCGGCTACAAGGACAAGAGCATGAACAACTAAAAAATGGCGCAGCTTGTACTAGTGGTGCGAAGCCGGAGAAAGAGCAGAGCAGCTGGCAGCCCTCTTCCTCCTTCTGAGACCCTGCTGTTCAAAGCCAACGCTTCGCTTAACCCGAATAAAATATTGCTCTGCTCCCGGAATGTAATGATAACTCAATCGGATAGACGGCGGCTACACAACGCGGGGAACCTTGCTCCCATTCCCAACGTGAGAAGCGTTCCTTTATTACAAATTGGAGGTTTTCTGTTCGCGTTGCACAACTTACGGCTGGATTAAACTGCTCCGCTTTTAATAAGAATAGCAAGAATAGGACACAAAGGAGAACAACAGGAACAAGAACAAACAAAATGTAGGTACAACTCTTCAAAGTGCGCAATCACTGACCGCGGTGTCGAGACTTTGTTGAAATATGGGCATGTGGAAATTTGCTTCCAGTAGAATAACAGCATGCGGTGGTCTATAGACAATTTAGATGTGCTTTACTACACCTAATTTTGCGTATATCACTGAATTCCCTTCGACGGTGCGTGCCGCCGGATTGTTCATGTACGTTTGCGCAGTACGAATGTGCCCAGAATTCTCGTATATACGGTAATTCATATCGGAACTATAGATCCAGAGAGAGAACAAAATAAAGAGAGTCAGATGGAGAGCCAGAAAGCTATAATCAATACGAAATCCCCTGTGTGTCCTCAATGCGAGGTGTATTTGGCGTCTAGCCAATGCTTTGGTCAAAAAGCCGACTGTTGCAATGATGACCAACACCGGGTTTCACCGTAAAGGGGCACTTATAGCATTCGCTGTAAACGAGCCGGAAACAGGAAAACCGGGTACAGAAGGTTCGTACCAGTACACGCTTCTAAGAAAGCGCCTTCGGATGTGTGCCGGTGCTTGCCCCATCGATCGGCAGCGGGTTCTTTGAAGTGTTGCTTAGAATATGTGGCCGATTTTTATTTGTTCTAATGCACGCTTCGAAAAGGTCTCTACTGTATTCAAGCTGCAGAAATTGTTTATTGCCATCTCTCTGACTTGACTAATCTTTTCTTTTAGGGGCGATGCACCTTAGGACCTCGCAGTGGCTTCTCCCTTGGCGTCCGTGTACACAGTGTTGCGCATGCGCCAGGAGCATTGGATTGGATGTGGATTACATTGGATTGGATTGGAATAAATTGAATTGTATATGATTGGATTGTATTGGAATAGTATATACTGTACACACGCGTTGTCACTCATTTACGTGCGCGGGAGGGGGGGGGGGGCAATGCCACGGGTGATTTACGGTAAGAATGATCCCAAGTGCTTAACCCACTCGAAATGATTCACTTCGTGGAAATGCGTGAATTTTTTTTTTCTTTTTTGCACTCTGAGCTAGACAGCTTCCCGTGAATTTGCTGAGATTGTTACGAAATTTACTCGCTGATAAACAAGGCTAGAGGACCTCTCGAGCTGCGCGCAACTGTCAAAGGGGCTTGACCGTTGCTTGTTTAACTATTGCCATTGACTATTGCTTGTTTTAATTCATCGAAGAAATAGTTGCGAGTATTGCACATTGGGGCCCTCACTGACCACGTGGGGAGGATGAACGGTGGTCAGTAAACGTGGTAGAATCCGAAGAGTGGGGTGCAGTCGGGGAACGAAGCCCCCCTGGGCTTCAGCCGACGGCGGGAAACCGGCATGTGTAGCGTCCCATAGTGACGGCGAACGGTGGCGGCAGTAGCGTGCGACGTGCCCAGGTACTCTACAAGCAAAGCAAATAGGACGATTATCAGGAGTACGCCATGAACCACAGGTCTGGGGATTCAACCGGGGAGGCGGCAGCACAGTTGGTACAGCGCGAGGTCTCACTGGCAACGTCGGCGGGTACGAAAGGGCTGACTCTGGCAATGGTCTCGCGGTCATATCGGCGTATGTGATGGGCGCGGCAATCGGCAGGTATTGCAGAGATGGCGGAAGTGCTTCGGCAACTTGATCTCGGATCACATACTCCAGAGTAAGTGCTAGCGTCGACACAGGCTTTGCCATGGCAGGTACAAGGGAAAACTGACGGGCCACCTCCTCTCGCACGAAGTCTTTGATTTGCGAAAGCAACGAAGGATCGGCGTGGATCGCTGACAAACTTGACACACAGTCATCCTGTGTCAGATATCGTCGAGCGAGGGCCCGTTGTCTCCATAGCCCATCGAAGCCTCGGCACACGTTAATGACTTCTGTGACTGTGCGTAAATCCCTGGACAAAAACACCTGGAAAGCGTCGTTATTTATTCCTTTTAAGACCTGCTTGATCTTTTCCGCTTCTTCGATAGAAGGGTCGACGAGCCGACACAGGTTGACCACGTCTTCAATGTAGCTTGTGAAGTTTTCACCGACCTGGTGGGCTCGTAAGTGCAAGTGTTGCGCCGCTCGAAGCTTGTTCACGGCTGGGCGGCCGAAAACCGCAAGGAATTCGTCCTTGAACTCAGCCCATGTCTTGATGCCACACTGGTTTTTCCGGTAACAAAGTTCGGCGACGCCGGTGAGGGGGAAGCTCACGTTATTTAGTTTGAGAACGTCATCCCAGCGGTTGTGTCCAGCGGTCGTGCTCACCGCTCATACGATGCGAGCCAATCTTCCCCGTCGTTTTCATCGGTGCTGTTGAAGTCCGGCGGGTCTCGCTCACGCAGGGCACCGCAGCACATCGCAGTAGCGCTCTGGCTGGCTTCGCTAGTGATAACTTCGGGCAGTTTTCGTCTCCGGAGTTCTAGGACTGGATCGTGACCTCGGCTCCTCCACCGCTTGAAATGAGGTTTATTGACCAAGGTTGCTGTGCAGGACAAAGATAAGGAGGGCACAGCCCGAGCACAGTCGCAGCACAGTCGACGCTGCGAGAAGCAGGCAGTGCGAGGGATCCCCGTCGCTCTAGGCGATAAAGCGGGATTCACACGACGGAGAAACCCTCTCATTCTGGCCCGAAGGACCCGCTCTCGTGACCGGTTTTAGGCTCCGACCCTCGGTGGAGATCGCCCGCGGATGCTCCGGGAAAGAAAATGCTTCCGCATGTTTACGCTTGGCGGCGGCGGCCCTCCCCTGGGAATGGAACATGTTTTTCGCACATAGGCCGGCTCTGAGTCTGCACTCTTAGGCAAAAAAGGACTAAAATAGGGACTAAAATACAGCCGTTAGTCTTCGCGGGCGACCGTTCATCTTCAAGGGGAGTATCTGCGGCAGAGTACGTGCCGTGTGCATACATGCGGACTAACTGTTCGTCCCCGCCGACCTATAAGGAGTAACGGGAAGACGAAACGCATGCAGTTAGTCTCTTTGCTGCGTCGTTAATCCCCTAATGGCGTCGTCGTTGCCCTTTCGCGCATATGTCTGCGAACAGTTTTATATTTCCAAAACACAAGGCATTGCAGTCACTGGGTGCTTTAGATGGTGCCACAGGAGAAAATATTGATGTTCGTTATAAGAAAATCGCCCAGGGTTAGTAGAGCGGCAGGTAATGGCAAGGAGCGGCGAAGCGCGATTGTCATACGCTTCTCGGCGAGGTTATGTTGATACGCTGTGTTGCATACGATTCGTGCTAGATAATAACGACCAATGAAAGCTTTCAAGCGCCTTAACAGTAACTCAAAAATTAGTGACAATAGCAAAAGTGGATTCCTGAGCGTAATGAATATGTATATGTTTAACAGACTAGAAAAAAACGCATGTTGCTGATGACAACTGCAAAACGAAAATGCTCGCTACAGGTAAGCGTCTCGAAGTTATCTTTTACACTCGGTACATAATTGCCTTGGGCACCAAAGCTATGACAATGCTGCAACTGCTGTAAAACCCGCTTGTATTTCACAGTCGCAATCGTCTAGCGACGCGAATTTGAAGAATTCAGGCTAAGCAACACCGAATTCGCTTTCGCCGATGCAGGAAAATATGACATGTTTCCTTATTCTGACACTCACACAGACGACACCTTTCACATACGTTACATAGAGCACTTAACATATGTATCGAACACTAAGAAAGCACTTAGCTTGCGCTAAGTTGTGCGGAAACAAATGAGTCGTCCGATCGCCCAGCTACCTATCTCAACTAGGCGACGACGAGTTGATTGTTATTTACGAAAAAACTATGGTTGTGAGGCTCTACTTCGAATCGAACTGAGAAATAGTCCCTAAACCTAGCGAAGCGCTAAGCGCAAGGCGCAAAACGCGGTCACGTTCGCTTGCACAGATAGAAATTCGGGCACCAGTTGCAATGGATCTGTTGCGTTATGCACAGAACTACACGCTGTACACTTGAATATTATCTGCCGCACGAACCGCTTGGCGGCGTGGTCTAGCGGATAGCGCGTCGGGTTCCTTGTGTATGATTCCGGGCGTCAGGGGTTCGATCCCTGTGCTGGAGTTTTTTCTTTTTTTCTGCCTCTACGCGGTTCGTCCTTGGGGAGTATCGGAACGGACCATCCGGGTGGGGGACTAACCGTTCGTCCCCTCGCAGTTAGTCCCCAAAGGGACTAATGATTGTGGCAGAGGCCGTTAGTCCCCGAAAGGACGAACTTTTAGTCCTTTTTGCCTAAGAGGGTGGCAGCGCGTGGTCACAGCGGTCACGTGGTTTTATGTCGAAGCGGGTGAAAGGGTGGCTTTTTCAACGTGGTGTGGTCGACACGTGGTGAAGTGAAGTGACAGGTGCGGGCACTTCTTAGAGTATCGCTATTACTGCAGGTGCTGTTGTCGGGAAAACACGGAGAAGAGCGCCTTGGCGTTTGGGGGCGGTATGGGCGAACGAAAGCAAGGAAAAAAAAATCCGGTCCCTCAAGCTCAGGGTGCCTCACCGAGAATCCCTTCGCATCCTCCGCGCTGTCGTCTGCTAGTCACTCTGCGTAGCTCCGCACGTGTGGATGCGCCGTCAAGCCGGACAATCCGGTCACGTGCTGTTGACGGCACATATCCGTCCGTCTCCGCGCGCCTCCTCCTCCGTCGTGTGAATCCCGCTTTACGGTGCGGCACCGACATTCCGCTTGTGCTACCGACTATGGTATGATGGCATTCATCACCCAGATGGTGATTGGGGTGATGGTCCTGATGCTTCCGGTGAACATTGCCAATGTTCTGCATTTCAAGACATACATACATACATACATACATACATACATACATACATACATACATACATACATACATACATACATACATACATACATACATACATACATACATACATACATACATACATACATACATACATACATACATACATGCACACCTATTCAACAATAGACCATACTATTCAACAATGGACCATATTCACACGATCAATCAGGTGATAGAAAAGTGCGCTGAGTATACGGAACCCCTATATGTAGCCTTCATAGATTATGAGAAAGCATTTGACTCGTTAGAAACCTCAGCAGTCATTCAGGCATTACGGAACCAGGGTGTAGATGAGTATTATGTAAGAATACTAGAGGATATCTACAATTCGTCCACAGCTACCATCATCCTTCATAAGGAGAGCAGTAAAATACCTATAAGGAAGGGCGTCAGACAAGGAGGCACAATCTCCCGAATGTTATTGACAGCATGTTTACAAGAAGTATTCATGACATTGGATTGGGAACAGGTGGGAGTAAGGGTTAATGAAGAATACCTGAGTAACCTGAGACTTTCTGATGACGTTGCCTTGTTAAGTAACTCGGGGGAGGAATTGCAAAGCATGCTTACCGCACTGGACAGAGTAGAACCGTGGGCCTGAAAATTACTATGCAGAAAACTAAAGTAATGATCAATAACCTCGGGACAGCACAGCGGTTTGAGATAGGTGGCGAGGCCGTGGAAGTAGTAAGCGAATATATCTATTTAGGCCAAGTTGTGACCCCTGATCCCAACCATGATGCAAAGATAATTCGAAGGATAAGAATGGGGAGGAGTGCATACGGCAAACATTCTCAGATAATGAATGGCAGCCTACCATTGTCCCTTAAGAAAGTGTGTGACAGCTGCATCTTGCCTGCACTCACGGGGCAGAAACTTGGAGGATAACTAAGAGGGTTCAACTTAAATTGAGGACGACTCAGCAAGCAATGGAACGGAAGATGATAGGTGTAACATTAAGGGACAAGAAGAGAGCGGAGCGGGTCAGGGAACAAACGCGTGCTAAGGACATATTAGTAGAAATTAAGAAGAAATGAACGTGGGCAGGGTATGTAATGCGAAGGCAAGATAACCGTTGGTCATTGAGGGTAACAGAGTGGATACCTAGAGAAGGCAAGCGTTGCAGGGGGCGGCAGAAAGTTAAATGGGCAGATGAGATCAATAAGTTTGCGGGGATAAATTGATCACGGCTAGCACAGTACCGGCGTAATTGGAGAATAATAAGAGAGGCCTTTGCCCTGCAGTGGGCGTAGATAGGCTGGTGATGATGATGACACACATACATACACACGTACGTACCTACATACATACCTACATACGTACATAGATACGTGCACACACATGTACATACATACTGAACAGCATGAGCGATGCGGTGGCTCATGAGCTCCGAAGGCACATCAACAGAACCTGGGAACGCTCAGAGCTGGCAGCAGAGTGGAAAGAAGCCGAGGTGAGGTTCATACCCAAACCGGGCAAGCCTCTGACGATCGAGAACATGCGACTGATCTCGCTAACGTCCTGCGTGGGCAAGGTCATGGAGCGCATGGTCCTCAGAAGACTCGAAGGAATCCCAGATAAGACGAGCCAGATGCCGGCGACCATGTACGAATTCCGTCCGCACCTGATCACGCGAGACATCCTCGTCCAGCGGCACGAACTGGTGATCACGAAGGCATCGAGACACACACCGCGCGGAATACTGGCACTGGATCTCATGGGGGCTTTTGACAACGTGTCCCACTGTAGCGTGCTTGAGAATCTGCGCAAGATGGGCTGAGGCAGCAGAACGTACGGTTACGTCAAAGGCTTCCTGACAAAGAGAACGGCGACCATCCGGATAGGAGAGGAACGGTCCGAGCCAATAGAGCTCGGCGATAGGCGCACCCCTCAGGGGTCGGTCTTGTCGCATCTGCTCTTCAATCTGGCCCTCCTGCCCCTGCCTGAGTTACTAAACGAAATCGAAGGCATGGACCACACGTTCTACGCCGACGGCATAACGGTGTGGACGAAGCGTGTGGGGTCCGATGCCTGTGTGGAGGAAGCCTTGCACAGAGCGGCAACGACCGCGCACAAGGGCTTAAGCTGCGACCCACAGAAATCAGAGCTACTCATGGTGGAACCCGGCAGACGGAAGAAAGCCGCCGCCGAACGTGGTAGTCACCATCGAAGCACAGAAATCAAGCCCACGCAGCAGATCCGGATCCTAGGACTCCTGCTGAGGGACGACGGCAAGGCGTACGCGGCAGTCAATAAGATCAAGGCAATGTCCGAGCAAATTCTGAGCATGATCCGCAGGGTCACCAACAATAACCGAGGCATCAAAGAAGGCGACGCCCTGCGCCTGGTCCAGGCTTTCTTCGTGTCCCGCATCACGTACTTCGCCTCGTACCTCCAGGCAACGAAGGCGGACCGAGAAACGCTGAACACGACGATCAAAAAAGCAGTCAAGCTCACCATGGGCTTGCGCGTCTACTCGTCCACACAAAAGTTGCTGGGCATGGACAAGTAAAACACGGCGGAAGAACTGGTGGAAGCCCACCTTTCCAACCAAAGAATACGGTTGGAAACCGAGCACGGCCGGTTCGGCTGCGCAAGGTGGGATGGAAGATCCAACCGTAACCGATGACGGAAACGCTACCCCAGATATGGAGGGGTGCAATAAAGACCAAACCGTTCCCCAGGAGCATGCAGCCAAGTAGAAACGACGAGAGATTCTCCGTGAGGGCCAGAACACTAGCCCGGCAGCTGGAAGAGGACCCGAAGATTCTATACGCGGACGCCTCGCTTCCCAGACGCTGAACAAAGCGACAGCGTTCATCACCACCATCGGCAGACTGGTTACCAGCGCGTGAAATCAGAACGACGAACCTGTCCGAAGCCGAAGAACTGGCCGTGGCCCTCGCCGTCGCACAGCCGGGAGCGAAGACCGCGATTACGGACTTCAAGATGGCCTACGCAAGCTACCGCAACGGAAGGGTCCCTCCCGCGGCACTAGGGCTTCTGTCGAGACGCAGGCCCCCTGGACGAGCCATAGATCTGGTGGTGCTGGTGCCGGTTCACTCGAAGGTGGAAGGCAACGAACTCGCCGACCACTACGCCTGAGAACTGACCAACCGGGCCGCGGACGAGTCGGGACTACCGCGCCCCGTCACGAGCTACAGAGACATTACCAAGCTATGCAGGGAAGGCAGGTGTAGGTTCCCCGAACCTCACTGGCACCTCAACAGGAACCAACTGACGATCTTACGCAGTGTACATGCGGGGTCGCTGGCGCATCCCGTCCTCTCACACAGAATGTACCCGGATGAGCACGATATCAAGTGCCCGTTCTGCAAGAGCGACGAAGGCACCCTGGCAGCCGTCATAGTCGACTGCGCTCACCTCAAGAACCCCCACCACCCTTTCCCCCCAACTTCCCCAACCCCAACGCCGAAGCGATAGGGGACCTTGTTGACCGGCCCCTACCCCGGCCCCGACGACCCAGCTCGCGCTGGCATTCAGGGGCCAGGAGCTGCTGGGCGCATATCGGACCCGCGAAGAAGGTTCCAGCCTGTCTGATGCATGCGTGCACTAACCATTTTAATGGGCTCGATAAAATTTGATTATCTCTCTCTCTCTCTCTCTCTTAACGCTCTCTAGGACGGCGGACGTGTTCTCGCGTAATCCGAGACACCCGCCGTCCGGATAGCGTCACCCGCGGGCGCCGTCCGGCTTTGCGTGGTGACCGCGTTCCTCCTCCCTGGACCAGTCTTCATTCGCGTAGCTCGTCGTCTGGGATCACACCCACGCCGATTGTTTGTGTTTGCTCACTCGCAGGCGGAAGGTGTCATCGCGTCATATTTTTAAATGCGTGGATTCTTTGCTGACTACGGCCACAGTGATCCCCGTGTAACGCCCGGTATTTGCACGAAAAAACGTGATTGGCGGAAGCAAAACATTACCCACTGCGTAAATGGAGACAATTGGTCGAACAGAATTTTCAGCAACGAAGAAATGCATGAAATCAAAATTTTACACATACGGAGTAATGAAATGAAAAATATGCATCTTATGCATATCTCCGAAGCAACAAAGACTAAAATAAAAATTGCGGTAAAGAAGGACGAAAACAGCTATCAGAATACATTGAAAACATACCAACCATGCACTATGCCCTGCATCTGCCCTGCAAAAGATAGCGTAAAGGGCAGAAGTCGTGCAGTTAATCCCTTTAATGGCGTACATATACATCGCTTCAAGAAGAGACACGAAAACGGCGAAGCAACAAGACAACCCTACGTACTTCGCCGCTAATAACGAAATATGGCTATAAAAACCACAACGAAGACACACGAAGGGATATTATTGCGCATCAGTGGACATTTCTGAGACTGCAAATGGTAATAAATAAAAAGGTCTAAGCGCCGTCAATGGGTATAAATCGTTGCCCCTAGCCCAATTACGCCGAACATTACGTACAGCAGCCGATTTCGTGGGGAAACGCTTGGCCTAATCGCAACGGGCGTCCAAGAAAAATTTCCTCAATTACGCCACGCCAGGGAACCCCCGGGGATCATCGCATAATTGATTCAGTCAGTGCACACACTATACTCGCGTTACTTTTCCCGCACACCATTTCCCACAAGCGCCCTTTTCGGGATCCCCGGTGGTTTTCCTAATTGAGGCGTTGCTCCATTTACCGAAACTAGCGATCGCCGCACCAATAACCCAGTTGATTAAACCGTCGGAACGATTTAGTCCCGTCATCCGATGGTACCGTAACGCCTTAAATGACTGGTGTGCTAGGTGAGTTTCTGGAAGGGAAAGCAGTTGCACAAGATGCTCCGAATGAACATGCAGCCATGTATTGCGGGCCCAAAGTATGTAGAATAACCTTCCGAATGGCGGTAGGTTTCTACAAGTCAGGCTTTTGTTGGGCAAGAAGCCATCATGTTAATCAGTCTTCTGCTTCGAGGCCATGGATGACTAGGTTTTGCACGTGATCAGCTCCGAAAGTCATGGCGGGTAAGCTCTAAACGATAGAGGCAGGCCGAGGCTGTACGAGTACGCCCATTCGTGGCAACTGCTACGATGCAGCGCGCCGCTTCTCTGTGCGTGCATGTTACATGTTTGGTGTAGCGGGGAAGCTTCGTGCGCTTGGCTGCAAAGTTCACCTTCCTCAAAGAAGTTAAGACACGCAGGAGAGTGTCCGCCGCGCAGGCCCTTGTGCGGGGGATGAATCACGCGCGCGGCAATTCAACCGGGACACGTGTTGAGACTGCGAGCGAACGCCAACCGCGGCGATCTTCTTTCCTCCTCTCCCACACTCAATGTGCACAGGCTATCACGAGTCCGGGAAAGAGTGCTCTTGTGTGTCTGTACTTTGTTCGGACCATGTCCAAAGCACTGGGAAGGTGGTCAAGCCGTTGACGCTTCTGAGTATAAATCCGGAGCTTTCAGTGACCGAGTTCAGAACGCTTCGGGCTTCTGTAAAGAGTGCTTCGCTGTCCGAGTCAAGCTGCAAGCTCGGCCGAAAGGGTGCTTTTTCTGTATCGTCGCTGTTCATCTCTCGCCATGCAGTAAATGAGTTAAATTTGCCCTCGGCTCTTTGTTGTCAACATCAAGGCAGCCTGCCTGCTCTACGCTCGTTCATCATTCTACCAGTACATGACGAAGCGTTCGCCAATGCAAGACCACCCGCCACTTCCAGCGCATTTTTTATACATGTCGGGATATCAATCCCAAATTGGTGGTCCGATACAATGACAAAAAAAAAGGACAAAATGCACCGGATGCACTTCTCTAATAATAAGCCTTTTTTCTTGAGCCCTTACGCACTTTGATTTTCTTTCATATGGTTAAAACTGCTTTTTGGAAACCGAAATGGACGTCATCATCAGGGATCACGTCATCAGTGACGTCATTTACGCTATAACGCAGTCACTAGAGCCCCTAGCTTCTTTAGTGGCTCTAGCCGTCACATTAATTGAATTTTTGATGGCCACTCACCGTACCCAAGAAAGCTGGTTATGATATGATTGCTCTGCTCATCACTGCAGCCCGTACAGAGGCATGTAGCCGACAGAGCCTCCCGAAAATAATTTTGGCAAAATTTCGTGAAATGGGTCTCGTAGCTGCGTCCAGACGAGCAGCATGCCGAGCGAGGGGCTCATTCGGAGAATGATGCGTAGTTTCACGAGGTGGGGGACGAAAGTCTTGACGCTTCTGTAACCCTTCCTGCAAGTTAGGGTATACTTTCTGAGCGGCTGTACTTCCAGTAATGTATGCGAAGCACATAGGCGTATACCAGCGGAATATTTTGCATCATTTTTTGTGCACCTTTTTTACAGCTTAAGGATACCATTTTGTTGCAAAAGACAAATAATGAGTAACAGCGTTTACGAACTGGCGCTACATACATAGGCTATGAAACACCTGTGAAATACAGATAAAATAGGGATAAGAAGAAAATACAGGTTTCTACATACACCGCTGAAATCGCAAGGTAATCGGCTGAAAAAAAACTAAAATGAAATGTACACGTAAACTTGAGGACAAGCTTTAACTTAAGAAAATGGAACGCCTGCCTATAATGATCCTCGCTCGTCGTCTTAATATTCGGGGTCTTACGCCCCGATGCTACATTTGGGTTGTCAGACGCGCTGTAGTAGTAGGCTACGGAAGCTCGGCGTTTCGAAATGCACCCCTCGAGATGCCAATCAAGGTGGTCGCGCGTTCATGAAGTGGCGCTGTTGAAAATCCGATGGTGCCGCTTTTCAAACCTCACAAATCTGCGGAAATTCATAGAATTCTCTACTAATGCGTAGCATTCTTATGCCGCTTGTCTAGAATGTGAGTTCTTTATAGGGAATTTTTGGGGTTTCCTGAATTCTGTCCGAACAATTATTTCCATTTACGCTATTATAACGATTACGAGTGTTACATCCGCCAAACTTCAATACTTGTGTAAATGAAGGGCACTATATGGTTCGCCATTTTCGGTACTTCATTGGTATTTTATAAGCGACCCCAAACCATCCACCGCCGGCGGCGGCGGCGGCGGCGTCGGCGTCCGCAGTGCTCCTCTATATTTAAAAAAGAAACAGCATCCGGCGCCAGGTTTCGATCCGAGGACTTCGCGGCCGCAGCGCGACGCTCTACCGACTAAGCCACGGACGCCATTTTTTTTTTTGTCTTTCGTTTCTCTTCATTACGCTGGATCGTTCTAGAGCCATCATTTTTATATTTTGTTTAAAATTTTCCCAGGCTTCGCTTCTGCTGTTACATCCCAGCCCGTACTTACTTTCAAAGTATTTTTTAACGTTTCCAGTAAAAATGTTATCGTCAAGCAATTTTACATTCATTTTCCAGAGGGGCCACGTAAAATTTGACTTTAATCTTGATTTTTTCCCCAACGAAACAGCAACCAAACAGTGATCGCTAAAAGACACTTCATGTACTTCATAGTCATTACATATTGGCGTCAGATCTGCAGAAACATAAATACGATCTAACCGCGCGTGACTTGTGCCTTGGAAGTGCGTGTAAAGGACGCCTTTGCCGCCTTCCACTATCATTGCCACATCTTCTAGCAGATTATCAGCTGCAATCCTTCCGAGTAGCTTCCCGCTGCGATCGACTGTCCCTTCTACATTTGACCTATCTTCGGGAAAGCACACACAATTGAAGTCACCGAGGACAAGCAAAACTTTCTCTGTTTGAAAATAACTTTCAAGGCTTTCAAAAAATTCATAGCGTGAAAGCCACGGACGCCACGCTGATATCAGTGTGAGTAACGCGCCTTATATCTTTAACGCATTCAAACTACGTCGTCAGCGGCGTGCGTTGGCGACTCAGCGGCGTTATAGCGGCTTGATAACTGCGTGGTGTACACGTGATACTACAAACCCGATGGAAGAGATGGAAGAGAAGGCGGCGAGGCGGTGGGCTGCGGGGGCCGAGCGCAAGCGCCGCAAGCGGGCCGACAACCGTGCATTCGCACTTTCACATTCTCCCCCTCGGGGAAATGCGGGGGAATTTTTTTTTTTATTTCTTTTTTTTTAATTCTGTTCGTCCCATTATCTCCAGTTACGCTAGTACAAGAAATAAATGTGAAATCCGGGCGAAATCTGCATTTTTGCAGAAATGCAGGCCGTTACGTGGTTAGCCCTTTTGCTATCTTTTTATATTTTTCCTGCTAATCGTTTTTTTAAATTCCGTTTGACCAGTTATCCCATTTACGGTATTGTAACGATTAAAGGTAGACCTTCCGCGAAATCTGCATTATTGTGGAAATGAAGGGCGTTACACGGTCCTAACTTTGTGGCCACTCGGCAAATAATGCTACGCATTAAAATCTGCGCTGTCTAGGTACGCGAAATGTTTTAAAAGCATCGAGCAGAAATGAAGCCCTAGAAGGCTGTTTACTTAAATGTGTGTACGACACAGCCGGATTATGGCTTCACACAGCTCACAAAATGTAATTGGGCATACTGAGTTATAAATATTTTAATTGGCCGTTTGTAAAGGAGTTCTTTTCCTTTTTTTTGTAGATTATGCCGAAATTTTCCAGATATGATGAACACAGCAACGGAGGGCCCCGCAGGCACATGAAAACGAACTGCTGCCACTCTAGTTGCAATACAGAATCCCCTTATTCTACGCGAGGAACGTTAATGACACCGCATGAAGAATCGTTTTACTGATACCGCAACGCGCGCCATCCGATCCTCAGCGGGGTCTCTTCTCTGTTATGCTTTCTATCACGACAGAAAATCCAGTCCCTTGGGCCAGCCAAGAATTTCTGTTTCCAAGGACAGTAGCTGCCAATTTGCGCTCGCACATTGTGCGAGGTTTCTTACGTATGGGCGGCAATGGATGAAAAAGTCATTATGTCATGAGGAAGAGGAAGGGATCACGTGATTAATCTCCCCTGAACTAGAGACGGCGGCTGCAGTCATCTAAAACCTTCTCAGAGGATAAATATTTCATTGACAGGTTCCGTCTTTTTACTCTGTATTTGATTCGCATAACGTAACGAATTATGCTGCGAATATGTAACTTCTATCGCTTTGCCCTGAAGGCACAACGGAGGTTTCCTGGAGCCAAGGGTATGTTGGCACAGCAGTGCCGATTGTTTAGGGCGGTTTCCTTACACTCACACCTGATCTCTTTCCCCGTCCTGCCTATGCCAGCAGTGACAAAAAACGTAGGCCGCTAGCAACACTTACTCGTTGAGAAGACCGTGTAGCTTCCACTCGCAACTCTCGTCACCACGAAGGAATAATTTTGCCCCAAATTAATTGCGCCATCAAAGGCTGCCGCTTCGCTTAAACTAGGGATGCTCACATCAGCAGAGTGGCCTGCCAACAATGGCGCAGGGATACGGATTCCGTCCCTAGTCGCTATTGTGTCTGCAGCTGGTAAGTCGCGATCAGAGCGGGTAGCTTCACTCGGTTGCGCCGTGCTCGCTATGGTGGACACTGACATTCGATTGGCCTACCCCGAAGCAGCTCACATCCCTGCGACTCATCGGTTAATTTGAAGACCGGGGTTTCGCGCGGATCGAAGAATCTGAACCCTCAGGTCAACTCCGCGTAGCTCAAAAAAATATGGGATGCCGACATGGTGACATACGTGGGCGATAACAACTTTCTCTCTCTCTCTCTCTCTCTCTCTCTCTCTCTCCCACAGTTGAGAGAGAATACTAGACGTGTCGAAATCGACACACGTTAAGGATGTTTTGGTAAAAATACCAGTTCCCAAACGATGCAATATTCCAACCGACAACATTGCCACTTGTTTGTCAATCACGTCCGCCAGCTTTTACTCTTATTTCCATAGAATCCGCCACTTGAAGCATTTACTTGCAGCGCCCGGCTATCGGCCTAGGCGTGCTAGGAACACAATTGGATTGTAATAGTAACTCTACTAGTTCATGGTACACGCAATAGGAATTCACGACCCTACTGAAAAAAATCAAACGACATATGAACGATAACTCGTATACGAGATTATGGGATCGTAAGGTGAATGATATCATAGGCTTCAACGATATCATTGAGATATCGTAGAAGCTCATCGTAGTAGCTCATCGTATACGTTGGATCATACAAGTCGGATCGTTGCAAGCGATGTCGTTCGAGTTTATCGTACAGATTTCGGTGGGGTGAGCGACAATATGTATTCGATGTGTGCGTGTCATACAAGCGTTAAATGCGCAGGTGTTGATATTGTGCTGTGAATGTGCTTAGATCCTTGCACAGTAGAATACGCAAAAGAATACTTGGAAGCTGCTGCCTTTTCCCTTTTATTTCATGTCCCGCAGCAGGTTGGCCACATATCCGTTAAATGCTTTCAGCCGCTTCTCCGTGGTAGCTTCACTGTTCCGGTGTTTCATGAAGTAACCATGGGCACCTGCACAAAATGGAAAAAGAGAAGGAGCAGAGAACATGTGTTTAGAGGGTGCTCGTGAACCTTTTGGGTGTGTCTGACCCATTAATCAAGCGATATTACATACATGCTCAGTTAGTTGTACCACCTGTGAAGACTTTCCATGGTCAAATGAGGCTACTCTTCACAACTGCAGAAGCTGTGCTTACACACAATGCTATGACCACCAAACATCGTTGGCCCACACTTAAATGCAAGATTCGTCACATGTGGAGATGTGTCCCTTATTATTGTGCTAGCGCACTTGAGAAAGGTGTGGGGAGGGGCACCTAAGAAAAGCCATGTTTCTCTTAAGCTTCAAGAGCTTGAGCTCACAGCATGGCTGCAGGCCGATGCTAAGGTACGAGGCGCAAGCCTATACCAGCACATCTTATATTGAGCACGGACCACCACTTGGACATGGCACTTGCCTCACGAGTTTATGTGGATGCTATGTTGTGAGAACAGTGCATTCACAATACTGTTTATTTTTCCCCTATTCCTGATCTTTAATAATGTGCAAGAATTCCAACTACAATATAACAATTGAATCAAATAATGCAATATTTCATTTCAACTCAAACCAAATAAGACCTGGTGAAATGTAACAGCAAAATAAACGACGAGGGACACAGAAGAAAATTCACAAGACGAGCACTTCTCTGTCCCTCGTTGTTTATTGCGCTGTTACATTTCATCATGAATTTGTACCAACTCGCCCAAATTTCCATTTTGTTTGAATAAAACCATTTGAAAATTACGAACGAGAGTTCTCTCCACTTGGGCTTTCCTGCACTGCTTGAGTCACAAACAGTGAAACGGTGATGGAGCATTTGATAACCACCTCTCATCTCCTTAGTATTATTGGGCCAGCTCTGCCTCTCTGGCCATAACGCAATTCACAAAAACCGCAACAGTGAAATAATGGGAGGCAAAACCAACATGTATCAGAGGCAAGGGCCCGATATATGAGCCTAATGTTTGCAGTGACTTCTCGCTGGAATAAGTTGAACGAGTATTTGATGACACTAGATGGTGGCTAAAACAAACCATTGCAGTCTCGAAGACATCAAATAACTTTGCATTTAAAATAAGAATCTATTGCTGGGAATTCGTCACAGCTCTCAAAAATAAAGGAATTGCATCGCATATGACCCTCCTTCTCATGAAAATATGGATCGTGTTAAAGCTTACAATCTATCACTAAATGTATTGTTCTTCTAGGACACCTGCTTCAACTGTTCGTGGCAAGAGCCGAAGGACTGTATGGAGAATGTTTTATCCCCTTTAACATGCACCAGTTGTTGCATCTCGGAAACTGTGTGGAAAATTTAAGACCGTTATCGGCTTTCTCCGTCTTTCCCTTTGAGACGGGAAATAGAAGAATTGCAAAAATGGTGAAGGCAACAAAAGGACCTCCTTATCAAATTGTGAAAGAGTTGTTCATCAGGAGCTAGAGGTTATGCTTCATTCATCACCTCTAGCCTCAAATGTGCAGTTCTTCTGTGAGCAACAATTACGCAATGCTCTTACCACGAAGAAACACACAATGCAAATGGGTAAGTGCAAACAAACAACTTATTCTTTGGAACACCTCCAACAGCTTTACAGAAAAGAGAAGAAACAAACACTAAAAAAATAGCGGGGGGGGGGAGGAGGAAGAGATTTAAGGCCAGAAATGAGACGACGAAATACAGAAATTTTGACTCTGAACTATTCAAGTTGAATGCGCAGAAGCCTAATCATCAGAATCTTCTGCGCACACCCGGATTTACAGGGGCCAAGGTGCATCTTTTAAAAGGACAGTTTTGCAACAACCTTAAGACTATGACGCGTGCTCACGTATTCTCCGAATGTGCCTGATCCCATGAAACTGGACTTCACAATTTTTCTTTTCTGCAGCTTGGGTGATCTGAACAAAACCTTGGCCTGCTCAAATAAAGCCTTCTATCCACACACTTTGCAGTGTGCGGCCAAGTTTCCAGGCCTGCTTGTCCGCTCACCTGTGTAGCGGGTGCTCCCTGAGCCTGGTGTTTAAGCACCTGCCTGGGTGTCCAATACAGCTTTTTTTGCAGTTCAAGGGGATGCAGTAGACAGCGCCAACAGAGCATCAAACAAATTTTGTTTTCTGCTTTGTGTCACACTGATATTTTCGTGCCGTGTTTCCATCCTGATTAACCCTCTTACAAAGCCCTTTAATTTGATGGGGGCTGAGAAAACGACTCCAGCTTCTAGCTACGTTTTTAGCTTCTTTATCTTGTGTTAAAGGACTTTTTTTAGGGCTTGGAGGAAACAGCCTGCAGCAATGCTTCTCTTTGCTAGCTTTGGATGTCCAGAGTCAAAGACAAGCTTAGGTACCCCCCCCCCTTCGGTAAGACCCGCACGTGTTGGATGCTCCAAGATGGATTTGAATGTCTAAATACCTCAGCCTACCACTGTCAGGTGTCTCATGTTTGAACTGTAACCCCTCAAATGCAGTATGAAAGTGCTCAAGTATGGCAAAAAGCTAGTAAAGAGAAGCATTGCTGCAGGCTGTTTCCTCCAAGCCCTAAAAAAAGTCCTGTAACTGTAACAGTGGCCACGCTTAAGGTCTAGTGGGTTTCCCACGCAAGTTCTTGTGTCCACTGCCTAGAAGTGCTGAAGGGGGTAAAGCCAAGCAAGGGCCCAAAGAACAGCAGAGAAAGAAAGTTAGCCTGTACATACACAAGATAAAGAAGCTAAAAGCGAAGCGAGAAGCTGGAGTCGTTTTCTCAGCCCCCATCAAATTAAAGGGCTTTGTAAGAGGGTTAATCAGGATGGAAACACGACGCGAAAATATCAGTGTGACACAAAGCAAAAACAAAATTTGTTTAATGCTCTGTTGGCGCTGTCTACCGCATCCCCTTGAACTGCAAAAGAAGCAGTATCGGACACCCAGGCAGGTGCGTAAACACCAGGCTCAGGGAGCACCCGCTACACAGGTGAGCGGACGAGCGGGCCTGGAAACTTGGCCGCACACTGCAAAGTGTGTGGATAGAAGGCTTTATCCGAGCAGACCGAAGTTTTGTTCAGATCACCCAAGCTGCAGAAAAGGAAAATTGTGAAGTCCAGTTTCATGGTATCAGGCACATTCGGAGAATACGTGAGCACGCGTCATAGTCTTAAGGTTGTTGCAAAACTGTCCTTTTAAAAGATGCACCTTGGCCCCTGTAAATCCGGGTGTGCGCAGAAGGTTCTGCGCAGAAGGCTTCTGCGCATTCAACTTGAATAGTTCAGAGTCAAAATTTCTGTATTTCGACGTTTCATTTCTCGCCTTAAATCTCCACCCCCCCCTCCGTTCTTTATTTAGTGTTTGTTTCTTCTCTTTTCTGTAAAGCTGTTGGAGGCGTTCCAAAGAACAAAAAGTTGCTTGTTTGCACTTACCCATTTGCGTTGTGTGTTTCTTTGCCTCCATCCTTGTATCATAAGCCTAAGCAGTGCATTTATCTAACCCAAGCGTGATATGAACAACTAGCCCAGAGGAGTGCTTTAATCAGTTTGAAAGCATTGATGGTGGTTGTCGAAAGAGATTGTGTGATAAACTGCAACATCGTCTGCGAAGAGATGTGCACGGGAAGATATGCAACATGGAAGATGATTAAAATAGATTTAAAACATAGAGGACCAAGCACACTGCCTTGGACGGCATCAAAATTAATGGGGGCAAAAGAAGTACAGTTATTAGCAGACGTTAACTTAAAGGGGCATTAAATAGGCTTCCAAAGGCAGTCGTTTCAAATACAAAATTGCTAGACGACATGTTCACGACAACGTATACCAAATTAACACCTCTGCGTAAAGCGAATGTAGCACAAAAGTGCAAGAAAGGTCTTCGCTTCTTTCCTTGTTTACCTGACAATCCTTGTCGCCATTCTCACACACTCTGACGTAACTTTGCGACTCTGAGGCAGCCTTCACGGCAAAGCTGGTGCTGAACACTACAGCGTTGCTTTTGGTGGCTTTCCTAAAATCTGCAGTTAATCAGCGTTACCAGCTGTGGGGGAAATGCGGGTGCATGTTTCGGCGGTTCCGCCGAACGGACTACAGCACAGCTATCTTTAGAGGAACAAATGTCGATCGTCGCCATCCGTTACACGAGCTTAGCTGAGTTTGTGGATATAGTGCATTGTTTGCAAAGTATGAATAACACCGAAAAACACGGAGAGTCTCTGCAGGTGGAATCACCGCTAGAAGTGTGACCGCGGCAAGCATCTGCCTGCACGGTCGACAAGGACCTCGCTGTGCAGTGTATACGCGATATGGCATGAACCGCAGCAGTTAAAACTTGTCACTGCCCGCCAGAGCGGGACTATTGCTGGAAATCAGTTTACAAATGCATGAAAGCGGGAAATCGTGCAGTGAAAGATTGCGCTGGTAATCGTCATCAGCTCAGCTTCGTAAAGTGGTGACTGAATAACTGCGGCGATGCTAAGCCTTTTCTGCGCAAGCTAGAGGGACCTGCTCGCTGCAACAGCACCACCTGCAAGAAATGCTAGCGAACCGCCAATCGTAGGTGGAAATCTTAAATTATAGTCACCAGCGAACATGTTGTGTTTGGGACCCCCCTATCTGGCCGTCAAACACTCATTTCCCCCACATAGAAACATTTTAAAAGGATTGCGTGGCTTGATTCCATGCGAATTAACACTTTAAAACAAAGTTCGATTTCTCTTCCTGCGCCTCCAGATTCTCTTGAATATCCCCACTAACCAATAACATGCTTAAAATGCACAGCACTGCTTCACGAAAATGTTTCCAATAACCAGAGGCTACAACACTGCTAACAGGTATACATCATGACAATGGAAGTTTGCACAACGTGCAATAACTAACCTGCAAGCACATAATCGGTGGGTGCGCTGAATGGCAGTAGTGCCTGGGGCCGAGGAAATGACGTGCGTTTGAAGGGGTGTGCCGAGTGACTTGGTGCCAGGTGACAGACGAAGGAATGGCTTTTCCTGGTGGCGAAGCATACGGAGCACCAAGGGAAGGCCGGCCGCAGCTTAGGTCCAGCAGGTGGAGTGTTGGTTGGCAGGGGAAGCCCTGGCGAAGCCTTTGGAACTGGACTGACACGCAGCCGACCCAGGACAGCCAGCAGCAGCACCTGAAGGTACACGAGCTGTGAGTGCACAGACAGTAGTTGAAATACAAGAGAAGGCCACGCAAAGATCAAATGCTTACACCAAGCGGATTTGTAATCGCCTAAGGACATTAACCTTCAAGGCAATAATAAGAACATTCCAGCAACATCCAAAGTGAAATTTAGGTCACACTAAGGATGTGTTTATTAGACACGCCAGTAATGCGATTGGGGTATTCATGATATATCCAAAGCTTACCGCTACGCTAATTTGCATTGAACGCATGCTAGCACCTTATATGGGTCCATAGCTTTCAATAGGGACTAGTGTGTGCTTGTTGAGGATCCTCTATTGCATTGCCTAGCTTGTCTTTGCAAGTTCGATTCTCCAATATAAATCGAGTAGAGTGCGGGCCTACAGTTTCCTTGTTAGTCTCTGTATGGCCTGCAATTTCGGGATATTAGGAAGTTGACAACTCGTTTAACTTTCATCACTAATTTACAACAATGCAGATGCCTCTAATATCGAGCCCCACAGTTCCCGCGAGCTGCTCCTACGGAATCAAGTGCCCGCTTTTTCGCATGTACTTCCAGGGCACCTGCTGCCCACGTTACTACATCGTATACCGCAGGCATTCCCGAGTGTGTACTGATCACAGCGTTGTGCCGCTCACGCGAAATTTCGACGGGATCTGCAGTCGCGAAGGCAGATTTTGGTAGACACATAACGCAAAAACGCATAGGTGTTAAAGAACCTCGCGTGATGTCTAATAATTAGCAGCCCTCTACTACAGCACGAGCGTCGTAGTTCAGCTCTAGCTTACGCGTAATTTGATGCTGACTGCCGCGGAAACCGTGGACAGGTAAATCCAGGTCGCCCAGCAAGTACGCAAGTCTCCTAGGATTTCAGAGAAAATGAGATGGGGGTTTAGTGAACCGCTGACCCATAAACACCAGAAACCGTTCCAAACAAGTACAGATTTATAAAACATGCCTACTTACCCTAGCAGAAACGATGTTTCCCACGTAAAATCCTTCTTCACTGTCGTCTTCACTTTGCGAACACCAATACACTTTGTTCGGAAGCAATCCCATCCTTTTGACGCGGTCTTTTGAGGCGGGCGGCGATGATCGTTCTTCCAGTGCCGGTGTTTTCAACACATGCGTAGGTTGGAAGGACTGACATCGCGCAATAAAACTTCTATAAGTATGATTTCAGCTGGAAATCTGCAGATAAAACTGAAGAAATGCCCGCCAGCAACTCTAAGCACAACATGGCACAGCACAAACGCGGGATTCACACACAATGTGAGACATAGTTGCCAGGCTGCAATAGCAGCACCTCTAAGTTTGACGAAAGTCGTGTTAGTACGGGAATATCGGCAATAATCTTTCCCTTTCTGAAAGCTATAACAAGTTTATATCTTCAAATTGAGGTTTTCATACGCAGAAGTACATAGCAATGAAAGACCCTGACATATTTACACTGATGTTAAAGTAGTTTCGATAGTTTTGACGGCCTTTATTCCGGTTAATTCTCGGCGGTTTCTTTTCATTTTTTCAGAGAAAGAGACGGAACAAATCGCCAACGTTGACGTGATTGGAAGTAAAGAACAAGCGCTTACCCTTGTAAAAAAAAAAAGCTATTAAATTCCGCACAGACAAAAAAAAAAAAAAAAAAGATTTGCTGAGATTCGAACTAACGACTATCAAAACGTGAGTCGCGCATTCTACCACTGCGCCACTCTAGCAGCTGGTTTTAGACAGTTAAGAACGTAGTATAATTACCGAGGTGTCAACGGATATTGTTGCTTGTGTTTTGTTTTGACTGTAGTTTAGACATTTCGGCAGTTATAGCGCTTGCTTCTCTAGCACCGATCTTGCTGACAAGGCCGAGTATGCTAGTGGTACAAGCGATTTAGCCAAAGCTCCCTTATGCAAGCGACGGTTGCCACGAATGAAATGAAATACGCCACTAGTTTGGTAACGCTTGTTTGTCACGCACCGATCTTCCAGACAAGCCACATCATGCTAATACGACAATTAATGCCAGTAAACCTGTTGTGTAAAACGACTGCTGACAGCAGCGAAAACCTCTGAAGTAGTTGTACGTGGGGATAGCTCAAGGCGCAACATTAGAAAGCAACCGAAGCGACGAACGACGCGAAAACCGTGATGGGTACAGCAAACAGGTACATTGTGCGGCAGCGACGAGCGAAAAGAATGTTACAGGCCGCTCCCAGCGGCCCGTGTGAAAATAGAAGATAGAATCCCTGCCTACACGCCCTGAAATACATCTGCACAGCCGATTGAGTTTGTCGCTTAAGAAAAGCAACCAAGGCTGCAGCAATACATTGTGCTTGCCTTGGTATGAGCTAAAGCATGTCTTGACATCGTTGTTTGGTAGGGCTTCTGACTGTTACTTAAAAAAAAAAGGGAAAATACAGTGTGGACAGTCAGGGCACAAATGTGTACGACTAGCGTCTGTCATACACTGCTTTGGAGGATACGGCGCAACGTGCTGTTATACAGAAACAAATACTTCACAGTGAACAGTTTGGCTGTACATGGTACGTTTCACTAAAAAAAAAATGCTGAAGCCCCAGCTTGTTATGTAGCTTCACCCCAGTGCTTTTATGGATTAAGCATGTCCCATCAGCAGCTGTTTTTAAATACTCTAATTCCTATTGGAGCATTGTAAAGTGTAAACAGGGATTTCTTCAATGCCCCTTCCCCACTCAAAATCCCCCCAACACCCCATGAGGAGAATTTGGACAACCCCCCAAAAGCGAAATTGTGGATGAACCCTTGTTTGAACTCAATTTGTGCATCTTCCAGTAAGGTCCTTAAAAACATTCCCTGAAGGAACAAGGGGTGTCAGTTTCACTGAAAATGATAAATGGTGCTTTTTACTTTTGGTCGGTTGTCAACATAATAACGTCCTCAATAAGCATGCACCGGGGTTGCCCCAAAACCGGTGCAAACCACAGTGCCAGGTGACGGTGTGCACCTGGCACGGAGCGTTGATGGAGGACAAACTGAGCAATTCTACCCAAGCACCATCTCTTAAGCTAAGAAAGCAACGCATAAAAATGTTCACAAGTGGCAATACAGCAGCATAATGTACGTGACACAGCGCTACTAGAAAATGATATTTATTGAAGGGCAATGATTATGTGCACATTAAACCCATATCCGTCACACACGCGCAACAATGCACTTTCACCGCTTCCAATAAACAGCTACATACAAGCTGCTTCTCATCTTCGTTAGAGCAATAATACGAGTGCCTGTTTCTGTCCACCCTTCCTCTTGATGGTCTAGGCACCCCAGTGGCTGTTCATGACAATTCAATCGAACGAAGCGGATGCAAATCTCCAACTGGCTGGCAATTCATGCAGCCTTCTTTGCAGTACACGAAGTTCACGACTGCATTTACAATCTCTGGCCGTTGTTGATTCCGTGCGGAGCCCGTCACATCATTGCCCAATGATTTCGCAAGCAAGTCATCCTTGTCAGCAATAACATACAGCTCCATCCACCTTCACACAAGTGCACCGATGCGCCATCACCACCGTCGCTGCAGCAGACGGTGGAGGAAGCCGCTTCTCCAGTGTTGTTCGCAATGTATCTTGTGATTGCACCCCGGAGCCCCGTCGACTCCCTCAGTGTGCGGCGGGGCAGCCAAAAACTGCCCCGCGACGGTGTGGCCTGGTTTATGGAGGACGGATGGTACACACCAGCGCAGTTGATCGAGGATGAAGAGGCGCACCGGTGCACCCCGGTGTGCACTGGTGCATTTTATCGAAGATGCTATTACTAGAAATCACTGTGTTTTTACGCGTCATGTTTCAATGTCACCTAATAATGCTGTCAGTTCACTTTGCAACAAGGTTGAAGAGCTGTGTGTTTAGATTGCCCAGTCCAATTTAGGGTTATTGAATGGTTGGCTGAACACAGTCGACCAAATAGTCCGAGTACCAGTTCAACCCTTGGGCAGACATAAAAATGCCTGCTGGTGTGTATGTAGGGGGGATAGGGGTAACAGATTGAAGAAGCAGAGGGCGAGGGCATGAATTAAAACCTAACACGCACACAATATTGACTAAGAAACAAAAAGATGTCAAAAACACCGAAATTTTGAAGCAAGGCTAACACGGTGGGCAGCAAGCATAGCAACACTCACAACATCGTATTGATCCATGATCATATTGATCCAACACTTGATCGTATTGAACCATGACCCATGATGCATCTTTTTGTATCTTTTGCATCTGATGTATCTTTTTATTGTTCTTGCTGATTTACAGCTGTGTGCAGTATTATATTCTTGCCCCTCCTGCTGAGGCCCTTAAATGGGCCTGCAGTATTCTGTAAATAATTAAATAAATAAATAAATGAAAAACATTGTACACAGAAATTACTTCCAAGAGATACGACAGAAAAAAAAGAGGTGTGGGGAATCTACGGCGCCATTCACCAGAAATCTGTATGCAGTTGTCAACGGGTACAGCAATACCGCAAAAGAAAACGTGCCTAAGAAACATATCCACCGTTCTGTCTAGCCATGCACACCACCGGGTTGACAAACGCTCTGTGAGAACAAAACTATGAAAATGACTATGACTAAGAGATGCAACAGGAAAAAAATAGAGTGGGAGGGGGGGGGGGGGGGGGGGTTGTACCGTGCTATTTACAAGCAGGCTGTACCAGTTGCTGACAAGCACAGATGAACACATGGCCAAGAACAAAAACAAGAGGGCAATAGGAACTTAAGCACTGCAATTTACTACAAAGCCCTCATTACGAAGAGCCAACAAGGTTATCCATGAAGATGAAAAAGTGCGGTCCCTCAGTATCTTCAATTTTTGTTAATATAGCAAAAAAACGCTGTATTCAATGACCTACTTTGCACATAGTCAATTCTCGTTGTTGCAAACTTGACGGGACATTGTAAGTTTGTTGAATGGGCAGAAGTCATCATAAATATCACTCTGGCAAAGACAAAAGTGCACATTATGTTTGGACATGGATTTTAATGACATTTTTCAGCATTTTGAAGACTAAACTACACAAAACAAACTGAAAACAGAGGTGAAAAGTCCACAACTAGTTAATTCGTCTTCAACTGGTGACCAGAACTTTCAGGGCCTATATAACAAGATTGGTCATTTTCAACAAACTGGGTCATGTCAACAATGACAGTTTTGAAAATGACCAAACTTAACACGGTCTTTGAATACTGAGTAGGGCTAAGAACAATGCTCTACACTAACGTTTTGCTTTATTTCGAACGTTTGTTTAGTAGCAAAACATTCTTTTTGACGTCTTGACATTCTTACATTAAATTTGCTACTGCTTAGGGATACTTGGACACATATTTTGAGCAGGTGGTAATGAAGCAGCAGATATTTTCTAGTGTGGACAACTGCAATTTATGAATTAACTGAATGACCGAGTTTGAATTATGCACCCTGTAGAAACGTTAGAGAACAACAGGTTAAAGAATTTGAATTTTGTGTAAGTAAACTCGAGAGTGCAAAGTGTCAGCGTCTGTACTGTACTTTATTTTGTACTGTACTTTCTGCCAGTGCTGACAAGGCAGAATATATGTTGTCTGCAATATGTTACAGAAACCACAGGGCACACTGGACTAATTTGTGCGATATGTCACACGTCGTAAGACTACCTTGGAGACATACTGCAGAAATTCTACGACTCATCGTTGAAATCTTTATATCATGAAGATGTTGTCGATCTTTTGTTTGACATGTCGTTCCACTCTATGCGATAACAGACCTTTATGATATCGTAGCACATCGACATGTCGTAGAAGGCCTTCCGATGTCAAAGACATGTCGTTGAAGTCTTTGCGACATCGAACCTTTACGATGTCAGAGGACAACGATAAGTCATTGAAATCCTTACGATGTCAATGACATGTCATAAAGCTTGTTCGACATCGTATTGAAATCTCTGCGATATCGAAGACATGTCGTTGAAATATTTATGATATCATTCATGTCGTATGGATATCGTTGCCATATTTTCAGTAGGGGAGGAGCTTTAAAAATATAGCGCTTCAAGTTAAACGATGTTTTTATGAGCGGGATTTTTATATGTGGCACTTCAAATGCTAGATAAGACCTTGGGCAGTAAAATCTACTCCCCGTCTCACGTTTTCGGGCATATTCCAAAGGTGGTTCACAAAGTTAGCCGCGCGAACTTGGCCACGTACCTCAATCCGAGGCTGTTACGCAGAAAGCCGTTTAGCCTACTGTGTTTGCTTGACACCTAAAACACACAAAGACAGGCAGGCGTGCACATACATAAGCACTTAGGTGAGGAAGGAAAACGAGTTTTACTTTGCCAAAGGGGGACAAGATCGTTGCCGACGATGATAACACCGTCGATGCTAGGTTCCCGTTGGCATTCAACGATTCCCCGGTTAAGTTAGCTCCTCGTCGCATGTTTTGCAGAGGAATATAATTTTATAATGACCACTACAGGTAAGGCAGGAGATCTTTTTGCACGTACGTGTTCACTGCAGAGCCAGTACATTGATTATCCCAAATAGTGGACCATCAGGACAAATCAATCGGCCAGGAAGGCAAGGAATCGATTTTTTTCCACGCGCGTACAATGCCCAGCAGCAAATTAATTGTGTTTAGAGTATATTGTGCGTTCGGTTCACCTGTACTTTGACTCGTGAACAGATTTAAACTGAGTTCAATTAATTTAACGCTACACATCTCGAACTAAACGCGGGTTTTTTGTCATTGTTACCGTCAAACACTTTTCATTTTTAGGAACACCCGCAAACGAGAAAGCCAGGAAGGTTATCCACCTGTCCCCCGAACTTTGGTCTTAAACAGATATTACTTCCCGCGTTTAGTCTTCTTTCGGTTCTGTGTTCTACAATATCCTAACAATGCAGCGACGCCAGCAATGGCAGCAGTGGCAGAAAAAAGTACTTATAAAAATGGAAGATGGTGGTGTAATTTACCATAGGAAGGCCGCCTTTCGGTCTCATCAATGCCGAAAATAATATCTCGTCGTCACGGTAAAGACAAAATGCGAACATGGCAGCCTGGAATTCCACACTGTGCACCCTGCAATAGGTTTATGTAACAAGGAACAACAACCACAGCAAAAAGCGGCCTTATACTGGAAAACGACATTTATTTTTCGTCATCGGCCAAGCGCAGCTACGCTGTCCAAGGAATGTCTGGCTCGACCGTATGTTGTTGACTGCCGATAAATCCAGAAAATCCTTTGAAGAAACAGTTCCAAGTCAGAGAATGACAGATACGCGATTCTCTTATGAGGGAAGACGTCGAGTCAAATCCACTTAGGTGTAGAGCTAGCCTTCTCTAGACAACACAAGTTGTCTAGACAACACAAGTTCTCCCGGGGCATGTTTCGCAACTAACCAGAGAGATGCGATTGTGAAAGACGGTGCATCTCTGCAGAAAACGGCGCGGCCTTTTGCGATTACATTCAATCGTCAATAAATGCAGTTTCTTTGTCTTACAATGGCGTCCAGTCTCAAAAAGGCTTTGCGATCATACGAGTGCATGGTATATGCGACGACTTATGGCCTCAATAGCAACAAACGCGCGTGCCCCGCCCATAAGGGACAAGAAGCAGAAAACAAGCAGAGCTTTAGATCATGGCTTCACCTGATGTGTCAGCACGGCTGGTGTCTGTACCCAAAATCTGCCACGTGGCCAACCCCTTGAAGTCAACTGCACCCGACCCCTGCATTCAACATCACAGTGGAAAGACACGTAGAACGGCATATGTGGCTGGTCAGGCATCCGAACTATTAGCCGCTATTCTACAGGTAAATTGCTCGCTACTATATAGATGGCACCCACGTTCCTTTTCGACAACGTGTCCAGAAATGGGATCAACTTTCTGACGTGCACGGGCGTGTTCGCAATAATCCCGTGAACAGTCCCACGATTAAGAACCTCTAAAAACAGGAACAAAGCCGAGCACGTAGGCTCGAAAATGTTTTTGGAAGCATATGAGGTCAATATGCTCGTCTGGTGGTCATCCAGGCGCGACCCACGGCCTTCAAGCAGTGTCTGTGTCTCTCGACACTAGGCGTATTTTGCTGCGCTTGTAGTTCGCCGGAAAAAGATAATGTCAGTCGGTCACTGCGGCGCTTCGCACCTGGACAATGTTATTGATTGATTGATTGATTGATTGATTGATTGATTGATTGATTGATTGATTGATTGATTGTGGAGTTTAACGCGGCGAAGCTGCACCTGTGCTATGAGGCGCACTGTAGTGCTGGCCTTCGGATTAATTTTGACCACCCGGGGATCTTTAACGTGGGTGGAAATCTCGACACATGGGTGTTTCAGCTTTTGGCATTGTTGTCATAGGAGCACCTGCCGCCGACCCGCAAGCTTCAGCCACGGTGCTCACCTCGACTTCAGTTACCGCGGAGGAGGCGGCAATTGCCCTCGCTCTTACCCAAACACCCACCCCTCTCATTATATTATCAGATTCGCAACCCGCCATCCGAAATTACCTCAAGGGCACCATTTCATCACTGGCCCTCCAAATTCTTCGCACTCGACCCCCTTCCGAACCCGTGACGCTGCTGTGGACCCCGGCCCACACCGGCATAGGTGGTAATGAGTCTGCCCACCACCAAGCCCGAGCTTTGACACACGGGGCAGGCGCTTCTTTTACACCTAAACACGGCGTTCCCGAGATGTCCCATTCGGTACTGCTCGCATACCGGGACATCAACTCCCCCCTCCCTCACCGCCGAGGCTACCCACATGTGGCGCCTTCTTCAGACGCACTCGTTTCCTCACCGCACTCTATTAGTGCATACGCACCCTCACCTCTTTTCCTCTCTCAAATGTCCCTTGTGTGACGCGCCGGACACGCTCTATCACTCGCTCTGCGAATGTCCGCGCGACCCTTTCCCCCCTCCACCCTCCCCCACCCTCTGGGAACAGGCTCTGGGGTGCTCGGACCGCGACTGCCAAGAACTGGTCACCGGTCGGGCCCTCGACGTCGCGGCGGCTCTATGGGCCACCGCCACTCCCCCATCCTAAAACCAGAGTTCCAATAAAGGGGATTCTCTCTCTCTCTCTCTCTCTCTCTCTCTCTCTCTCTCTCTCTCTCTCTCTCTCTCTCAGCTTACTGCCTACATCTGAAAACTCACCTGGACAATGCCGAACTACGTTTACATGCGACAAGTTTCCCCAATAACCAAAACCGCAGTTCGCACAATAAACAAATAAATAAATAAATAAATAAATAAATAAATAAATAAATAAATAAATAAATAAATAATCTTCATTGACATAAGTATGGCGACTCGGCCTAAGTGGGGCCGGGTGGGAAGGGTGTTGTCGAGGAAGTCGGGACAAGTGTGCATGCGCAAATTAACGCCGGTGGCGAAAGCGAAGTCCCACAATGAGGCGAACACCTGCTCGGCTGTGGCTGCGGGTGGGTAAAGCCAGTCCTGCAAACAAGTGACGCTGCTTGTTTTGCAAGACATGCGCACTGCATGTAATCCCGGGCATGCTCAGAGTGGATGGTCAATCTACGGTGTGTCTCCTGCCAAACACGTCACGTCACGCACATGGGGGGCAGGGGGGGGGGGGGGGGCGTGTCATTTCCGGCGGGGGTAAATTGGTAGCGGTATTTCCGGCAATAAGAATGGCTGGCCGCCCTTTCTTGGGAATGTAAGAGCGCCGCTTGAACAAGACGTTTCCTGTAAGCGCTGCCCTAGCACGAGCCTTGTGGATGAGAACCTGGAGGCAACGTGGCAGTCCTGGAGGTAAAGGGTACTCGTTAATATGGATGTGGGTGTGGAGTCGACTCTAGCACATTGCTTGTACGTGGCCCGGGCTTCAGATGGGTCCAAACTGGGGTCGTGCTGAGGCAAAACAGGGTGAGAGTGGGTGGAAATAACATCGCTCGACAGGGCGCGCGTCGCCCCTTTGAAAGAGTTAACGCTGTGTCCTGGCACCCAGTCTACGCGTATTGTAGCTAGCAGCGGGTGGAAGGCTACCTGGATGAGCCG
The DNA here is from genome assembly GCF_048455015.1 of Haemaphysalis longicornis. Taxonomy (NCBI): domain Eukaryota; kingdom Metazoa; phylum Arthropoda; class Arachnida; order Ixodida; family Ixodidae; genus Haemaphysalis; species Haemaphysalis longicornis. The sequence continues at coordinate 202,768,373 of NW_027526295.1, read as the reverse complement.
CCATTTCCGCTAGGGACGTTCCTCGCGTACTGGTCTTGATTAGCCACATGGCTTCTTTTCTGTCTAGAAGTCAATATAAAACAAAAAAGGGTAACACTTCTTCCTTTTTAAACTTTTGAATAATCACTGGCAATTACGTTTTTTGCAGCTTCATTTTTATAATAACAAAACAAATTTGAGTAAAGTTTTGCAGTAATAACGTTGCCTCCCCGGTACATGACGGAACGCTCGCTGAAGCGCGGCTCCCCTAGACTGTGGCGCCATATTTACCTCTAGTGTATAGTATATAGTAATATGAAACTCTATGCTTCCAATCCTCTCTACCCCGCATGCATCTGTAGCCAGCCGTCGTCTTGTTCACATCGTGGAAACGGAAGGCGTACAGCGACTGCAGAGACCGCATGGTAAGGACCCTATGAAGAAGATGACCTCCTGCCAACTGAAACCGCAGATTTCAAAAGCTGAGGGCAACGCTGCTCTCAACACCTTTGCAAAAGTACATACACTGATTGGTATCAATTTCTTGACGTTTGCTTCAGGTAGCTGGATGCCTGCTCCCTCGATCTTGCTTTCAGTTTTATTCAGTGCAACAGCGATTGATGCCACAAAGGCGGAAAACAAACCGGGCCTGTTATTGCGTCCATTCTTCGCGAAATAAGCTCCTACACTGCGTAGAGCACCCACGGGCTGCCGCCTCCAGCGAGCAGCATGCCCGCTAAAATAATGGGAACCTTGTCAACAAAAGCGCTGCGTTTTAACACGGGAACAGAGATGGTGAACTCGAATAAGTGAGTGGGCTTTGGCGTGAGCTTTCACCTTCTGGCCAGTAGTATTCGGTACAAACAAAAAAATAACAGGGCGCCTTCTGTGCTATTCAGTCACCTGATCGTATAAGTAGCTTCTACAGGAAAAGCTCCGCCAATATTTTCTTGTGATATCCCGTTGTCTGCCTAAAATCATTAAGACCAGCGCCTTAAAGAGCTCAGTGTGTTGCGGCAGCAATTCTATCGGTAATGAATCAATACCACCATAAGAAGAAGAGCCAGGCTCTATGGCTGTCGTCTGCTTCTATTGATATTGAAGGGGCGCTGGTGGATGAAAACAGCCATTATATGCCTTAAATATTTCCTGCCGAAAACACTTCTCAGCTACTCTTTTAACACATTGGTACAGCTCATTTTCTTGGCCGTTTGGCCCCTTTGTTGCTTTCAATATAACAAGATATGGGAGAAAATCTGTGTCAGGATAATGCCACATTGTTTAACGGCAACGGCTTTGTGGATATGTAATCTGTCAAACGATATACGTTCAATGGTTATGCATACAGCGGGCAAAAAGATTGTTTAGAGCTCACGTGGCTGGAGCTTGGTTTCGAACTTTCCGCGAACTTTTGGGTGAATTTATCACCTGATAAACGTGTTATGAAGCTTTCACTGATGAACCTTTCAACACATTTTTTACATAGCAGCTATGTGTCAACATCACCACTGTCATAATATAAGCAGCTGAAAAATAATCATATCGACATGAAGAGCGATTGTCATTGTGCAAAGCACAAAGGTAAACTTTTCTTCTTTGCTCACAGCAACGCACTTCCAGAACATTTTTGCTTCTAACAATATGTGAGCATGACCATAGGTGCCTCTTCAGAGATTTCTTCCCCACTGTCGTGCCCAACAACATAGCCTACACCGTATCATCTTTTTGGTATCGTATTTGAAATAAATGTCGGTTGTACAAAGAATAGTAGCGGGTTCTTTTACCTTGCCCTATCATGCCTGAGCCGGGTATTCATGCTGGTTATAGCTTACACACGAGAGAGAGAGAGAGAGAGAGAGAGAGAGAGAGAGAGAGAGAGAGAGAGAGAGAGAGAGAGAGAGAGAGAGAGACAGACAGACAGAGAGAGAGAGAGAGAGAGAGAGAGAGAGAGGAGAGAGAGAGAGAGAGAGAGAGAGAGAGAGACCAGTCTTTAATAAAACTTCAGATGTCAGCTGAGCTAAATTACCTGGCTTGCTACGCCGGATGAGTGCGGTGTCGGTTATTATTATGATGATGATCAGGTGCACATACGATTTGAGTTATTTACAGGGTCTGATCAAGACGTGCGTTTTAGGTATGTCAGAAAGTCTTTTGTAGCGCCGGAAGTAAACTTGGAACAACTCCAAGGGCCTAATTCATCGCATATTCATGCTCATCTTGTGTTGATTACACGCCTTGATGGCCCTGTTGCGTATTTGGAGTTCTACTCGACAGCGCTCGTCGCAGGCACTGAGCCTGCATTTCTCGTCTTGCTCTCATCCTTCCCTCTTCATGACTCCTCGCTTTGTTTTCCATTTTCCATGCTCACCAGAACATCTCCCTCGTTGCTCGTAAATCTTTAGCGAGCAACCAGCGCTCACTTTCCTGTCTCGTAGTCGGACATTTCCGCTCACTTCTCTTTTCTACGACGTCCCTTTTTTTTAGACTTACAGGCCTAACTTTCTACCTGGATATAAAGGGCTTAGCGCAAGTTTATAACAACAAATATAAGCAAAAAATGAGAGCGTAGTGCGGAGCAATAACCGTTCCTCCGCTCCGAGTACACAATGGGTTTTTTAGCTGCAAGTGTACTGCGCGCGTACCAGCTTTATTTCCGGTCGGGGAAGATCCTAAGGCTTTTGCAGTACCCCTATTTCGGCTGCAGCACTATGGCCATACGGAATTTCATCCTCCACTCACTTGCTATGGCTGGGAGGACATGCCAGTGGACGAACCTCCGTCGTTTCTCGTTTCTTTTTGTCGTTCTAATTTTGTAGTACACTCATTGTTTGACGATGGCTACGTGTCGAGCGTTGTCTCGAGTACTTATGAGTGATAACTTGCAGCACTTATGACTCATCAAAATTTTTAACCTTTCTCAGATGCTTTGATGCTCAGTTGGAGGACACACTGCTTTTCAGGCTTCTCCGCGTGCGCGCGTGCGTGCTCGCACAGGTTTAGAGGATGCGCACATAAAGTGCACACAGTGTACTGGCCGGCCAAAGAGAATATGATAGTCACTCTGCTTGCATGACCGCAAACGACAGAAAAACTCGCAAGGCACAGCACCTTCTTCTTTGAAAGGTTCGAATTAAAATCTGCCGTTTTGACGGGAATACGGCAAAGATCTCTCATAACTACGCGATGGGTGCTTATACTGCACACAAGAAACTCTTGCCTAAGCGTTTGAATAACGCTCGGGCTCATCAGGAGGGATGCTGTAAAAATTATTTAAAGCTGCGTATTTCAGAGAAGCAGAATAGTGAACAGCGCATTCTGATCTGAAAAGTTTAAAGTATGTTAGTCCACCCCGTCGAAGATTCAGTACTAATTATTAAGCTTACTTTATGGAAGGAATACTGACATACAACGAGTTCTCGTCTCAGAAGTCTGAGTTATATTCGGCCTTCTCGAAGGAGATCACGTACATTTTTTTAAAGCTGCACGTAAACGAGGGAAGGCAGATGGAGCACGGCGCATTGTTTTCTAAAAAGTTCAAATTACGTTGGCTGCCACAAAAGAAAAGCTGCACGGTTTTTTAAAGCGACGTTATTTCGTGCATGCCGTACCCGGCGTGCATATTTGTCTCCCCATTCTTTTTTTCAAAAGAATCTGCATCTGTTTACTGACCAGAAATGGCTTACCACATTTCCCCCTTTCCTTTCCTTAGCTTTCTTGACTGCCTACTCATATTTTCCATCTTAATTTACCGAGCCCCTCATTACCCATTTTGATTAGCTACGTGCATAGCGAGGATCTCTGTTCTGGCAGTCGTGGTGCCATAGGTAGCTAAGCGGGTTCAATGCTCGAGCACTCTCGATATGTCGTAGACTTTCGAGTCACGGCCCGGGCGTTAAAAAGAAGGTCCCCTTCACCCGAGTATTCCTAGTAGCGCTGACTACCACCTCCAGGCGCAGGAAACAATTACCTTAACAGAAATACCGAAAGGTTGCACTCCACATAGATTTTTGAATTTGCCGCTGTAAGTTCTCCATGACTGGTAGGCCCGGGGCGTATTGCCGCAGGCTTTCACATCTTTCCCAAAGGGAACCATGCTAGCACGCACTAGAACCCGCAGCAAGAGGCTTTCGCAGGCGTCTGTAGCGCGAAATCGGCGTCTGTGCACCTCCGTTCAATCGCGAACGCATGTGAACTGGCAAGTATAACGCCACGCCAGAGATCAGGTCACGGACAAAGGACGTAGTATTCTCTAAGGGCGAGCTGGCCGACGGGGTCTGGTTTTGCGGCCCTAGGTGCCCATATCATGAAGCGTGCTTGAAAATGGCGATCCAGCAGTAACCCGGATACCAAGGCCAGAAAATCTTGACATAAATTTTGTCCTAGTGGGCGAATGCAGTCGTCGAACGCCCAGGTGCGACAGTTTGGGGTAGTTATTGTTTTATAGCTCTTCTAATAGCAAAGCTAGGTTGCTATCAGTAGCCGGAGTTTGGTTGAACGTTGCACTTTCCAGGCTAAACGCGCTAGCAAGGGCAGCTAAGTTACGCTATTAGTGGAGCTGTAAGGCATTGCATCAGACATCATAGGAATATTCCTGGTTACAAGAACAGGTGAGGGCTTCACGTTGTTGTATAGCGTGGTCATTCTGTGGTATCGAGGACATCGTGACTGTAGGAAGCATGGAGTTCAATTTTTAGTTCACGTAGGGATAGCATGAGATGTGGAAGAATTCCTCCGAATTATCGAAAAACACGCGGTGGTTGTGATCCAGCTAAACATAAGGCTAATGTTGAAGAAGGTACACGCCTATGCCCCAGCCTCAATGAGTATACGATGATGCTGTTGTTGGCACCTTTTACCAAGATGTAGAATCGACAATGAATAAGAGAAAAGCATGGTAGACGTCTACCAATAATAAACATTATTTAGATGGGTGATTATGCAACTGATAGATTTATGTTGCCGGCATACATTACGAATATAACCCTGACACGGGCAGCTGACGGCGTAGGAGTGAGAATTTGCGTACGTTCTCGTTTTGTAAGGGGGTAGAGTGGTAAAGGGTGTCACGAATTGAACAGAGCTGCTGGAAACTGAAACCCTCGCATAAGGAATGCATATAACTTCTTCTGCAACTACAAAGAAAGCCGACAGTGGCAGTCTACAAGGAGTGAACAAAAAACACAATTTGTGAATCACCCGCGAACCTGGCCGGCTGCCGGGGCTAACTTTAGAGGGTGGTCTGGCTGCCAGGCCCAATACCGAGCAGTTAGCCTCGCACGTCTCGCGATGACTCAATGCCGAGCCGAAGCGCAGTCATCGACTCTGGCCGCAATACGTGCAACGCTTTCGACCACGAAAGAACCGAGGCGCAGAGATGGCTTGAATGGTAGTGGTTTTAATTCTTAAATGCTGCTTCACGTGCGAAGCTGGACCAGCAAGCCAGAGCAAGCTGCTGCACCTACAGTGTAGTAGCGGGGTTTTCAACCCCGTCAACTGAGGAGTAACTATAGTGGGTATACGCTGAGAACTTAACAAATACCCAAATAGTACCAACTGTAATGTAAATCTATTTTGCGGGGTTTTCTGTTGAACGAAAAAGGAACGGAATGACGCTGCTCTTATACTTTCAAGATCAAGGCACCGCTGCTATAATGCTAACGGAACACGGAAGTAGAAATTATGGAAAGCGTTCCATGTTTTCTGGCTAACATACCATTGGTAAAGGCTAAATTTGACATTTCCGTGCCACACAAGCACCTGCAGAGATATTCCAGGCATGGTATGTGAACTGTGCGGGTTAATGTAGGCCATTTTAACTTCCCCGAATTTCCGATCAATTCACAGCGTACAAAACACATTTTTTTCCCTCTAGGAGCGCAAATAATTCCTTGCGCTGGTTGCTTGACTCCCCTCCATCGTGATAATGCAAACCACTTGCGAGGCTTATATTTACTACTAACGTCTGGAACTCGTGTTAACTTCCTTCCGATTAGCTTTTTTTCAATATTAACGTGCGCTACATATTTTGACGAGGGACAAGGACAGTGAAAAGACAAAACCGAAAGATAGTGCGCAATTGTTTGGTTTTGTCTTTTCACAGTCCCTGTCCCTCGTCAAATATGCAGCGCACGTTAACATTAACTGCGAGACTATACCAACTAGCCCCTAAACAAGGCTTTGTTGGCTTTTCTTCCTACGGAAGTTCATGCTGTAACATTTATATGTGCTTAGTTCCTATGCGGGAGAAGGGGAAACTGAATAAACCCTGAAATATTAAATTCCTTAAAACGGAAGGAGGCTCTCGGGCAGCGTTAACGGAATCAAATCTTCCAAACCGCCCAGGTTTGAAAACATTTGACCGAGAAACGTGTACCACTGAACGACGTTCAACAGGTAATTTTGAAGGCGGTAAAATGAATATTTGAATCAAATGAATCAATTGCGACAGTTAGGGGCGGGCTGCCATACTGACAACATTGGAGTCTCGAATAATAAAAAGAAAGCATCTAGAGGCTGCAACGTGATTCGTTTTCAGGAGCACAGTTTATATAACTCTGCCTTGTTCACAGAAAATAGAAGCGAAATTCCACTTTTGGAACAATTTTCACGCCTTGCTATTGACAACAATGGTGTGGTTATTGACAACGAAACGCAATGAAAGCAATGGATATAGTAAACCACTATTCGAGACTTAAGCAGTCATTTCAACAGCAGAGATGTTTAAGTTTTCAGTTACGCCGTCCAGCATTAGTACAAAAATTACCAAGAAGAAATACCGAGCACACGTGAACGTGCGCCTCAAAAGGATAGCCCGCGGTCGCCCGCCGTCCTTAGAGAACAGTCTGCCAAGCGTTCGCGGAGCGATCATTGCCAGGTGCAACCGCGTGAGGCGCAACAGGCCGGTGTCCGATGAAGGGAGACGGGCCGCCAGCTCTGCCGTTTCTCGAGTCTTGCAACCCTAGTTCAAGCTGCGCCAATTTCTTTATGCACACTTTAAATAAGTAGTCACAGTGCAGCGACGTGAAATTAATACATTGTCTTGTACACCATTGCAGCATACTAAATTCCATGCTCTTCGATATTTACATCCTAAATGTCGGTTTTCTTCGCGTAAAAACGCATTTCAATACTTAGACAACACTGCCATAGTTAATAATATCACAGGCTCTCATTGCACAACGACATATTTTCAGAACGACATTGGTAGAGCTATAAATTGGTTCCAAAAATCTAGAATTTCCCGAAATTTCAAAAAACAATTATACGTTTCAGGACTCTCTACAAATTAAGTGGCCTTTCTTAATTGTTATGGTGCAGCTCCAATGGTACTAAAAAAAAAGAGCGCCTCAAGGACCTCACCCCAATCGGATTTCTATCCCTTCTGCCAATGTTCCCGAAATCAGCTCAAATTTTCATAAAATAATATTTTGCCGACGCTAGCCTTGCGCCAGAAACATTCCGTAAATGGTATACCTCATCCCTACCGCTTCGATTCCCATACTGCGCTTCCCTAAAAGCTACCAGTCTTCAGCACCTAATCCGGCATTGCCCAAAATTCATGTGCTACGTAATCTTCAACTCTTTTACAAATGCCTCCTCCTCACAAATCGACCCTAACATATCTGAGCCCTCCACACTGACTTTTATTGCATACCAGTCTTTAGAAAGTGGTCTAGCATGAGCAGTTTAGACCAGTGAGTCAGCTTTCTTCCCCCAACATGGCATATCCCGCCTTCTTGGGACCCACCTATCTCACTGTTAGAACAGTGCATCTTCAAGGTGTCCCAGGCCGCAGAGACCCCTACCCCGCGAGTGACAGCCTCTTCATGTCCACCATAACATGTGGCTTAGTATTAACCGCTTTTCGATCATCAGATTTTCTCTAGAAACCATCATCCGATTTATGTGTATAAGATTAAGAAGTACGGCATGTGTGATCACAGTTTTCGAGGGAAAGAACCTTTGAATCAAGAACCTTTTGAAGAACCTTTCGAGAGAAAGAACCTTTGAAACCGTATGCAACGCATTGGGGGCAAGTATATATTGAATTGTGTAATAGGTTTGCATGCATTTTTCTTAGAATATTAACAATGTATAAGCGAAGCATTTGAAACGACAGTAAAAATACTTCCTATAGAACTACGTTGCATGATGCTGAATAAAAAGTAGTACAAGTGAAGTGCGCCACTTGTTCCAGTTCAATGTTCTGAGGATATATTGTCTTAAGGGCTAGTTCAAAGTTTGTAATGTAGTTACGGCCCCAGGAAACACTCAAATATTTATAAGGCCATGCGTGTTCGCAAACGATGCGGAAAAAATGTGGAACTTTTACGGACCTACAATCGGACATGGTGTTGCTGCTGCAATGCGCAGACGGCACATTCGAGCTCGTGTGCAGACGAGCACCAACGGCCGTGCCTGACGACGTATCGCAGCACATCGAAGACTAGAGCGTTCGTTACACGGTATATACATCCACTTTCAGCCGTTCCCTTTCTAAGAGGCCCGTCGGCTTACAGCATCCCGGACGAGACACCAACAAGATATCTACGCCCGACGCCACGATGACAGCTCTAACTACTGGGATCAATATTGGAGGGCGCACCGGCATGGCGACGAAAACTCGGCGAGAAGCTGCTACGCAGATACTTTGGACATCACAAGATAGCCCACCACGTCGCGCCGACGAACTCCATCAAGCCGGGCGACAACTCCAAGCCGCGGAGGCGTCGTCCACCTTAAGTCGCATTAGACGAGATAACGTACTACGTTCCCACACTGATTTTTTTTGGCATCGGGTCGATGCCCATTCACACGTGGGTATGCCACGAAGGTATGTTTTAGGTTTTGTGTCAATGACAGGCCGGAAGCTGTTATCTCTCTTTTGAAAGCCATGGATGACATACATGCTTATTATTGTCGCTGGCGCTAACATCGAAGTTACTCCAATGGCCGCACGTTAGTGCTATCTCTAACCGACAGTTCGCGCTCTTTATGGAGACCAGTGCTTCTCCGTTCGAAAGAGGCCCGTCCAGGGAGATATTTTTTTCACTTTATCTCACTTCTCTCATTTCTGTCCATGCGTCTAGCAACTTGTAAGTACGGTTTAAAGGGGCCCTAAATAGGGTTGAGAAGGCTACGAGTCCTGACGCTTTCGCCATTTCGTCGATTGATTGATTGATTGATTGTGGGGGTTTAACGCGCCGACGCAACGCAGGCGCTGAGGCGCGCCGTAGTGGAGGGCTCCGGATTAATTTTGACCACCTGGGGATCTTTAACGTGCGCCGAAATCTCGAATACACGGGCGTTTTTGCTTTTCGCCTCCATCAGAAAAGCGGCCGCCGCGGCCGGGACTCGAACCCGCGACCTCGTGCTCAGCAGCGCAACGCCTTAGCCACTGAGCCACCGCGGCGGGTGCCATTTCGTCGAGCCTCGAAGCGCTGTGGATGCCAAAAACTGACAAGCTCGGAGAAAAAACGTAGGGACACTTGTCAGGGCCCTTACGCTCCGAGGTACGTACAACCATTGGCTCGGCTCGGCGGTTCGTACGGCTTTTTATTTTTTAGCAGCCGGAGCGCAAGATCCGCCCGTTACTGCCGCTTCGTGGCACTGTTTTTCACGTAGGCCGTGCTATCGACAGCACGTCAGTTCTAGCATAGGGGAAACGAACGTTTGGAGGCCATGTAGGGGGGGGGGGGGGGGGCGCCATTACAACATGCTCGTTCACAACGATAATTGAAGATTTCCACCTATCTCTAGCGCCCCGCTTACGTTTTTTGCTAGCGGTGCTGTAGCGGCGAACAGGTGCCTCCTTGGGCAGGTCGCGCAGAAAAGGATTAGCATCGCCACAGTTATTCGAAGTTAGCCTCTAGCATCCCCCCTTTGTGAGGCCGCGCCAATGACGATTCACGCCCTAATCTTTCATGCGCTATCATCCCCTTTCACGTATTTGTAAACTGATTTTCAGACATATGGTGGATCTGGCGGGCGGCGACGAGTTTTAGCTGCTGCGGTGTGCCTACATTCGTGCGCAGTCATTTACCACCGTACAGGCAGATGCTTGCCGCTGTCACGTACGTAGCATGTGTGCCTGCACAAGACGCGCCATGCTATTCAGCGCTATTCATATTGTATAAACGACGCGCTTTATCAACAAACTAAGCTGAGCTTGTGTGGCGATTGTCGGTGTCGATGATCGACATGCTTCTCTACAAAGATACGCCGTGCCGGAGTTTCGCTCTCGTAGACGCCGCCCGAACTGCCGAAACCAGCGGCGCCTTTCCCCATAGCCGGAAACGCTAATTGGCTGCAGCATTTGATGGAACGTGCCAATAGCGGCGTTCATGAGGCTGCGTCAAAGCTTCGTTGAATGTCGATGAGAATTCACACGTAAACAAGGAAAGAAAAGAACACTTCTCTAGCGATAACACACTTCAAGTAGTGGCCTATTTAGAGCTTTTGTGACGGCTAAACAGCTACCGCTCACTCACCACCCCGAGTCACTGTTAAGGGAATGAAACGCTAAAGTTAAGAATAGCAATTCGTAACTAACAATTCACAGTGACTCCGGGTGGTTAGTGAGCGACACCGCTTCAGCCGGTAAATTAACACGTGCTCCTCCCTGTAAGTTGCTCGGCGCATGCGCAGAGAGCAGAGGCGGTGAGATCAATTGCAAAAAAAAAAAAAAAAAACTTTCTAGCTTGCTCAAGCGCTGCTGCATCCGATTCTCCTACTGTGGCCGCCCAAGTCATCTTGTTTCAGTGCATTTTCACTGCTTCTTCAAGCAACCCTCTCTGCACGAGGTGGGGTTTTTTCCCCAGTAATCTGGGACCTGCCACATTCGCTCTGAGTACGGAGGAAGCAAGGCAGCACCACACGGACACCACATGAGTTCCTCGTGGCCACCTAACCTTCTGAACGTATAGAACCAGCTATGAAAGTTGCGTGTGCGGAATGCAGGTGGTACAAAGATGTTTGAGGGCCTTCGAGAAGAAAACATTGGCTTGTGGCACTAACAACGCACGACGTTAAGTAGTTTGCGTTACGTTAATGTTGTTGCACTTGTGGCAACTGCTGACGAGAGAGCGCTCGTCAGCAGTAATTTGAATGAGTCAACGATATAAGGCGCATTCATAGCGTCCCAATCTGTTTCGGCTTTGTGGCGCAGTGGGTAGAGCACCATGTACATTGCGTTCCGGCCGCAGGGTCGAGGGATCGAAACCGGGGGCTGGATAGTATTTTTTTTTATAGTAGGGAGGGGTGCGGTGCGGACTACGGACGTCAACGCGGGTGACATCATGAGTTACTGAAATGATCTGCATTTAAAATATTGCGAGCCTACGGTAGAAGAGGATGGGGATGCATTCCGAAAACGTAATTCCGTCTTTCGCAAAGCAAGCTGTATTCAGTGCCAGTCGACTTATGGCCGAAGCTAATTCTGCGCTTGTTGTCAATAGCCCAACAACATATACCACTGAAAAAAAATGGTATAAGAAAAATCGCCTCCTTCGCAAGGGAAATGCCAAGACTGAGGAAATAGTGGGTATGGTGGTCTTCACTATCTTTAACTTTGCTTTTTCCATAGCCTAGACTTTAAATTTTCTATAGCTTTAAGTTGGAGTATCAAAAGCTTTAACTTAGCTTTTCTATAGCTCTGACTTAGCTCTCCTTGAGCTTTAGCAAGGCCCTTCTACACCTTCAACTTGCCTTTTTCTAAGCCTTTATCTTGGCTCTTGTTTAGAATTATATAGCGTTACATAGTCAATCCGCGTTACGCGCCTCCCCACCCGAACATCTGCGCCATGACGCGCACTCTCCACGCCTGCTCGTCGGCTCCTTGTCTCCTCGTCATTTCCCCTCACAATTCTTGGCCTAGAATTTGCCTCCTCTCCACTTTGCTGCGCAGATTTTTAGCGACGCCCTGCACGGCTGGAACAGAAGCTTAAACAGCTCCGTTGTTAAACCAGACGCCCACTACATTTGTGAACCATCCTTTATTGAATGTTATTCTTCGAGATGACTTTAAAAACTGTTTTGGAAACCTGAAACTAGCCTTTCAGGTGCGAAGTCGTTCGCGAACGCGAAACGTTCCGAAAGGACCCCGTGAGCACGTGGTCGCTTGTTCGATTCCCGGCCGCGGCGGCCGCTTTTCAGATGGAGGCGAAAAGCAAAAACGCCCGTGTGTACGAGGTTTCGGTGGTCAAAATTATTCCGGAGCCCTCCACTACGGCACGCCTCATCACCTGCGTTGCGTTGGCGCGTTAAACGCTCCAATCAAAATCGAAATGACCCCCCACCCGCACAAACGTAAACCCATGCCGCCAGCGGTGTGGCATTCGCTTTGTTCTTGCAACCATGTGGCCCTGCCAAGATTAACTAAGGGCGTCAGTGGGTGTCTCAAGGCAACTGCTTTATAGGAAAATACAATGTCGCGTTTTCCAAGGGTAATATTGGAGTAATGCACTACAATTCCTTAAAGTGACCGTGATACGCAATTCATTCCATTACTAAATTATCCGTCTAAAATATTTTACACAAACCATTACCGCAAGAAGTAACCTGGTTACTATGGTTTTATTACAGTAACGTCATTATTGCCATCCGCAGTTATGGTTATCCTCGTGTTCGAGGAAGCGTAGTTAATGTTGGAACAAACGTATGGCCGCTCAAAGTAACTTTCTTTCTGAGAGCACAGAACTCGCATCGCGTTGTGCCTTAGAAGAATTTGCCTTTCAGCTCCGCTTTCGGAATTCCGACCAATGTTCAGTTGCATGACTATACCATGTGACTCCAACCCTGAGAACACGAGATTGAAAGCCACCCACAACCGTTTATACTCCTGACTACCCAGCCTCTCATAGTCTTGAAGCGAAATTGAATACGAAACAAACTCCTGACTGAAGACGCCGAGGAGGACAGGAAAGCGGGAAACAACGTTTTAATGGACCGCAGGTATCCCTGTAGCGAGGTAACTGTGAAAGAGTGAGCCTGAACAGGACAGTGCGGGGAGAGAGCGGGGCCGTGATTGATGCAATTCCCTGAAGCCAACTTCAAGAAGAAATGAAAACTTAGTCCGTCGCAGCGCAGCGGAGAACTCGACAAACGGGGATCCGGGGTACCGGAAGCGGACGGAGAAAAGAAAAAAGGGGTAGAGGGTTTTCAAATGACTCTGGAAGGAAGCCAGCTAAAAGGAACACAAAGAACGCTCTGTACGTTCAGAGCACTGGGCACCTCGCAGTAGAAACTAGCGCACAGTCGGCCCAGATATCTACTTGTGCATCGTTTTTTTTTTTTTTTTTGCTGTTTTTCTAGTTCGACGTAATTAACGAACTAACCCGGAAAACTGGCCTCTTTATACGAGTATAATATGCTTTCTGTCCGCTTCTTTCTGGTGTGTACGAGATCTGCAGCGAAATCGTCTCTGCTCTTCACGACAAAAAAATGTTGTCTAGAATGGTTGTGAGCACTGTCTCTTTTAAGGAGTGGGTAGCGGGAGATTGGAAAGGGGAGAACACTCGCTGGGCAGGAAAGCTCCTCTTTAGAAACGTGGTGCACAGTCGTCCGTGGAACAGGACTTCATCAAGATGAAGACGTCCGCAGCAAGATCGTCATTTGTAAGTTTTTTATTAAACATTCGTAAGTTTTCTACAAAACGCCCCAGCCTGAGCGCTATACACAAAAAAAATGGCAATGTAGGTTGCCTCGCGAACTTCGGATAAGTGGTGCCAGGCAGGATACTTGATGCGGTAACTTTGGTATGCTGCCCTTCTACCATTATTACATGTCCGGTAACACATATTAATTCTCTGCGGTGGGATGGGACTTAAATCGTTGTCGTGTATATAAACAATAAAATAAGCAAAAGAAAAAGGTCCGAGGACACCAAGCTACTTCTTACGAGTTATGAATGCGAAAGCATGAATCTCCAGTTGCCGGCCTGAGAGGCCTTGCTTCCGCACCACGTTGACAAAGGGATTTGTTATCATCCCCCTTGAGAAGTCGTGCAGTGCTAACCGCCATAACGTATTCAAATGGCTTCGAGCTGTCCCCTATGCTACGCTTTGCGCCGCGGCTTGTTCCTGCCGCAGTACAATCAGAGAGCTGATGACGGTGGTGTGTTTCGCTTCTTGTCTGTTCGCTCGTTCGGCTGCGTTCTTTCGCTCCCTTTCAGCGTGGACCTCTCATCCCGAGTTAAAGGGGCCAAGCAGTATGAACACGTCCTTGGTTCATTCGAAAGATTGACTTGTTGAATCATACTGACAACACTTTTAACGTAAACTTCGCTCAAATAAGTTTCATAATTAGGCAAGAAAGGGAATGACCATGTAACCCACTACCTCATTTCTCGCACTAGAATATACGTCAGCAAACGCACAGCCATGCGATTGGCTGAGGCCGGCAAAAGCAAACGCAAATCAGGCAGGGCTTATGAACTTGCAGAGCGGGCTACTTTAGCTTATATGTAATGCATCTTCGTTTTATAGCAGTATTAATGGTGGGGTGAATCAATGGAAGTTACGGAAGTACACGTGAATATAAAATAAACCAGTGCGTACTGATGTTAACACTGCGCGCATTATGCTTGTTATAGCTGCACAGCTGAGCGGCGTTTTGGGGCTGTCTTAGGCGACACGGGCCGATTGCCGTAAGCTTTATTGTCTTACGTCATCCTGCTTGTCGAACATAATTCCCATGTTTCACGAAACGATACTACCTACCGTGAAAAAAAAAAAAAAAAAGGCCACGTGCAAATATGATCAAAACAAAGCAGAGGCGAATAGCGGTGCGGAGCAGTATGGTGGCGCCATCTAGGGAGACTAACAGTAAACAAAGCCCAGCGCTCCGCTGCAGACTGAACAGCTCGCTTGAAGCTCGCAAAGTCATGTGACGTCATGGCATGCGTCACAAAACGCATGATTTGGCTGGTGAAATAAAATTTTACTTAAATTTATTAATTTGTCAGTGACAAAAGCTTCACTTTCTGCCGCAAAAGGGCTGGGGGCTCTAGAAAGCACCAATGATTTCGAATTAGACGAATTGTGTTTTGTTTACATAGTCCTTTAAGGTTGCCGGGTAGAACGCCTCGTTCTATGAAAGTGGTCGTGGTATGGAACGCTACAGAAAAAGGTTTCTTTATGTTCCGGACGCCGTATTTCTTGCCGAATAGCTTATTTAAGGTTTTCGCCTTAGCACAAAGGCTCGCTTACGTATCGGCCTGTGAACGGCCTTCACCAGAGTTAGTTGGAAACTGACGGAACACTGCAACACTGCTTGAGGTGACAAAAACAGCGAGGAAGGTGAAAGTGATAGGGGTAAGCGGGTGTTCTATGCATCTTGGTTTTGCTAGGGGGAGGGGGAGAACTTGTTTTATAAATCTGGGAAGCGGAAGAGAAATAGTAGCATAGGGGACTGCACATATATATGCAGGCATAATTGTGGCGAGGACTAAAAGGTGCACACAAAAGCGAGAGGTGTTCTACACACTTCAGGGGCACCCGCCCGGGAACTTTGAATGGCTCTACAATAAACAGTTCAGGGCAAAAAATAAAAAGAAAAGAAAGTTCACTTATATTAGGAAACGGTTACTTAATGTTATGAATCATAGGACTTCCGAGTTTTGCGTTCGTGATGGGTTCGAAAACCACATCCCAAAATTGTGAACTTAAGATTTTCCCGTAAATGACAGGGCGTGTTTACAGAGTTCAAAAAAGCCCAAGGGAATCTTGCGCTTTTTTTAACGAATGCACAACGCTCAACATGCATTTGCACTTTTTTTGTTTTCGTTCTTCTTGGTTTCCGCTCTATCACAGGGCGACGTCTCACGGCGATTACGCTTGTGTCATTCTCCGGAATGTCCCTCGCGTTTGCTTTCACAGCTGCGCAACGCTTTCGTCACCAGACCATCTTGAATGAAAATTCGTAATTTAGTTATACTGCTGGTTTAGCAACGCAATGTAGCTGTCTTGAAGCGAATTTTAAAGCGCAGCTTTTTTGGTGTCACTGATGGCAGTGTCGGGACCTAAAAGCTCTGCAGGAAAGCCAACTTCACACAACGGGAGGGCACATGATGATGATGATGAAGAAGAAGGAGAAGAAGAAGAAGAGCAGGAGGAGGAAGAATAAGAGGAAGAAGAGGAAGAGGAGGAGGAGAAGGAGAAAGAAGAAACGCTTCCCGCGGTGGGAATAGAACCTGGGTCCCTCGCCTTACGAAGGCGACGTCTATCCGATTGCGCCATCATCGCTTTCGAATCGCTCAGCATTCCGTTTGGATGCGTTGTGCGGACGTTGGCGTCGGGCTTTGGCTGAGGTGAAGTGGACTTGGATTTGAACTTTGACATGGTGGATTTTGGACGTTGACGCTGGTCTAACGACGACGATGGGTGGGAGGGAGGGGAAGGGGGCACTTAGTTTTTTTGTGAGGGATTTGTTTGCTGACGTCCGAGTTTCGACTTTGAATCTCAGGCAGTTTGCACTGTGATGGTTGACGCGTGGACTCTGACTCGCAGGTGGTTTGCATTTTGATCGTTCATGCTTTGATTTTGATTGCAGTGGCTTTGACTGTGGCACTTCGCCGTTTGATTTTCGCACGCAAGAAAGCTTCCACTTTCAACCACCGTCGTTGTAAGAGGAAGGGGATTTGATTTTGTTTTGGAAAGCCGGTTAGCACAGGTGATTCCCTACCCCGTGTGTGAACTCCACCAAGGAATAGCGTTAAGCAGACGCTACGCTGACAAACGAAGTAGCATGACGGAAGAAATATTATCGCATAGGTAAGCATTGAAGTGGTAGGATTGGAAGAACAAGAACCGAAGGCAAATAAACGTGGCCGCTCTTCTCTCCGCGGGGAACCCGGACAACTTGCGGACGTACTTCTGACGTTTGGGAACCGCAAGCTTACTGAACAGTATCTTTGTGGATCTCTAAAGCCGCTTCGGAGTAGCTGGCCCAGTCTACAATAAAACGCCGGATTGGTGTGGAAAGCGTGCACGACGGGTTTTCGGTAAACAAGCCGAATTAAGAGGCATGTGTCTACATTTTGTAATACTCCGGGGTGAAGAACCTTTGAGGGACGATATTTGCAGTTCGTACGTCTCGCATTGTCTTACATTTGCTGTGTCGTGTTCTCCTAAGTTTATTTACTTTGTTAGCATAACTTTACAGTTTCCCTCCTTCCACTGCCTTTCGCTTTTTGTCACTCTGAGCCTGGCCCATTGGGGGACACTTTTTTCCGACACGCAATCCAAACGAAGGGCAGAGAAGCTTGACAGCCGTGGACTGCCGGCTCACACCACGAAACCAAGGTAAACCAAAGATTAAGCGAACCGAGCTCTCGAAGGATTATAGCATGCGGGAACACGAACCGACCTCTACGCGACTAGACGCCCCCGTGGGACAACATCTACGCGTGCCGGCGGGTATTAAAGTGGCCGGAGCGACAGACGCGGCGGAACAAAGGCAGGCGAGTCCATGCCTGCTCTCTTGCTCGATGCATTTCCGGCCTCCTAGCCAGCGCGGTCCACTGATGGCAGAACGCAGGAAATTAAGGTTCTCTGGATGGGATCCTGGCAGACTTGTTCAGGAGAACGCGCTGTGTCCATGTCAGTTCATTTAAAGCCAGGCTCGCAAACATATACGCTCTTTTCGGGGATAATATATCACCGGTATTTCGCGGATTCACAGGGACTGACTAATGAAACAGCTCAAGTTTGCACAGGTCGCCCTATTCTGTATTCACCTCCCTGAGATTGCGCATTTCAAGTGGTTGGCATAGGAGGACTAGATGGCGGCGCTTCCTTTACAAAATTAAGCTCCTGTGGAAAGCATTTACTCACGTGGATAATGATGTGTATCTTCTGCAACCATAGGCAATTTATTTCGAGATAATTGAATAATATGTTCGCGGAACATGTTGTGTACTGAAGGTATCTACGTTTTAAGTAAAAAAAATGACTTAGGATTTTCCAAACTGTGTGAATGCGTTTACCTAATGGGGTCACAATAGCAGCGGGAACGCAACCAAAGTTAAACTTCTCTCACGGTGAATTAGTGTGCTAGACATACAGATATTTGCCAAGAAATAGTGGGAGCCAATTTGCCTATCGCACAGTAAAGATGCAATGATGCGGTAGCTCGTAAAAGATGTCACATTTGTTATGAGCCAATCCCAAAACAATTCTGATGCCCTACTCAGTTTCACTTTTGGTTTAGTAATGAAATCCGCCTTGTTCATCGCAGAAAGCATCGACGGCCCATCTTATAGAAAAAGATGTATAAGAAATACTTAACACGAAAAACAGTTATGTTTGTTTTGCGGGGCGGAGACCAGCCGCCTGTCAATAGTGGGTGCAAATGTCTGAGGTTTCAGCCCTCCGAATGAGTGTCGAGAAAATAAGCTATTATCATGTTCAAGCGGAAGTTGAAATTGCCGCGATTGACACGCCAGCGATCTGGCATTACAGAAAATGCGAGCGCGGTTGAGGCCTCCAAAAAGTACTGACTGCTACGATACTCCCTAATGCGCAATTTGTGCGCAGCGCAAACTGCAGCCTTCTCGGTCACGGCGCATGGCTGCTGCGTCTCAGGAAGGAATAAGAATGGCGGGGTCAGCGAGCACGCGGTGGCGGGCGCTAGTCTGCCGTTAACGCGCAGTGCGTCGCCACCGCAGAGCATGTTCTAAAACGTGTTTGAACCTCCCGCGCAAACATCACATGGTTCGGTTGAGCCACGCAACGAGGAGGACTATGAAGGACCGATGTACGTGCACCACGCAGCCCGTGCTGTGCTTCTGCGCTCTTTGTGAACTTGAAACAAGACACTTGATTTCATGTATGCCTGGTTTTGCGTCTCATTTCTCGGGCGCCACTAGACGCCGAGGCGCGGTTTTTCAACGCGTGTCTGGTGCGGCCCCCACACTTTCGCAATTCTTTCTTCCTCCGCTTTGCTGCGGGCCCATCTTCGGGGTGGCCTCTTCGTACTCTCGGTTATCTTGTAGCGCGTCGCCGTACGGAAACGCCTCGCGCAGCCTCGACATACCTCCCTCCCCTCACACTTTCACCATTCTTTCATCCTCCGCTTTGCTGCGGGCCCATCTTCGGGGTGGCCTCTTCGTTCTCTCGGTTATCTCGTAGCGCGTCGCCATAAGGAAACGCCTCGCGCAGCCTCGACATACCTCCCTCCCCTCACATTTTCGCCATTCTTTCATCCTCCGCTTTGCTGCGGGCTCATCTTCCGGGTGGCCTCTTCGTTCTCTCAGTTATCTCGTAGCGCGTCGCCGCGAAGAAACGTCTCTCGCAGCCTTGACATACCTACCTCCCCTCACACTTTAGCCACACTTTCCTTCTCCCTTTGCCTTCTGTCTTCCATGTTTGATTCGTTCGCTCGGTTACAAGGGACGAAGGCGCCGTAAAACCACAGCAGCGGGCGCATTAGTGCTCTGCAATAAAACTTCTCGGCTATGGTGCTTCACACGCCGGTAATATTGCGAAAATAGGCGCAACACAGAACGTAGGAAAGGTTACGGGTTTATCCTGTAGGATCAACTCTGACCCCAAGAAATGTTTTTCGAGCTGTTCTTCCGTTTTGGGGTGGGTGCCTCTACACTACGCTCGTCATGACCCTTTATCTTGCTTCTGGAATGGCCTACCATACGCACCTGCACTCATGAACCTGGCATCGCATCAGTAGCAGTTATTTTCCGGCAACTCCTGGGTGCAAGTGGTCCGGCCACCCTGTAATTCCGCAAAAGGGACCTCATCAGTGCGATGGCCCCAACTGAGTGCTCCATTACACCGTGTGGGCGCTGGTATTCCGCACAATTATCACCTCCCACACGGCTCTCTTTTCGCCCGAATCCCTTGCATAAGGTGTAGAAGTGCTAGAAAGTGTTTTTATTCGTTTGCCGAAATTTTCCTGCCGGCCTCAAGATTATGCGTTTTTGAACTCTGTTTCCCGTAAAATTTCTTTGAGTATCGCTTTTTTTTTTCGCGGAGCATTTTCACTGCGCGCTAACACACATTTGGAAATTCGTTTTTATTTGTAGGTAGGCGTTAGCGTGTTGAAAATAAATTCTCTTTCCGAAAATGGAACATTTGGTTCCCTGCGGCGTTCCAGGCCTGGTGAATCGTAATTAGAAACCCTGCATTTTTATGACTCCTATAAACAAGCTTTTGAATGAATCATGAACGGTTACTTTCTAGTCGCGTGCTCCTGTGCTGAAGTTATGCCGTCTAATGGTCCTTTGTCAAATCCCAACCTTGATTAAACAATGTTCGAAAAAAATCTTTCTGCCACGATACCCAATTT
This sequence comes from Haemaphysalis longicornis, assembly GCF_048455015.1. Taxonomy (NCBI): domain Eukaryota; kingdom Metazoa; phylum Arthropoda; class Arachnida; order Ixodida; family Ixodidae; genus Haemaphysalis; species Haemaphysalis longicornis. Next base: position 202,748,093 of record NW_027526295.1, on the reverse strand, counting down.
TTCCATCCGGCAGTTATGCGGGTTATCTAACTATAATACTGGTGTTAGCCCTTTTAGTTAGAAGTTTACGTTTACCTACAATACTTGTGTTATCCGTTTTAATAACTATTTTCTATAACTTTTTTCCAGGTTGCCCCCGTGCACGTGTTCACTGACGTGCGCGTGGTGTTATACCATATGGGTGCTGCGTACACATTGCTTTGGTTGATGTTTTAAGCCTGAGATTTGTTCTCCCTGCAGCTGCCCGTGAAAGGCGAGCATCAGAAACCCACGTAGGGTGACTGGTGATCACCAGGGTTAAATCTTTTAAAGCGAAGCTGTCAAGAATGGCACAATTTTTTTGCATCCATCCATCTACAAAAACAGCCGCTGGCAAACACCACTTAGGCAACGTGCAGTGAAAACTCCTTCACAGTGCATTCTAACATGAACCGGGGTACCATTTTTTGTAGAATGTCGAGGCATCCACATTGAACTCGGGGACAAAAAAGCGTTTGGCTCTTGCAACCTAATGAAACAGAATTTGGGTGAAGAGACGAATAAATATTGAAGGTTTCCCGCTTAACGCTGGAAACTCCGGCTTCCTCTGTTCCAAACTCTTCCAGCACAAACTGGATAAACTGCTCATTTTCTCGTTTGGAAACAAGCACATTGAAGTCACTAAATATGCCAAATGGCATAGTTGTTTTATTGATTGATTGATTGATTGATTGATTGATTGATTGATTGATTGATTGATTGATTGATTGATTGATTGATTGATTGATTGATTGATTGATTGATTGATTGATTGATTGATTGTACTTTCAACGCCCGGAGGCTTTACAAAAAGCGCATTGTCAAATTAGGGCATCATGCTAGCAGAATCAGGTAAATCGGCGATGGAGGCAGGAAGGTGGTTCCAGTCATTGCTTGTTTTAGGAATGACGGCATCGTGATACATGTTAGTACGGCTTCTCAGCACGCCTACGTTATGCGTGTGGTGAGATCGAGAAGATATATATACGAGGTACGAGTAAAAAGTGTTCGTTTTTCACTCGTCCCTCGTACATGTGACCAACACCGGAATGTGCCGATTAAATTGCATCCTGCTAAAGTTGGGGCGCACAAAGTTTCCGATGTCAGACGTGGGTGTATTTGAGTACGTGTAAACGAAACACAAAAGTTCCGTCTTTCCTCTGTACACAACGCACATCCTCCCATACGGTGGATTCCTTCTCTTCCCCCTGAAGCAAATGGAAGTCGAGGATTTTTTGCTGTTTCTATACAGCTTCTCTGGCTAAGCATATTCGCGGCTTGAAATTGCCCTTTTTTATTGTGCTGGCAGACGCCGTTAACGGCGAGAGCCGAACTACGGTTTTGTTGGTTACTAAAGGCACCAGTGTTAAATTATGAGGATAGAAATGACGATGACAAAAATCTTCTGATTTGAATCAGCGTCACCGCAGATTCCACTTCGCGCCGCAAGTTTCAGTTTACTGCTGGTTATATTTCCCTAAATTGAGGTTTCTGTTTCAGTATTTAACAACACACTCAAACAAAGTGTGGTTGGGCTGGCTCTGAGAAGCGCTTTTTTTTTGAGAACGCAGTTCAGTTCAAGCTGCAGTTCAGTTATTGCTTCGACCTTTTTTTTAAACACCAGCGCCTCAGGAATATGAATACAGCCTCCAATAATTTACGCCCGAAAATGCGTCGCTCAGGCGTCCCGCATAGCGACAGATTGACTCCCACTTGTTGACCACTCAAGAGATGGACTGGCAGAGCCAATAATGTAATGCGCGAAGCAAACCACAAATTCTCAGTGGTACTAGCGCTGATCGCTGGTGTTTCGGCCTCATTTTGCTCTTTACTCTTGTTCAGTTCGCGACAGCGTTCAAGAATGAAATGTCCCCGCTTCGAGTGGTGGGCTTCGTGATATCAATTATGCATCGAGGGAAAAAAAATGGCGTAACATTGAAAATGTTTGCTAAGCTGCGCGTCCATCTGCATACAGCTTTAAGAGTCATCGCTGCCGGGGACCGAGGACGTGGCAATTGTTTGCTCTTTGCCGCGCATCCTAGACGCTGCAGAAGACTCGGTTTGCTTTCCTTACCGGACTTTTCTCGTCCAGCTGCTTGCTTAATGAGCACACCTTTGCTCTTGTAGTTACTCAATCCCGTCATTTAGAATAAATGCGATCGAGAGATTATCGTTCCCGCAAAGGCACCTCAATATCTCCGGCCCCTCAAATTTCTCTTGCGGCATTGCATTTTTGTTGACGGCAACAGAGACACCCAAGCTTTTCTTTACAGGGTGTTGGATAAGCCTATTCCACGGCTCCCTCCCAACCTGCATTGCGTACACTCTCTCCTCTTCTTTCTCTCCCGTCTCCCTCCCTCTCCGCGTCCCTTTCACAAGGTTCTTGGCTCAGTTTCCAAGCTTCTTGGCACGGGCGGACACCGGCTTACGTACTTTTCGAGAGAAGCTTACGTGCAGGGGGCCCATTTGCTGACGAATGCATCGTTATTGATCTGTGACCGCTGCACGCAGTCGCTGCAGCTGCTTCTGCTGATGCTCACGCGTCCTTCATCTGGCCACGTCTCGTAAGCGTCCGCCCACCTTACAGAGGCAGCAGGGCTCGGTACGAAGGTCGGCTGCTGCTGTGCCCTTGGATGTACAGGTGGCGTCGGAAATATATGGCGCAACAGTCGTGTGATGGTGAAATAAAGCAAGATCCCCGAATCTCGCCGCAGAACTTCCCGAAGATGTTTTTCCTAACTACTTGCTTGTTTTCTCAACGTATTGCCGGTGCACTCAGCTGATGTTTTCCTCTCGATTTTTGTTTCTCTGGTTCATATGGAGGCAGCTAGGGCTAAAGGTCGGTTGAATGTGGGACCACAATTTCTGGTGAATTCCTAATACTTGAGAGGCCATCAAGTGGGTGAACAGTAGTATGTAAAAAGAACTGCGCCCCATAACGGGCGGTTTATATTTTTTTTTTTCGCGCTGGTAGAATGGTCGGTTGGTCTAATTGCATATCTCGTTTTGCTCGGGCCCGCCTACGGGACGATGCCAGTACTTGCATCCACCGACCACTGGTCAATGAAAACCGGTGACATTCATAAAATAGGGTCATCTGATTGAGCCCTTAAGAGCCGTTTTCAGCTCACGAGAAAAAAAAAATTAGGAAAATTTCAAGACCTCATTTCGTGGCGCAAACCGGTGCTCTTGTGACCGTATGCATGTCTACGATGCAGACCCACGCTTGTTGGCTTCTCTAATTTATCACGATGCGCCTCCAGTATAGCTATATACGAAAATTGCCTCTGATTTTTTTTTTTCTGAAAGCGACATTCAGCTCTATGCTGCTTTGACGAAGCGTGAATTGATAATGGTGATATGCATAGCTCTTAGCTGTAGAATGACAACTTTACAGACGATCACTATGCCTCGTACGGTGATGCCGGGGTGATAACTATCGGGGGTCCCCTGACACAGTCAAACTCCACTCACCGAGGCTTAGAAGACACGTTGTCGCACGCCTCTGGTGTAAGTACCCCTACCTTGCAGGTACATCAAACCGCCTATGACACCGTACGATCTACAATCACATCCTATCTATACATCCTATCTACAATCACATCCTATACAATCACATCCTACGAAGCCTAAACACGTCGTTTCCACCCTGATATTCTTCTAGTTTGTTCACGCGCGCTGTATTGAAGTTAACAATCATGCTTGTGAACTGCCAACACCCAGTCGTGACGAAAGGCCTGAAGAGAGCCGAAGCCGGTCTACTCCAACGACTAAGAACAGACTCAACCTGTACATCACCGTGGCTACATAAAAGCAACATCGCTTCACCCCCTTTGTGCCCCTCGTGCAGTGTGACTGGTGACATTGGTCACTTAATTATTAAATGCCCTAAAACCAACCCTGAGCAGACGAACGTTTTCCGCGATGTCCAGAAGGTAGGAGTGCCCCATGCTACAACGGAGGTCATTATTTTTCCTAGGGAGCACTGGATTGGGCGAAGAGAGGCGTCTCGTCTCCATCTGAGATTCTTGCCGTCCACAGGACTGAGTGAGGTGTGACGACATCGTGTGTCTCTGTTATAATTGGACTAAGTGAAGTGTGGGGACATTGTGTGTATCTGATATAATATTGGGGACGATAGACGAAGCAGTTGCCGACCGTTTCGTATATATATATATATATATATATATATACAAAGTCCGAATTATAAGTCCGCCTCATCCATCAGTACATACTACTACTACTACTACCACCAACCATGCACTGCTACACTCTGTCTGTCTGTCTGTGCATGCGTGCGGGAGTGTGCACGTGTGCTCAAGAATTATGGAGACCTAAAAAAGGGATCTGAAAAGAAAGACAAAAACTGAAAGAGAGAGAGAGAGAGAGAGAGAGAGAGAGAGAGAGAGAGAGAGAGAGAGAGAGAGAGAGAGAGAGAGAGAGAGAGAGAGATAGAAAACCTGAGTTGAAAGCGCCCCCTCAAACAGCCATGGCTGTACGCGTCGTCGGTACAAATGCACGCGCAGACATTTAAATTGTGTCCCTGAGTCCAGGCTCCGGAATGTGGCGTGTTAGGGCATTTGCTCCGCGCCGATAGGGCATTTGCTGAAGTTGTCAAGCTGGATTTTTTTGCGAGGCTTGTTTTGTCCCCACGTGCCGCGCGAAAGATTCTGCCGAGTGTACCGTTAACCGTTTTCGTTCCAACCCAAAGTGCCGCACCTGTCCGATTCACGCCAGGTCCCCGGGCACCTCCAGCTGTGCCAGCCTAATTCGGTCGGAGGAGCACTTTAAGGGGTAATCTCATGCGACGGAATGTGTTCTCGTCCCATCTCGATCTACGGTGCTAAATCCGAACATCGGCGACAGCCATGCATTGAAGAAGTACTTCGCTTTGGAGAACGTTAAACCAGGAACCTGTTTCCTGCAGTTTTCTGTCCTCCACGGCTTACGAAAGTTTAGGAGCCACAGGCTGCAATACGGGCTTTGCATGTAAAGGGGGAGGTGCGAAAATCCGTCAATGGTAGTTGCCACCACGTTATCCTGGTAGACGGCTCCCCTCCGTTGTAAAAAAAGTATATGTAAAAAAATCAAATACCCTTTCTTAAGAGAAACGCGAAGCAAACTCCCATGCAAGCTGAGGCCCTCTTACACGTTGTAAAAAAAGTATATGTAAAAAAATCAAATACCCTTTCTTAAGAGAAACGCGAAGCAAACTACCATGCAAGCTGAGGCCCTCTTACATTTTTAAAGAAGCCTTGTAGTCGGCACCCTCTACACTTTTATCCTGGCGGACAATTATTTCGACAAAAAACCCACAAGACCTTAGAATGTCAGGCTCTGTAAAAATGTACGGCAAGTACAAAGCCCCGTTCGTCAGAAATAAATTGATGATGAACCGTTAGACTTATTGCAGTCCGGATTTGAGCGGCGTTCTATAGGTCTCAATCGAGCGAAGTGTAACGAGAATGCCGAAGCAGGTACGTTCTGAAGAGAACAATTCTGAAGCACCTGCGTGGGCCAGTATCGCAAAGTTGCATTCGGGCACCATAGGGAACAGTGATTTTACTTTTACAATGCCCCTGCGACTAATCAATTTATAGCAACCTTTTTTTTTTTTTTTTTCATGTTACGAAAATGCAGACCCATACTCGCATCGACGCGCCAAGTTACAAATGCCGAAATGCTAACCTGTTTGCGCGTTTTCTTTGACATGGGCTCGCGCCACATCAAGGACCCACTTCTGCACCCAATCATTATAAACGGCCGCTGCTTGCTTCTCCGCATGCGGCTCGACTGCTGCAATGTGGCGGAGCTCCTGCACCGACACGAGCGCAAGCACTCCCCTACATGTGTGGACTGCCCGGATCCAGAGACATTGGAGCACCTACTCTGCCTCTGCCCCCACCATGCGGGCCAGAGGGCAGAGCTACACCGAGCGATCCAGCGTCGAGGCCTTCCCAGCGCCGGCATGGAGGACCTTCTGTTCCCGAAGGGGCCTGCGGGAACCCAACGGGAAATCTTCGCTTGTCTGCTCCATTACCTGGAGACGACCGGCCTCACGCAGCGGCTGTAGCACGGAGTGCAGTGACAAACTGATGTGCTTGGACTGACAGCTTCTTAGTACTGACAGCTCTGTTTATACCTCTCTCTCTCTCTCTCTCTCTCTCTCTCTCTCTCTCTCTCTCTCTCTCTCTCTCTCTCTCTCCCTCACTCCATTTTATCCTGTCACTCCCCCTCTACTTTCGTCGCCCTGACTCGGTTGTGTGAAGGTGAGCTCCCTACCAAGCTCGAAATATCCCCAGTGCTTTTCCTTTGCTTTTACTCTCCCGCAAACCACAACCAACACGTCAGATGTCTAGAGCTTCCACGCGGAGCCTAATTAAAAGAAACTCTTACGCGAGGTTCCTGATCGTAAGTTTCGTCTCGCACTGTCAAAGCTAGGTTTTATACAGCGGATGAAAAACAGCTTATTACTGTTTTCGAAGGGCGGCGTAAACAACAGATAAAATGAGTTTTTCCGATTCGGTAAGAAAGTCATAAATAAAAAGATTTTGGCGAACTTCCAAAAAATATTTGCTTAAAGTCAATTGTATTTGAATATTCTTGTTTTAACTTCGGAATTTTTCTCTCCAGCATAAAACAGTGGAGACAAATGTGGCCAAATGTACGTAAACATATTTCCCGCTGAGGAAGTCTAAAAGGTTGCGGTGATACGGTCCAAGGACCAGCGTCTGTAATCGGGCGGCCGTCCTGAATTGAATCCTACACTGCTTAATGCTTGCTGTCGGGAACGCTGGAGTTCATGGCATGCCCACAGAAGATAGTGAATGTCTGCGGTCGGTGCCAGCGTGAAGCTAAATGGGCATGTCCGCTCAAGCGGAGCCCGTTGATCCGAGGGCAGGTGTGCGGGACAGCTGGAGTAAGCGCAGCACCGAGGCGGATCTTTCGTGGCGCCACCTCCTCGCTTCGGCTGAGCCCACCAGGGAGGTTTGATCCACACGGTGGAATAAGTGCTCTTGTGTTGCTCCGAAGGTCATCTCTGTCGGTGATCAAGTTTGAAATTGCATCAACAAGAAACAAGGGCAGGGGTGTACGAGTCGCCGCACCCACCCGCCTGTTGCTGTCCAGGAGTGGACGTCTTCTGGGCTCGTGTAATCTTCACCCTGAAGCTAAGCGTCGCAGCCTTAGCGATTATTCGTTCCATTCTTTGGCGCGACCAATACAAACAAGTCCCGAATGCATAAGCAAGATGCTTGCTGCAGAGAATCTGTCTTTATTATTTAACAGCGGAGCTGTTATAGCCCTGACCTTGACGACAGCCTCTGCGGGAATTGCGTCACTCGTTCTGGTAGAGGTTTCTGCGAAGCGCAAAAACCGGTTGACAGCATTGAAAAAAAAAATGGTAAGAATTTAAAATAAAGGGATATAGGACCTTCCTATTTCGATACAAGACGGCTTGTATTGCCCCTAAAAATGTCTTCCCAGCAACGCATTTAAGTTTAGAACTTAAGCCGACTTTAAGAGATCGGTGCAAGCAGGAGCTTTGTAAGCTGGCTTTCTCACATTGGCTGTTGAGCAGTGGAGCATCGCCACCTACGGAGAAAGTTTGATTACAGAAAACGGCTATAACCCTTGTTCTATCAGAGGTATCCTGAAACAAATTATATGAAAATTAGCCGCTAAGGCGACTCTATCACAATATCGAATTTCATTCGATTGTCTTAATTAATTAGTTCGCACTGAAGTTGTAACCGTTAGAGAATTTCTGCCTCCTGTCAATACATGGCAATCTACGGAGGAATTGGGCTTCGAAGAAACGGCTGTAACGGTTTTTACCGGAATTATGCGGGAACAAATTATACGACAATTAGCCGCTAAATCGACTGTAATGTTACGAGCAACTGCGAAGGTAAACGGAAACTTTGTAAAGACAACGCATAGATTCACGGTTTCAGCAGATTTCCCACTGGGTGAAACTGGAGACAGTTTTTATGTTCCCTTCTGTATTGTTTTTAACTGACGTAGTTACCCACACCTACCCGCCGTGGTGGCTCCGTCGCTTTAAGGGGTTGTACTGCTGAGTACCAGGAACGAGGACACGGGTTCGATTCCCGGCCCCGGTGGCCGCTTTTCTGGTGGAAGCCAAAAGCAAAAACGCCCGTGTGTACGAGATTTCGGCGCACGTTAAAAATTCCGAGGTGGTCAAAATTAATCCGGAACCCTCCACTACGGCGCGCCTCATTGCCTGCGTATCGTCGGCGCGTTAAACCCTACAATCATGATGATGATTAATATTATTATTATTATTATTATGATCGCTATTGGTTTCCCCTTTGTGGCGGAGTGATGACATGTCATCTTATCAAAAAGGACTAATATACCTACCAATTTACCGACAACAGCGCCAACTCACTATGTGGACGTCGCGTGGTAAAGTTGGTTTAAACAGTGCACGTGGGAGGAGTTCTGTAAGTCAGCGCACGCAGGCCAGTCCTTACAACTCCCTTGAACGAATCAATCAAGCCGAATCTGTTGAAAAGAAGTCTTCACAATAATAACAAAAAACCCACCCTGCGAGAAGCAAATTAAGATGTCAAGGCAAGAGAACGAAGAATTGAGGACAGCCAGTCAGACAGCCAGCGTTTAAGCCTGATGGGGACACAACGGGCCGACAGGGAGACCTGTTGCGACCGCAGCCTGCTCGAAAATCAGGAGCGACGAAAGGAATGAATACGGGGAAAGCGCTGCCGCATGCCTTCTGGGCGCAAAAACGCTGCGTCCGACACGCCACCACAGCTGCTCCCGGGATTCAATTTCCATCCTGTTTCCTCCCGCTGTGCGGTTCGCGGCGTTTTTTTTTATTCGCCGTCTTTTGTTTTCTTCCTGTCCTCTGGCTGTCGTCTTAGCGTCGCCAGATGGTTTTTTGGCTTACAACACTGCCCGAGGGGAGAAGGCGCGCGCCGACAAGTTCCTGAACTCCGCGAGATTCGCGCAGCGAAGCTTTTTCTCCTGGCGCTGAGCTCGGAGCTGGTGGCCCCAGTGCGCGCATAAACAGCGGAAGTAATTTATAGCCCCGTTTGCCTCTTTTGCTCTCGACCGAGCTTTTGCATCACGCGTGCGGTGTGCTTCTCATCTGGCCCTAAGGGGGCAGACTCGGTTTTTTTTCGCTTCCCTCCTTCGATGCACGCGCGCGTGCGTTCTGGGTGTCTCTTTATGCATTCATGAAGCGGCATGTTGCGGCTCGTGGCGCCTTGTAGCGCGTTTCAGAGGCCATCGCTCCGTAATAGGGTTCAGTAGTTGCAATGCCGCTAAGTGCTCAGTGGAATGTTTTCAGCCCTTAGCTTGGAAGTGACGTGCCCTTAGCTGGGCTGTGGCGTTCTGGTTATGGGAGAGTTAAGCGGTAGTTCGCCGTTCTTGCGAGTTCCCCTGTCAGCGGCAGGCTGTGGAACCCCACCCGAAAGGACAATTCGTTCATTGCAAAGTCGAAAAAAAAATAAGCAGAAATGTTAGCCGCCATCTATCCAGCGCATTTGTAAGTTTAGGGAACCACTAAGCACCGTATACCACAACAAAAGACGCGTCATATGCCTCCCAGCCATAGCAGAAGCCGGACTCGTCTCTGGCCGCTGCCCCATTTCACCGACATATGGTTAAAACCGAAGAAAGGATTTAAAAAATGATCTTCTATTAAAACAGATTCTTCCTATTGCTCAGTTACGATTCATACGCAAAGCATACGGACGGTGTCCGTATCTTTAAACTGTGCGAGCGGCCAGCACTTTTCTGGTGATCAGTTCTGCACCGCGCTTAGGTATAGGGGGTATTTTCTTGCAAAAAACTCACAAAGGGGCTAAAACCAAAAGTGCGCGACATTATAAAGAGCTTGAACGCTTAAATGCGCTTTTTTTAAATGCCTTTGAGCTTCGTTGTACGTTGTCAGCCGTTCACGGATTTCAGACAGCCAGGAAAGGCGACCCACAAGCTGCAGTCTGTCTCCTTGCAATTGAAGTAAGCACATGCAATTAAGCGGGAAAATGAGGGCAAAGCAAATCAGAAGAATTAAAGTCTACAAATCGCTGAACCCGTGCGGATAAACTTGAATTTGCTCTCTGTTTCCCATCTCCGCTTAGACAATGATCCGTCCAGTTGAAGGATTTCGATGTGTGCAAAGGGCTCCAAGTCTCGCACTCCTCGAGCGTGTCGCCCACCCATCTCGCTATACAGTTCTATCTTCATCAATGTCACGCTTAGAAGGCCAGAAACCTCCATCATTCCGGGAAGATTAGGACCAGAGCCCGAGTACGGTGTTCCTCCTTAAGCGCGTAACCCGTAATCCAGATTAACGGCAAGTAATGGGGCACGGCTGTTCAGTATCGCGAGCACGTTCCCGACAGAGACAAACTGGGGAGCCGAAACAATAAGACAGGGGCAAACAAATGGCCGCTAAGAGAGCTAAAGCAGCAGCGGGAGGAGTAAGATTTTACCAAAGGAGGAATAAGAACTGGAAGAAGCGACAAAGCACGCACACCTCCCGCTGGGGCTAGAGAAGGGGCGTGAAGGAAGACGACCGTTCGGCAGTCAGAGGACACGGAGAGTTCGGCGAGAGAAAGAGAGAGAGAGGAAGGGGGGATGCGGAGCCTCATCTCGGAAATAGGTGGTCCGGACACTTCTTGCGGCCCCGAGGCGGAAGTAGCTGGTAGGGGTTGCACGGCGGAGCCATCCGTTCCCGCTGCCGGACTCGTTTTGACGCTTTGGGCGACGGTAATAGGGCGCCCTTGCCGTCAGGCGCGGCTTAGCGAGTCTCCGGTTCATTACTGATGCTTCTCGTGCCCGCTGCAGAGCCATTGTGTCTCCGCGCTATCCCCAATGAAAGTGACTCCACTCTGAGCGGCGCACTACCACGTAAGCTAGCCAGCCAGCCGACGAGCAACGCTACCGCGTTCTTCCATTTTCTTCCCTCGCCTCCTTTCCTCCGTCTGCTGGCTCTCGCTTTCCCATCCCTGGTCTCCTGTCTCTACTGGATTCTGGTGGCAGGAAGGCGTCTTGGAGACGGCTTTGACCTAAGCGCCCCGCAAGGCGTCTCTGACGGAATGAGGGGTCCGATGTGCGAGCTAATTACGCCCGGATGCGTTGCAGCCGTTAAGAGAATGCACGCCATTTGTGAAACGAACATCGTTCCCCCGACGCTGTGAAATATAAATACGAGCCTCTTTTCTGCGCATAATTTGAAAGCGAGAACTGAGATTCCCAAGACAGTGCCGATCATTGTCGTGGCACACGATGAGAAAACATTTCATAGTGTCGATAACGGCGATGATTACCGTTCTTAGTGCAACACGTAGTTCAAAATTTCATAGTGTCGATAAGTTTCACGGCGGTGATTACCGGTGCCCTAAACGGGCACCGAAAAATTTCACACTGCGAACAAGACTTCGCCTACTGAGTTCAATGTGTATTTGTGAGGAGTAGTAGCGATACCTGGTAGGTTCCTGGTTCGTGACGTATTCTGGTATGCTGCGTTATTCTCTGTTTAAGGTGGCCTAAACCGCACCAAATTTCCCGAAGTTCCAAGGACAATGCCCAATGTATGTCATTGCTGCACGTAAATGGGCTGTTGGATTGCACAACGAAAAAAAAAATAATTACTATCGTTTCATTAGGTAAATTCTAGATAACGGCGAAAGCGCGGGGATCCTCCTTGGTGGTCCTTAGTTATTCCTGTTTTAGAAACTTTATAGTTCTGTTGGAGATGGTTATGCATATACCTATTAGTAAGGAGATTAACGCTAGACAATTTCACAGCCGTTCTAGCGATGAATGCTGTGTTATGAAGATGTGCCTGTGTTTACTACCGGGTTTCGCGTGCTTATGTCCATGCGCACCTTCACGTATGTTCCCCAGTCATAACCACCGTACTGAACTAGCTCTTCCGCACTAATGACTGGCCTGATGGCTCTTGGAGGTTCAAGCCGCTGAGCTGTCTTTAGCATTCCTTACCAATTTCCTCGTCGAATTTTTACAGGCTCCTTTCGTTGAATAACGCCCGCGAATACTGACACAAACAGAAACTGCTACGGGGCACCAAAATGTCGCAGCGGCTACTTTTTAATCTCCATCGACCACGGCACGAATCGCAAGGAAGCGCTACTTGCTGTTGTCCGTTCAGCGTGACGAAAGGGAACATGAAAAGGAGAGGCTAACACCGCGTGAACCAAAATAACAGCGGTTGAAAATAAAATGGGCCTTTTTTTTCTCAGGCTGCTTTTTGGAGTACACACAGTTTTCGAAAATAATTTTCAATCGCGAAAATAGACGGGAGCACACGGAAAGACGACGGAGGCACACTTCCTTCAATATTCTGCCCAACTGTCGTTATAATGATTCTTTGATCATTTAGCGCTAATTAATTCCTTTCAAGTTATTCACCCGTAACATGAAATCAAGAAACATTAGCGGCTGCACAGGGCGACCCGAACAGCGAGTATAAGTAACCTTGGAAAGAACCAACGTGCGTTTTTCAACGCCCTTCCGGCTGCGTGTTTTTCATTCAAAGTGGCGCACAATTTAGCCGCTCCTGTTTGCAGCCGCGGTCGCCCGTTAATCTGCCGATTGTGTCGCTGTTGTTGAGCGTCCGTGTAGTTGCCTTGCGTCTGTATTCAGTTCGGGTTTTAATATCCTACAATGGTGGTACGAGCGCAAGATCATGCCTTTGAGTACACCCTCAAACTCAGTATAATACAAGTGCCACATGTACACGAAAAAATGACATTGAGTACTTAATGCCTCAAGTTTTAATGCCATTAATTCGCTCCTATACGCAAAAATTTAACCCCATTCGCTCTAATGTCATTTTTGGTTTAAGGCGTTCGCCCAACTTATTCGCCTACACGAACGCCTTACATCTGCCTACTCTCGAGCGCGATGAGCACCAAATGAAACCAACGAAACGTTCAGCACCAGAGTGTTGACGCGGAAACGTAGCTGAACTTCGAAACAAGAGGATTTTTTAGGCACTCTTCGTGGCGAAGTCCGACGTAGTTCACCAAAACAGCGGCAAAAGGCAAAACATCGTGTCACTCGTCGTTTTGAATTTTTTTGGATTTGGCTACCGCTGGCAGGCGACAGCAGCGGCTGAAGCCACTTTTAGAAACGGCTCACACTATAGTTTAAAAACAGTATTTCTCATAATGTTTTCTCTCGCAAAAAAAAAACATTTTTAACTCTTGTGAGGCTTTTTTCTCTACGTTAAGGGATTCTAAAATATGAATGTATTCCTTTTTTTGGTCATTGCCACCATCATGCCTAACACATTGAATTACTTTGCTTTTTGCGTGTAGCACGGCCCACCAAAATAAAGTCATTCGGTGTCTTAAAGCCTTAAACACGTAATGTCATTTTCTGCGTACGTGTGGCACGGGTATAAGCTCTTCAATCTTGAGGCAAAAACGGATGTGGTTTCAAAACGCTGAGATAGCGTAAGTGAAGAAAAAAAAAGAATGCAGGGGAAAGCCATCCGTAACCAGCTTAACTTTCTCAAGATATACCCGCTTTGTAAAGACCGAGCCAGGTAAAATAAAAAGGTGCGGGTCGCTGTTCTCGGCGGTAGTCACTTTGTCTGTTGTGAACAGTAAAATCTACGTGCCCGTTGAACCAAGGGAAATTCTTTCGTGCGATGAAGCAGCATTCGCGCTGAGCCTATCCCTCCTACGCTGGAAAGTCAGAAATACCGAGGAGCTGTTCAAGTACTCCTGCAGTACTCCTGCAGCAAGGGAAAAAAGAGGGCGATAAGCAGTGACGCCTTCGGAATAGCTGTTGGCACTCGAAGACCGTAAGTACTAGGAAATGAAGTTGAGAGCCGCAGACGCGAAAGCCAACTTAAAGACGAGGAACGGGAAGGATGGGACGGTTTATGGAACGAATCGCTTAAACCTTACCTCCAGTATAATTTGCGGCAATTGAATGCCGCGGGAAAAAGTGGTGAGTAGTGCATGAGAGAGCCCTCACATACAAATACGCACAGTCGGCTATCTAAGTACGAAAAGGAGAGAATATACTACATCAAAACATAAAAAAGTACCCTGCTGGCTCGGAAGAGTGTTTATGTGCCGGGGAGCGAAATGAGGAGAAAAATATACACTGGCCGTCCCGAACAGTACCGCAAATGAAGGAGAAGTCACAATGTTCAAAGGACTTTTCGTGGAAATAATAACCAGCACGGACGTAAGAAACGCCAGGAGCAAATTGTAGGAGCGGGAGCTAGTGTGAGAGGCAGATCAAAGCAAAAGGGAAAAAACGACAAGAAAACGTGCACTTTGAAGCTTCTCGGGGCCAAGGGACGGTAAAACAGGCATGTGTGTGAAATAGCGGGCACGTGCTTGCGAAAGGAAGCATAGATGGACGCTTGAGAACGATGAGCGGGGATTGGTGAGAGCGCTCCGTGCGGATTATATATCCAAGGCGACGACACGCGGGCTGAGAATTCCGGCTGGTCACTCGGAGAAGAGAGACGAAAGAATGGGGAATACCTCGGACATCGTCGGATACTCTTCGTCTCCCTTTCCTTCAATGCAAAGACACAAAAGTAAACACGGGTGGCGGGCTTCTTCGCTATCCAGATCGGCGAAAAACTATAAAGAGGCGCCTGCTTTCCAAACACTTGTACGCATGCACCAAAAATGGACACCATAATGGTGTCAGAGGAAATGTCAGAGAAAAATGCACGCGCGTATAGAGCGGACGCGGCGGACCCGCAGTATTTAACAAAGTCGAATGTAAACTGTCCTACTGGGATGTGCAGTGGTCTTCTTGTTACTCACCAGTGTGTTTGAGGGCGTTTAATCACTGATAGGTTGCTTTACTCTCTCATAGCAATATGTTAAAGCAGTAGAGTTTCTTAGAACAATAGATTTATAACAAAAGGTTTATACATCTTGTTATCTTCATGTAAAAATGTAAATTTTGCTCTTCAGAAGCTTGCGCACAGCGCTAAACCGATAAACTTAACTTTCACACAGCAATAATTCAAACCCCACAAAAGAGTATTTTGAGCCGTCTTATCACTTGAATAATTTCCCATGCTGAGTAGCCGCATCAGTACCCATCGGCCATCCTCCGTGTCTCCTGATAACGACAGAAGTTAAAACAGCCCCCGACAGACAGAGATTCAGTGGACAGTTTGGTGCGTCGGGTCAGATACAGATGTTAGCCGGAATAAGGCCAGCCTCAATCACAGATATTTATCGGACACATCGCAAATCTCTGGCTCGCGTTTCTGCGCTCCCGATGAATCGTCCCTTTCGAATTCTAAATATGTCGTATTCTTTTGTTAGTCAGGCGAGAAAGCCGGGATGCGGATCGGTAGCCGGCGCTTGATCGTACGTGCGGATTTGCCCACTTCCCATCTCCCATCTGAAGAGTGCGATGCGTGCGCAAAGCAGGGATGGTCGGCACTTATGTCGAATGCGACAATACCCGAATGCAGCGGTAACCGTCGATTCACGGCATCTGACGGGTTTTCAAGGTCACTGAGTGACATAACCTCTCTCCTAGATGTGAAGGGCGGAGCGGTGTGTTCCAAAGCAGTGCTCAAGCAATACCTCCATCGGGTGCAGCATAGAAAACCTAGCTGAAGAATGGCTGAGGGGGGGAGTGTGGGTAAAGAAATGACACGATGCTTCCTCTCTTTGGGAACTTCTTCTACTACACTCCTAGCTGCACTCGATGTGAGTCCGCTCCGTGATAAAGCAAGCACTGTTAATTCGGCATGGTATAATGAATATTGGCAAATGCCATCGAATTGCGCTTTAGCAGAACACTTCAGCTGCGTTCACTATGAATACAATGTAATACGGGTACGACAAAAGCGCTTTCCGAGCATTGTTGTTGTAAATCTTTTCTTGACCAAAGAAAGGAACTACGCGAGAGCGGGGTAGTGCGATTTAAAGAAGCCGCAACGTTTCTCCGTCATTCGCGCTGCTAGATGGCCATTCTCTAATGGCGAGCTCAAATTTAAAGTCTAGGCCCTCACTGCGAGGCAAGGCATGGTCGAGCAACCAAGACTAACATACTCTCCCGCTTTCTTCTTTCGTAGTTTTTAAAATGCTTACCAGCGGCGAAGAAGTTTGAGTGACTACTTATTCAGACGATTATTAAAGCATTGGCTACCTCGCCGGTGACAGCCTTTTATTGCTGGTTCTTCAGTGCCCGAAGTATTCCAAGTTCTGTTCCGCACAGTTTTGTTTTCGTCAAGACAGCATATCCCCCACGAAACACAAATTCGTTTCCTTTTCCAAAGCAGCATCGTTCTTTTCTTTCTGACCGGCTCTTTGTTTCCCTAGATCTAATCGAAACGTCAACTCAGCGTTATTCAATCACGTCGCAGAAAATAAAAACAGACGGGGGCAGAGTAGCGTGCTCCACCGCTCCTGCATTCAAACACACACACGCACGTAAGGGCGACTTGAAATCAATCCAACTCCGACAGGGAACGGCATGAGTCATCTTCATGACAGAAACCTATCGGGCCACGAAAACGACTTGTGTTCACTGTCCACCGTGTTGTGCCCCACAATTATCTGTCTCCATATTTCTCCCTTTTTTAGACGTGAATGCCGCAGAGGGTGTGCGCTGTGTGCCGAGAGCCATGTGGGACACAAAGGAAGAAGACCGAGGCGGACGCAGTAGTTGTGGCGATGCATCACTGACGGACAATGGTGCCTAACACGACGGTGCTCCCAGCGGCCATTGTTCCGAGCGTTTGCACGCGGGCGAGGAAGACTTACGCGCACGAGTGCCTTTTGCCGCTGGATCGCCACGGTCGCTGCTGGGGACAGCTGTCCGAAGTGGCCGTTAACCAGTGTGCGTCCCGCCTTAATATTTTCGTCCAACCTTCTTCTCGGCCTCATCAGGAGCGACAAAGTGTTTGTGCGTCGTACTAGATGGAATTACACGCTGTGCAAAGCACGCCGGGGGGGGGGGTGCTGCTCGTTGTGGTTATCATTACAAGACGTCCACCACCGAGTAATGCGACGTGGTTAATTGATCTTGTAGAATTGATGGGGAGGTGGGCAACGGAGAAGGTCATAGAAAACAAGATGTGATTACGTAGGAACAAACGCCCGCTAGAAGTAATGCGAGCAAAAGCGATGAATGTGTTAGCGCGCTGGACGTATCCGTTGAAGTATTAATAACATTCATGTTCGGGACAGACAAGAGCATCAAAGCATGGCACAGAGTTGGCAAAGGACAAGCCTCTGGGATCTAAACTCCGGCGCTATCTATAAAAAAAAGGTACGCCAGGGGTAATGCCTGTATTTTTGTTTGTTTTAGGTACACTTCACTACATTCCTCGAAAGAAAGAGAGAGAGAGATGAAACTTTATTCTGCAGCTCAAGTCCGAGCCACGGAGATATGATTCCTCGGAGGAAGGGGGTGCCCCATGGTCCTCCGATGGTAACGGGCTTGGCGGAGGTGCACAAAGAGTTTCAATGTGGGCAGCCAAGAGGGACCACAGGGCTGCCCGTAGGTTTTCAGGGGGAGCGACCCAGCTAGACCACGAGTAGGGAATATCAGTGGGGAAGGGGTTGGTCAAAAGAAATGTGGAAGACGAGGTCGCCCGTACACAGTGCCAATATGTATGTTCATTGTCCGGATAGCCAACGCATATCTGACAGTGCGGAGGGCCTGGTGACTTCAGTATGTAGTGGAAGAACAGATCACAGGGGAGGGACAATGTCTGCGCCTGTCTAATATATGTAGCGTGTCTGCGTGACATGAATTTAGACGAGGAGGGAAGTACTATTCTTGCTTTGCGGAGGTTGCCGAGATGTTCGCGGCGCCTTTTATGGTGCATTGCTCTATCCTCTTTTCGATTGTATTCCTCAGGCCACGGCTGAGGGCTGCCCGGGAAATGAGTGTCGCGGGCCAGAGCGTGAGCTCGTTCATTACCCTCTATGCATTGGTGGCCAGGGATCCATTCGAGGAAAACATGTAGGTGGGGATGAGCATGCATGTATGTTGTCAGGCTAGTGTGGACAGGGGATGGAATGTCATTCGAGGCGAAGCTTCGAAGTGCTCCCTGACTGTCCGTGCGGACTGGAATGTGGGCGGTCCGATGCTGGTGAAGTGTAATGGCTTCTGCGATGGCTTGAGTCTTTGCAGCTGTGGGCGAGGGGACGTTGACGTGATGCCGTACGTGAGCTGTGCAGGGGCCAACCGATGCCGTAGTCGTTGTATGGTGTACAAAACGGGCGTCCGTGTAGTAGGTGTCATGGATTGGTTCGGGCAGATGTTGAGCGCGAGATGTTCTACGTTCTTGATCTGTGGCTCGACTCATGTGTTTTCGTATGGGTAGCACAGTGATTCTTAGTATGCTTTCCCAGGGTGGCGGCGAGGGAGTTATGGGTGGGAGGTGGTCGGTGGGATACCCGAGGGCGCGAAGAATCTCCCGCCCTTGCATTGAAGTTGTTAGTCGGTGGTGCTGAGCTTCATGATAAACTGAGGCTTTTTCTTCAAGAGTGTTGTGGAGGGCAGCGTCAATAATTAATGCCGTGGGAGCATAGAGAGGCACTCCCATTTCTATGCGGATGCATTTTCTGATGGCTGTTTCGATTTTGTTGGCTTGTGTCTTGGTAAGGCGCTGAAAAGGGTATGCATACATGACGCGTGAGAACACGAGGGCTTTCACTACTTTGCGTAATTCGTGTTCTTGGAGGCCTTGATGGTGTCGCGTCACGCGGCGGAGCATTTGGTGAATTTGGGTAATTGAAGCAATGATGGATTTGACCCATTCTGTACTTTTAGCGTCTTGTTGGAGGATGAAGCCCAGGACCTTGATTTGGCTACGGCGAGGGATGGGCAAGTTGTTCACTGTCAGAGTAATTACGTTGCGATATTGGTTATTTTTCTTGGTTCTGTTGTCCAATACAACTACATATTCCGATTTCTCGTTTGAGCAGGTGAGTCCTACGTCGTGGGTGTGCTCGCTGATGATATCGAGACCCTGTCGTAACGTGTATTCCTGATGGCCGGGGCTACCCTTTGTATACCACAGTGTGACGTCATCAGCGTATATGGCGTGTTGAAGATTTGGGATAGCGTTCAGTTTGGCGGGGAGATTTTTCATCACTAGACTGAAGAGCGTTGGTGAAAATATGGACCCTTGTGGGGTGCCTCTGTGAAGTTGGTAAGGCCGAGATGGTTTGCCATCGGGTCCCAAGATGCAGATGGTTCGGTCTGTTAGAAAATTTTTAACGTAATTGAAAATACGGATACCCGGTCTAGTTTCCTTGAGGCTGAGAAGTATCGCGTCATGGAGCACATTGTCAAATGCTTTTTTTATATCTACTCCTACGATGGTGCGTAATTGGGCTGCACTTGGCTGTGCGTATACGTCCTCATGGATGCGCTTGGCAATGTCTTGTGTGCTCACATGCTTTCTAAATCCCACCATTGTGGCTGGCAGGTGGCCGTTGTTTTCGAGGTGCCATTCCAGTCTAGCGAGCACCATCTTCTCCATTAGTTTTCCAACCCACGATGTCATGGAAATAGGGGGTAGGTTGGCGGGTGTGTTGGGTGGTTTTCCTGATTTTAGAATGAGGGTAACATGAGCGTCTTTCCATTTGGGGGGTAGGTTTCCTGATCTCCAAACCCGATTGATATGGTCGAGAAGTTCTGCAAGTTTCTCGTCAGGCAGGTTGCGGATCATTCCGTATGGAATTTTATCGGGTCCCGGGGCCGTGTTGCGAGTGAGTTGATGCAGTGCCATGTTTAGTTCCCCGGAAGAAAAGTCCGAGTTGATTCCTTCATCCTCATCTTCTGGGGCCATTTCTGTGTAAACGATGTCGATGCCTGTGGTACTACAAGGGGGGTACAGTGCGTCACGGATCTGTTCTGTGATATCATGTGGTGTTCCTCTCATCGTTAAGTGAAGCCGTTGGACGGTGTATTTTGGTTTTTGTTGTCCCAGTAGTGTGCGGAACAGTTGCCAGACCCTTGCCATATGAAGCTTGCCGTTGAGCCCTTCGCACACTTAAAGCCAATTCTGTGTGGCTAACTTGTCGGCATACTCTTGGGCTTCGTGATTGAGGCGGTAAAGGCGTTCTTTGAGCACGCCGTTATGCTTGTCACGTTTCCAGCGTTTGACAATAGCACGATGATTTCTCCAGAGGGTAAGGAGGTGCTGGTCAATGTAGGGATTGGATTCGGTGCGGGCTATTCTTTTGGTGTGCTTACGCACGACTGTCAAGATGACGTCGCTCCATTCAGCAAGGGGAATGCCGCTTGTGTCAATTTCTTGCAGGCGTTTACGGACATTCGGCCAATTCGTTATACTTGTTGTGGACCTG
The DNA here is from genome assembly GCF_048455015.1 of Haemaphysalis longicornis. Classification (NCBI taxonomy): domain Eukaryota; kingdom Metazoa; phylum Arthropoda; class Arachnida; order Ixodida; family Ixodidae; genus Haemaphysalis; species Haemaphysalis longicornis. The sequence goes on along the minus strand of NW_027526295.1, from coordinate 202,727,730 downwards.
TTTGAACGGTTTCGTTTTGATGACCGAATGAGAGGGGCACTTATTTGGATAATGTTGTGGTCGCTCCCGAGAGTTTCTTCGGTGTTGTCTCAGGCGGCGATTAACGGACTTCGAATCCAGGTAAGATCGGGATTTGTGTAAGCCTCCTGATTGGAGCCAAGCCTCGTGGGAGATATGGTGTCATTCATAAGGGTTAATTGATTGAGGCTGGTAAATTCGTCCAATTTACGCCCTAAAGGGGACGTTCGAGGGTAGCCCCAGGTGGGGTGGGGAGAGTTGAAATCCCCAAGCAATAGGAGCGTGTCTGAGCTACGAGCTGCATTATACATCGTATGTAAGGCGGTAAGCGTAGCAGTTGTTTGTTTGGGCGGCCAATAGCAGTTTACAATAGTGATGTTATTACCGTCGACCATCGTAGTAGCAGCTACGTGCTCTTTTTCAGAAGTATTAAGATGCGTCGTATCCAGCTGGACGGTGGGGAGCGTCTTGTCTACGTAGGTAATTGTCATGGTTCTCGGCGTGGATAGCGGTTGCATCCCTTTCCTATTTGGGATAATGCTTGAAAGAAAGGGGGCGGCTGCAGTTTGGCCAAGCATGATGGCCGACAAAACAGCCAGTTCGGTTTTCGCCGTCGACTCCCCGAAAGGACTTTTCACGCTCGTGCGTGAGGCCAGGCTTCGAGTGAGGTACCGTTGGTTACGCGTGTGTCTTACTCTAGATGTAAACTCTCCGCTTCGGTCGATCCGCTACGTGTGCCTGTCGAGCTCCCCCCTCCCCCACTGCTGGTATCCGCCCGCGTGCGCGGTCCTTGTTCAGCAAGCTACAAGGGGCCGGGAACGACACAAGCTTCCCTTGGCCGCCAGGGAGGCCTCAGTTCTTTGCCGTTCCCTGCCAGCCACGTTTACCATGAGCAGCTGGGCACTTATCGAGGAAATGACGTTGTGCCAAGCGGTTTCGGCCAAAGTCAACTGGTTTCATTGCACCCGGGATCCTTCCTATGACCAAAAAGAGCGATGCACATGGGTCACTACAGACTGGTCGTTTGATGTGACGCTCACGTCACGTGCCTCGGTGTAGTGCATTGCGATTGCCAGCGCCTAATGTGAAGCCCTGCGTCATCCGCTATCCGACCTTCGCAAATGCATTTATTGCGGCTGGGCATGTTACAGCGTGTTCCCGAAAAGTTGCCCCGCGCCTGTGCCGAATTTCCTCGCCAGTAACAATGAGACGCTAATTAGTGCTTACGCACATGTGCTTTGCGACATTAGGAGCCTCCGTAGGAGGTGTACGTCTCCCAAGGAGCTTTGGCGCTTGCACTGCACCGCATGCCAGCTAAAAAATTATAGCTTGTCGATTTCTTTGTAACAATATCACTGTAATGCCATTTGGCAGATCTTTGTTTAGTCTCACACATGCACGCTCGTAGCGTTCAGTAGTGCTAGAGGGCGTGTAGCGTAGCGAAGAGAATACAAATGGAGAGAAACGCGAAGCTGTCTTTCTAAAGAAAGCGGGTAATGTGATCCCATGTGTAAGATTGCTGCCTGCAGCCTTGACCTGCTCGAGGCACTTTGAGAGCATTGACCTCAGCAAAGAATAGAACTTAGGGCACAGTATATCTCTATTTAACCAAAGGCTATTCGCTCTCTGGCTCAAATAGGACCTTTGTAACGACTGGAAAATGGCAAAGGCTAGAAGATTTCCTCAAGTTCGCGTTTATCGCATCGCATGGATTGAAAACTTTAAGGTATGAACCAAAAATTCACGCACTTGCTCCAAGCAGATTTTCTTGTTTGAAGTTTCCTTTTTTTTAATTTCTAGGGATTCGGATCTGCAAGCGGATATGCACCGTGAACCATGCTCCGTAATCCTGGGGTTTCTATTTCTGACGCGGCAAACGGAGGTTGTTCGATGCGCGTAATTTTTAATTTACTGCGCAGTACAACAAAGAAATAAAGATGAAGACTGAAAAAAAAGCCAAAATATATCTATATAAAACCCGCTTTGAGATTAATAAACGGCTATAAGTTGGAGTTTTGTCCTTTGTTCGTCAATAATTCGTTTTGTCAATTACTGAGGTTATCTCAAATTTTCTTTATCTCGTTTGTGCCCAAACAGCAGCACCAACGCTCGTCAAATAAACATTTATTCATCCTCCTCTTACTTTGGCGTAATGAAGAGCGGATGGGTTTCTCCCCAATCCGTCAAGGGCAATGAGGCCGCTTTTCAGATGGCGCGGAATACGCTGCCATTTTCACCGGCTGTTAACTTTTCCTCGGAACACTAGAACGACTGCTGCCGGGAAGTACTCAACAATTTCAAGTACTTGGGACATCCCTATCATCAGCCTTGCGCCACAGAGGGACTTAAAAGATCTGAGGCAACTTTGCTGTATCGCATCAGAACGGGATCAGCGAAGACCACAGCAGGGCTATACAAGATGCGCCTCGTGCGATCACCACTGAGTTCGTCATGTACAGTGCTAGGGGACCTGCACCACTACGTAATGGGTTGTACAGTGCATGCTGTAGAACGGACGGCAGTGCTCTCAGCGATGCAGGTTGGCAGCCCCACACACCACTCTGGGCCACATCGTCTTCCCAGCAGGACAGTGCATGCTGCGCAGGGAGGTGTCGCGCTTTCTTCTTAGCTTCATTCAGGAGACGTAACTGGCGGACTTGTGGTGAAGTGACCATAACATGGAATCATTTGGTGGCAATCGGGCGGAGCAATTTGCAGGCACGTCTTGACAGGCTAACACCGCCGTATCCAACAAAACCGCCCCCGCTCCCATCACCGCAGCAGGACAATTGACCGCCATTGTTCTTTCTGTCTTTACCTCGCACTTCGACATAAACATTCCCCTAAAAGTTCTTTCCCAGCTGATTCAAAAAGCTGTCCACACCTGCGGAACACAGGTCTTTCTTTTTGTGATCGTGAGCCATTGAAAGGGGCCAAAGCACATATTCCAACCTAATGCCAGACGCAGTCAGAGCGACTTATGAGACAATGACGGCCTTTGTCGTAGAACGATCAAACAAGGGGATGCATTGGACTATCGCTGTGATATCTCCTCGCGCATATTCAATTGAAAAAGCTTCTAAGGGAGGCGTAACGGACCAGAATACGCGGAAGTATGTTCTACTTTATGGGCTAAAGCTTCTAGGGCAATGCCCTTTTCCTTGAGCCGCCTTCACTTTACTTCGAGGCAATGCTCATTCCTCAAGACCCCCACTTTTTTTCTTTCTGATTTTTTTTCATGGAGATGCCCGGAGTGCTTTCCGTGGCGCGGGAACAGCTGTCAGCACATTACATCTCTTCTACCCCGAGTGAAACTTGAGAGGACTGACGCGCTTAGAAAAGAGCCGTGCTACCCTTTTGAGTGCCGTCAGAAGAGAACGGCGTGCAGTATACACTTCTCTGTGTTTTGCTGTCGTGAAGTGCAAAGCTGGCGACGCACTCCCGTCAGCCAACGCTTCAGACCCACCCTGACAGGCCAGTTTGCTGCCGAGCTTATGGCTCAGGATTTGCCTCTTCCCGTTCCGCGAGAATTGACGCAAACTGTGACGTATGCGGAAGCAGGTGGAGGAAAAAACGTTAGGCGCAAGAGAAAATGCGGGTGTTGGCACGACCTTTTAAGTGCAATGCACTTCTTAAGCTACCCTGAACCTGCGTCCACCGGCGATGTCCGCGCACGTGGAGATGGGCGCGCGCAGCCTGGCCGCTCACATGGCACATACCCACGTGGGGGATTGGCCAGGAATCTCCTCGTCTTCCTTGGCAACGGGGGGAGATGGGCGCGAGCTGCCTGGCCGCTGACACGGCACATACCCACGTGGGGGATTGGCCAAGAATCGGGCGTGAGAAGGGCTAATGCACCTGCTTAAAGGAGTACTGACACGAAATTTCAAAGCTGAGATCCGCTCTAACAATCAAGTACAACGACAACACAAATAGGTGTCTGTGAATAAATGCATCTTTCTTTCTTTGTAGTTGTGTGTGTGTGTGTGATCTCTCTTTCGCGAACATTACCGAACCGCGCAAATTCAACTCGTGCATTCGCACTTTCACATTCTTCCCCTCGGGGAAATGCGGGAATTTTTTGTGCCCTCGTTTACGGTGCGATTATAGAGACAATCTCCTTAATAGTGCGCCCTTATCGCAATCTCGGGGTTCTCTTTTGGTTGCTTTGTGGCATATAATGCTATTCTTTTTGTAATTCTTTAGGCTTTGGATTCGGCCGAAGTCTCTTTCCGGGGAAGATGTTATCTGCGCACGCTCCAGCGGGCTAATCCCTTCGTTTTTCTTAGAGCAGGCCGTACTCTGTCTGGTTGTTATTTTTTCTTCCCATAGTGTGTTTTTATTCGTCTCAATATTTAACCTCCTGCAGAGCTGCTTTTCTATGTGTCGTTTTGTTTATGGGAACCTTTACAAGGTTCACGTAAACACGAACCTTTCCAAGGCCCGTGAACGTTTCCAAGCCTCACGAGCCTCTACCAGGGGAGCATCTTTCTGCGTGAAGAGTCAATGCGCCCTGTGACGTCTCATTTAAAACCGGCAAAATGTTGCAGCACGTCACGACGGGGCGTGATATCTCCAGACTTTCTTGTTGTTCTTATTCGTTGTTAGCAATCACCGGTGCCCCGATTTGCCGATTTTTCCGAACCATTTTGCCCTTGTTTTCATCGCATCCACGGTTATGGGCTATTGCAGATACAGTTTTGCTTAAACGATCGGTGTCTGTACGCCAAATGGATAAAACTCATATGCTGCTTGCAATTACGTGACCATCCCTGCAAGTACTGCCGGGCCCTGCAGTGCGGCCCTGCGGCTTGGCCAGGGCACCATCCCCGGCCACACCCGCCGGATGGATGTTATTTTCCTCGTTTTGGGCAAGGGTCTTTTCCCGCTGAACATTAAACGGGCATGCAGCACGGCAGAGACTTCGAAGTGCGCACTCGTCCCTCTACTAGCAGTGCGAAGAAGTAAACGCGGCGTGTACAACCAACGCAGGACGAGCAACCGTCACTTGCAACCTCTTTCACACAGGGAAGACACCGCTTTTATTGCAGACCGATGGCGGGCTCGTTTGACGACCAATATTTTCAAGGTTCGAAACAGGCCAGTGGAAGCAGAGTCTCTTTTTTTTACTGTTGTCCACCACCTGTCCGACACTCTGCTAGGCGCATTTGTTTTACCGAAGGACGAGCCGCGTGCTGCCGCCGACATAAATGGGCTGTGTGGCTAGCCGAAAAACGTTTCATGTCAAAAACGAAGCAAGTACAAGCCAGGCTTGACGTTTTATTGTATATAAAAGCATTTTTGGGTTTTATTTATTCTGGGGAAGAATATTTTTTTCCGTAGCCTCCTCCTTGTCAGATTTCGTGAGGTCGCCTATTGCTCACTATGACTGACGTGCCTTGTTCATGATGTGCAGGGTTCTAAAAACGCGGTGGCGCTGGCGGTCGTAGTTCTTTTTTTACATTAGCTGCAGTTAACGTAAAAAAACGCACATGCAAAATGAAAACGCCAGCGCCATAACAAAATAAGAAAGCAAAGCAAACCCGACAACACCGGTGGGCTTAACCAATTATATTCGATTGATTGATTGATTGATTGATTGCTTGATTGATCGATTGATTGATTGATTGATTGATTGATTGATTGATTGATTGATTGATTGATTGATTGATTGATTGATTGATTGATTGATTGATTGATTGATTTAACGCTATGACACTACACAGGCGATGAGGCGTGCCGTTGGATTAATTTTGACCACCTGGGGACCCTTACCGTCCGCCGAAATCTCGAACTCACGGGTGTTTTTGCTTCTTGCCTTCATAAAAAAACTGTGGTTGAATCTTCTGTCATAGGGATCGGTAAAACATGAAAGTGAAATGTGCAGCGAAATCTGCAGCTCAGTATGATTTGCGGGTCGGCGGCTATCTTGTGGGTGTGCTTGGCGAGCGACGTCCTGCTGCCAGGTTGCGTCGGCAAAGGTGTACAGGCGTCATGTTCGTGACAGATATGACGTCAGTAAAATCTTGGTGTATCCCGGCATAAAATACTTCCGTGTTAAAATATAAAACCCGAAAATGAACAACCCTAATTAAAACGTACTCCTTAGTACTAAAGGTTTCTTCCCCGCAAGAAGACCATAGTGACCAACTTGTAAGTGATGGGTAGTGTCAGCCACATATTTATAAACATATCTGTAAAATATCGCTTGTCTAGAAAAAATATACATATACGCAAAAAGCGTTTTACTATTGTGTTTTTTTTTTAATGCGTAAATTTTAAAAACCAAACCGAAAAAACGGTCTCGATTTCGACCGTTCACATCCTTCTAAAAGGGAAATCCGCTTAAAAAGAACGCAACGTTAATAAATGTTCATTATTTATGATGCTTCCCCGAATAAGCGAACGCGCAGCTACGCCTGTGGCGAGGGCTGCCAAAAAGGGCTCCTTTGCGGGCGCCACTTTTGTTCTAGTAAAAGCAAAGACCCGGCTAACAAAATAAAGAGTTTTCTTGGCGTGGCGACTGCAGTAACTGACCCAGTGCCAGGAGGGTGCAACAGTGGAAGGGCACTGTTCTCCCAATGGTAACCATAGTGAAAAACTCACTGCCTCTTGCACCCAAACGCCATGACAGGCTTTCGCAAAGGATGTTCATCAATAGACAGCGTTATTGACCTTGTCATAACTGTAGAGAATGAGAAACACCACCATCGTCTGACAGCTGCCGTGTTGCTGGACATTAAGGGAGCATTTGATAATGTCTCCCATGATGCCATTCTGGATGCCCTTAAGTCCATTGGTTTTTGAGGACGGTTGCATCAGTGGATAGCGAGCTATCTCCGCGGACAGATGGTTTTCATGTCCACACTTGATGGAGTGACATCCGATCACCCCGTCATTAGCAGCGTGCCACAAGGAGGAGTCCTCAGCCCTACGCTATTTGCCCTGGCTCATAGGAATCACTAAAGTGCTTCCTAAAACAGCGTCAATATCTGCCTATGCGGATGATATATGCAAGTGGACATCAGGTGTAACGCGACTTCACGTGCAAGCACGACTTCAGAAAGCTGTATCTGCTACTTTGACGTACCTACGCCACCAGGTACTTGAAATTTCAGTGTCAAAAAGTGAAACATTGGCATTTACCCGAAAACCTATTTTATGTTACCCGGTAAAGATCCAAGGGGCTGTTATTCCATGTGTGACGCATCACAAATTTCGCGGCGTGACAAGTGATTGAGATCTGTCAAGGTCAAAACATGTCTCTGCACTAAGAAGGAAATTACAAACTTTCACCCCACGTCCTTCACCATGTGGCCGGGAAATCATGGGGCCCCACGGTTTCATCGCTGTTGCGCCTTTAACAGGCACTCTTTATTGGCTTTTTTCAATACAGTGTTTCTGTACTTTGTAACCTGCGGCGATCATCACTACGCGTGCTTACTTTGAAGCACGCGTAGTGATGCACAAACGATGCACAGGCACCGCAAATCCTACGAATCGGTTTGGGGTTGCCTCGATGCGCATCAACACGTAGAACGATCGCTGAAGCGCGAGTCTGACCAGTTCAAGTCTACCTCGCGCAAGAACACATTCGTGTGCACCTCCGACATGTGACGAGACATTAGTGTCATGCACTGTCGAGTGTTTTCAGGGACCGCCCGAATTCAAACTGCTCCAGAAGTATTTCGGCCCAGCAACATTTTATTCCCTCCAAATTTGCAGTCGCAAAATCTCAGAGGTGCCTCTATGGGTTGTACGTGATCTACAGGTGCGGTTATCGATTCCTGGAATCGGTAAAAAATCTCACATGTCGTCTTCGATCTTAAGATAACTTTTACTATTTTACACCAGTGAACTGCAGAGGCAGGCGTCGCATGTTTTCATTGACGGCTCGGTCACAGTGCCTTCGTCGGCAGCAGCAGTGGTTATGCCAGGAAATGAACTCATCCAACGTTTCAGGATTGCTCACAAAACGTCTTCTACCGCAGCAGAACGGTCGGTTTACGCGAAGCGCTCCGCACCATTTCTTGTGAAAGGCCAGAGCAGTGGACTATCTTTTGTGACTGCAAATCAGCGCTGCATGTACTAATGTACCCAATGAAGCAAAGCGAATATGATCAGCTGACCACTGATAACGCTATCCTGTTTAAAGAAATGAGTGAAAAAGGCCACACGGTTGTGGTTCAGTGGATACTAAGTCACTGTGGCATCACTTGAAAGGAGTGTGCGGATGCAGAAGCACAGCAGGCACATCACAATGGAACTCTCTTGGCTATACCCATCCCAAGGCAGGATGCTAACGCGATACTTTACCGCGAACGTAAACAAGCTGCAGCCTTGCATTCGTCGGACCCGCAGAATCGACATGAATGGCTTCACAGGCTCGATCCAGAGCGAAATTTCTGCCTGAGTCATGCTCCTCGACTTCTCAGAAGTCAAGAGACATTGCTACACCGGCTGCGTCTCGGAGTAGCATTCACCCGGAAGTATCTTTACACAATCGGTCGGGAGGACAGCCCGGACTGCCTTCTGTGCGGTTGTTCTGAGACTATCAAACATTTGCTTAGAAGCTCTAAGCAAAGTACTCTAGTGAGCGAAAGAACCTTGAGGACACTAGTACTTGGACACTCGCCCTCTGTCCGACCAAATGATTTTGGGCATGTCGGCTGATGAACAGGAAACAAAGCCTAGCCGTTAAAGCCCTTCTTACATTTCTCAGTCACTCCTCTCTGCATTCTCGGCTCTAGGTTGATACAAAAATTAACACACTGCAAAATATTGTCTCAATGATTTTTTTTTGCTTTTTATGGAGGATAATCATGGGCTGATAAGTGACCATAATCGTCTGATTCAGCGCCCCATTTTATGTGAGGTTTTATGGCTTGTACATAGTTAATTTGTCGATTTCATTCTCAATTCCCATACCTTTCATATTCATTCCTTTCTCTTTTTATCCCCAGTACCCTCCCCCAGTGGGAAGTAGCAGGCGCAAGATCGCTTTCTCAGGCCGACCTCTTCTCCTGTTCAATGAACGTTTCCTCTCTCTTTCTCTCTCTCACTCCCTTTCCTGGACAGGCGCATTACCGCAGGCGACGCGTATTGGGCACGCTTCGACAAAGGATTGGCATCTGTCTTCTCCGAGGGTACAGATATACTGGCCATCGAAATAACCAATAACGTATTGAGCTTCTGCGCATGGGCAACCAAACTGCCAGCAGCGGCTGTGACGCGCCCATCCTGGCAGGTGCGAGCGAGTCGACGTGTCGTGAGGCTGGGCAAAAAGTCGCTTATAATAAAGCACCTAATGAATTGAGCTGTCTAAAATCTGTTGTGTAGTCTTTACTTAGCAGTGCTGTCTATTCTTCGGTTACATATCGCAGTAGCAACGGGGACCTCTCATCTGTCCCTTACAGGAAAGTCGATGTGCTGTGTTTGAATGGGCGAACGCCCAAGTTGTAGCGACATGTTATACGCATTTATTTTTATTGTTATGGCTATGATCATATCTTCTGAAAGGATTAAACAAAAAAAATGTTTTCGAATCTGAGCCACGTTTTCCAGCAAATTACCAGGCGTCCGCGTTGATTCACTTTATTAAACACCTTCGTGACGAAACCCTCACGCCTACAACTTCTGCCAATTTACTCGTGCTGTGCCAGGGAATATGTTATGACTAAATTGCACGGCGCGCTTTTGCAAGCTGTAGGCGCGTGCTGGTAAACGTCGGTGTTTTTTCTATATCAAAAGGAAAGACGGCGAAGTGGGCACAAAGTAATGTAAACGAAAATAACCCGGGAGACGTATTGGACAGAGAAACTGGAAATCAGGAAGGAAGGTTTCTATGGCGATACGCGAAACAGAGCATTGCTCGGCGGGGTGTCTGAGAACACCGGCATACACGGGTATCTACATGGAGCAGGATGAAACATGTGTATATTGTGGCAGAGATCGGGAAACCATAGACGATATTGTCAGGGGCTGCACAGAGATACCACCGCCGCGGGGCCGTGGGGAAACGACGTTGGCGGAGGCTTTAGGATTTGGGGTGAGGGGGCCACCTTGAGGGCCATAGAGGTGAACAGGTGACAGAAATGGTGGTGGAGTAAAACTAGAGAAGAGATCGGTACGTAGGGACTCGAATGGATGAGAATATAGAACAACGTAGGGGAGGAACGGAGAGGGAGCGACGAGAGTTTAAAACAGGGGTTGGGGATCGGGAAGAAGCAAATCTATTAGGATAGCTAAAAGTAGGGCAAGTAAATGTAATAAAACCGGCAAGTCGGTTGCTGACAACCGACGTCCCGATTCAAAGGGAGCCACTAGTCATCATCAACATCATCAGAACCGCGGCAGCTACCGGCTGCGGAAGCTTATTCGATGCTCTCTGAGGTATCCGGGTGGACGAAGGGTCGTAGTTGGCAACATCGTAATTTTTAAAATTGTGCTTTGATTCCTGAGCGCCACAGAATAATCGTCATTTCTAAAGTACACCCAGCACTGCATTTGTTTTCCACTTAGCTGGACTTGGCGGCATGCGGTGCACTGAAAACGCCCCGCACTGGGCGGTTCATATCTCCAATATTTTTTTAAGGATTATGCGAGTAATGTTAGACGCGTCATGGTGTTGTGTTTGTAAGAACTCTGATGAACCTTTTGTTTTTAATTGATGTTTCGGAAACATCATGGTCATCAAAAAAATTAACAGGCAGGACCACAGCCTCCTTTATTTGCGGGATGCAAAAATTATGAAAATGTTAGATGCTGTAGCGTATCGCCCACTTCTTACTGTGCGTTTTACTACTGTGACTCGATTTTTTCTCTTCTTTATTTAGTCGTGTTTTTCTAATTCTACTAAGAGCCCCTAGGATTCCGTCTTTCTAATATCTCTAGATGACTACGCGAAATTAACACGCAAGGAATTTGTTAGAGTTAAATTGCTCCAAAATGTTAACGGGTAAAAATTAGGCAACATTAAATAAGATCCCCATGGTTTCTAAAACTTTAGATACAATAATGCTTCTTCAAACGCCTTGCAGAGGCCTTCGAACGGATTCTCTAACGTGTAGCTCATTGTCTTTACATCTGGCAGCTTCTCAGTAAGAAGTAAACTGTCAAATGAAAGTTTCCGTGTAGCACAGCTGTAAATCTTTCCCAGACGGTTCACTAGTTGGGTCTTACGAGCAGGAAACTTTTCGGGGAAGAGGAGGAGAAGGAGGAGGCAAAATTCTATTCAACAAAATAGCTTGTTAGTGGGCGGGCTCGTAAGGAGGCTTTTGTGACACCTTTTGTACATTTACCAGAGAGATGTTGACATCACCAGTCCAGTTTGCAAGCAGTGACGACAGTAGTTTTGTTATGAATACCCCATATATTTCATTGCTGTGTGTTCGTGCTCTTGGTCTGTTTTAAGGCGGGAAAACACGGCGACACAAAAAGCGTGCACATTTTCCCTCAGTGTGGATACGCGGGGATTCTTGAAATTTCTCCACAAATGTGCGTACTAATTCCCACAGCCGCAATATTAATGGATATGGCTGGCTCATTTCACCTTTGTGAAGGACACATGAATTGACGCACCCCGCCAGTGGATGTTCGCACCTTGCATTTATTGCAAGCCATTATTACTTTTATCGAAAAGTATGTTTCCCAACTTGAAATTTTTAGATGCGAAGCATCTCTTGCTCGGAGGGATGTCCCGCGTCCGTGCCCCGTCCGCAGCGCCTCTGATGATGATCGTGGCAGGATGCCCCTAGGGATTGGCCAACCAAACAATCCATCACGAGATATCTTCGCGTTCAACCACCGTCGTAATCTTCCCGTAGGGCAACCGCTGAAGAAGAAGGAGAAGAAAACAAAGCTGCGAAGAGGAGGGCGTGTACGTTGCTCTCAGCCGGTGCATTAACGTCAAGAACCTTTACCTCACCAACACTGACGGAGACTACCGATTCTACTACAGAGACAACATCGACAAGAACGTGATGGACGAGTTTCGGCGCCTCGAGAACCACTGCCTACTCACCGTAACACAACAGTACTTGCATGCGTTTGCCACCGGTGTGGACCCGGACGCGGAGTTCCCTCTGGCGCTACTAAACACCAGATCACTCAACATAACGGCAACACAATGGAACCACACGGAACCACACGGAACCACATTTCCCTGCTTTTACTAACCATTCTGTTCGTTTTTGCCGCTGTAAAGATAGGGTATTTAGTATTGGACCCATGACTAGCCAATTGGCTATGGGTCCAAACACTGTCTTGAATATTTTTGTAACCGTATTAGATGACTAAACTGAACTGAAACCCCCATGATGCTTCGCATCCTCATCAGGGTTCCCCACGGGAAGATGGCGTAATTTTTTTCTTTCACTCGTTGGTCCAGGACATCGTTCCCTCGATTACGCCGAAAACCGGCTCAGCCCAGAGACGGATGCCGAAGGGCTCCGCCCTAAAAACACCGGGACACATGTTTACGCCTCGCGCTGAAACGCTTCGTAACCCATAGCTGTGTCCCTCAATGCTTTTTGAGGAGCATTGAAGGAATCTGCCCATACCAAACAAACACCGGGACATTCGTTTACGCCTCGCGCTGAAACGCTTCGTAACCCGGACTAAAAAAAACACCGGGATACTCTTTTACGCCTCGCGCTAGAGCGCTTCCTGCTTCAAAGACACGAGACTTTTACAGCACTCGGGATTTGAACCTGGTGAACAAGCTGACCAAACTCCAAACATTGCGTCTCGGAGCAAGCGACTACGCCGCCACGGCATACACGGCAGCCCCGTAGGAATCTGTGAAAGGCATAGTGCATGACTTTCCCCAGGGAACAACACCAGAGGTCGTCTTGGACAACCTGGAAGCTCTACGGCATGAAATTTTCTATGCCCGAATGTTGGGACAAACGTACGCGCCAGTAATCACTACCGTTGGAAAACGACTCCCATTTTTCGTATATTACATAAACGGCGAAATGCGCTGCACTCCCGACCACCCAACAAGAGATGTCTACCGAATTTGCCTCCAAAAGGGACATCGAGCCGGCGTGTGCCCTACCCCCGACACTGAAAAGTTTCAGACATGTGGAACAACCAACCCCGATCCTGACCACCCATGTGCGCCAAAGTGTGGGCTGTGCCAGGGAGCACACCCAACGGCAGCGCGCGAGTGCCCACAGAGATTCAAGCGCCCGTACCTGTCGCGGGCTACCACCGGACTGCCACCTGCATCTGGCCGGATAAACTGTTGACAGAGCCTTCCCGCCCCTCCGGATAGAAGACCCCGGCCACCGGTCCCAAACGCCACGACACCAAGCCCGCTCCCAGTGTGGGCACCGAGCCAAGAGGGGGCAATCCAAGGAGAACGCCAGGGCCAGCAGCCAGCGTCAGCCTGACCCGGGAGCACCAAAGGTGAGCTGGGCAGCGCAGCCTTTTAAGGGTACCGCTGCTCAATCCCTCCCCACCTCTACCCCTACCACACAAAATCTTGCAAACAGTCATCCGTTCGCAGAGCAATTAATCGCCGAATTGCGGAAAGCTGAAGAGGTACATGCCCAACTTATTTCGGAAAATCGCCAACTTCAAGAATTCGATAGACAGCTACAGGAAGAAATCCGTCAACCAAGCGCAGCATTAGCAGCACTGGCCCCAACCTCGCCGCTGCTATCGCCCTCACGGCGTCTAGAACCAGTGCAAGTTACACAGCCACCACTAACGCCTAAGCAAGCTCCATCTAGAAATTACTCAGTTGAAATGGAGAGCCAGTCAGAACCGGAACAGTCAAACCTAGACATTATTATGAACATCATTCAGGATACGCAGCGCGCTATGCAGGACCTATATAAGGCAACGCAGGATAACATGATTGCCATATCGAATTTACGTGAAGACATTCAGCCTATCATGGGCAGAGAGGCTGCGCGGAAGAAATTAAAAATCGGACAACGGAAGCGACTGCCTCTGACGTGAACACCAATCTACAAACTTCGCAACAGGGCTATTTCTCGCAAGGGAAAAAAAAGCTTAACTGCAGTTCGGGCAGTGGAACTGTCGCGGATACAAGAAGAAAAAGGCCGGTCTACAACAATTTATATTAAGCATACAAGAACCACCGGACGTTATAGCTCTGCAAGAAATAGGAGTTCCACCCTCTCCAACAGGATACATCGCATACACAACGGATCCAGAAAGCGCAGCCTCGTTGGTCAGGCGGAACCACGCGGTCATACAGCACGCAATAGATGGAAACGACGTTGATCAAGTTATAGTGGAAATATTGCCACCAAAACGCTGCCATTAAGGCACATTTGGTTTGAATGTCTACAACCCTCCTATCCACAGAAAAGAATATTTCGATTACCTTTTCGCCAAAACAATTAAAATAACGGGGCGAAACCGCCTAATCATCGTGGGTGACTTTAACGCTGCTCATCTTGCGTGGGGATACCACGTCTCCACAATCAAGGGGGCGGGGCCCGCCTATGGTAGACAATACAAAAACACGGAGTTACTACGCTCGCGGATCCAGAATACCCCACAAAGATAGGAAATAGCGTGCCTAGAGACACCTGTCATGATTTAACTATAATTAACAACACAGAACACGCCGAATGGAAGAATACCGAAGAAACACTGGGAAGCGATAATTATATTGTCGCTACTCAGTTTCCCGTATCACATATCAAGAAGAAAATAGGGGCTACCAAGATTACAGATTTGCACTCCTTCCGTCCCACCAGAAATCGCACCCCATCTGGAATAGACACTATTCAAGAATGGATTGCCCAGATACACGCGGACGTAAAAACCTGCACCCCAGAAGTTGCTCTAACTACAGATGCACCTGCCGCCGACCCGCGCCTTCTACATCTGTGGGGTGCAAGAAGATGTCTGAGCAAAAGATGGAAACGGCAAAAGCACAACAGAAAGCATAAACTGAGGATATCCAAAATCACTGAGGAGGTGGCAAATTATGCCGCAGAGTCAACGTGACTAAATTGGTAGCAGCTGTGCAATGGCCTGCAAGGTGCATTGAGCAGAGCGAAAACATGGTCACTGCTCCGCCACCTGCTGGATCAGGCCTGGAGAAGGCGCGCTAGCAAACCATTGTTGCATCGTGCATCAACACACAGTTACTGACCACGAAATCCTAGATGCGCTTACTACAAATTATATAGGTCCTAATATCCAAAGTGTAACACACCCGGAATACACAGAAGAACCGCACGAATTAGTAGACCACCCTATAACGGTGGCTGAGGTCAAATAAGCACTCGCCTCTTTCACCCGCAACACAGCTGCGGGCATAGATCAGGTTACGAACCAACTCCTAAGAAATCTGGACGACTCTTCTGTTCAAGCTCTAACGAAATTTTACAACAAACACTGCCAATCCAGCACCCTTGCTGAAGATTGGAAACACGCCCACATAGTACTCATCCCGAAGCCGAATAAACTTCCGACCCTAGACAAATTGAGAAAGATATCACTCACGTAGTGCCTCGGGAAACTTCTCCAGCACATAATTCTGAACCGTGTACAGCCACACTTGGACAATCGCGGACTTTTTTCTGAAACGATGTTTGGTTTTCGACCGAAACCATCAACACAAGACATTCCACTACAACTGATTGATTGATTGTAGGGTTTAACGCGCCGACGCAACGCAGGCGATGAGGCGCGCCGTAGTGGAGGGCTCCGGATTAATTTTGACCACCTGGGGATCTTTATCGTGCGCCGATCCACTACAACTAAGGAGGCCGTCATTGAGCAGGCCTCTCTATACGACGTCAAGGCAATCTTGGCATTAGATCTGAAAGGAGCCTTTGGTAATGTAGCTCATCATACTATCCTCGAAAATCTGACGGAAACAAACTGTGGCATACGAACGTACAACTTCATCCGATCCTTTCTGATGAACCGAACGGCCGCAATAGGAATCGGAGATCTCCGCACAGACACCATAAGTACTCCGAACAAAGGCACACCACAAGGCGCCGTACTCTCTCCAACCCTATTTAACATAGCCATGACGAAGCTCCAATCCAAATTGCACGAGTTTGAATTCCTCCATCATGCTATTTACGCCGACAATATAACGATTTGAACGAGCACGGGATCGGATTACAAGATACAGGAAAAATTGCAAAGCGTCGTACACACAGTGAAGCAATACGCATAAGCGAGTGGGCTGCAATGCGCGCCGGAGAGATTGGAACTACTACTAGTTAAACGACCGCGACGAAAGTTCGCATATGAGAAACCCCAGATCAGACTGAGTTTGGACGGATACGAAATTGCCATCGTCGAGCGAGATGCATCCTTCGCTTGCATATACAGCAAAATGGGGAAAGCGGATACACAGTTCAACGAATCACATAATCATCAGCCCAAATAATGAGATGGTTTGGGGCCAAATTACCAACAGACATCACGGGCTCAAGGAATCAGACGTGGCGAGGTTTTTCAAGCCCTATTATCAGCCGGATCGTCTACGCAGCTCTGTATCTCTAGCTCAAGAATTACGAAAGGAAAAAGCTTGAGACCGTCCTCCGCAGGGCTTAAAAACTTGCTCTCGGTCTACCACCCACCACAGAAACAGGCAAGCTCTTCTCCTTAGGCGTCTACAACACGATGGAGGAGCATATCGAAGCACATCTTATAAGCCAGCGGGAACGCCTCACGCTCACTCCTACCGGCAGACATGTACTCCGAAGTCTCGGATATTCCACCAACGTTGGAGGGCACATCACGAAGACGGAGACTTTACGCCTCGAGTTCAGAGAGAAACTCAACGTGGCACCAATACCTCGAAACATGCACCCAGAGCACCATACAGGGGGAAGATCGGCGAGACCCAACTATATTCACTCCAGATTCGGCAGTCACCCCGATTCGAAGTTCACGGACGCAGCCAAGTATCCGCATCGGCCAGCGATGGCAATTTCCGTCATCGACCCAGACCGGTAGTAGATAGCTTCGACCTCTGTGAACACAAGAGGTAGCTATTGCCATCGTATCCAGCGCGTCATACAAAAAACACGAACGCGTCATCCCCGACTCCCAGGCCACCTGCCGGAGCTATGCAAGGCGCAGGGTCTCTTCTATAGCACACAGCATTCTTGACAGCAAGGCGCCAGAGCACCTCCTAAATGTTACAATACTATGGAGTCCCGGGCACGACTCTCTTTGTGGCAATCAGCGAGCTAACGGTGTCGCCCGAGCCCATGCCTCCCGGGCGCCACTGGAGGATTATTACCCGTAGCCCATAATGCTGCAATAATACGCAATTCTATAGCACCAGCGACTCACCCTACAAGCATTTCCTCCCCTGCACAAATCCTTAACCAGAGAAGAGGCAACATTCTACAAACCTTTCCGCACCTAGGAAGGCTCCACTCCATGTACCCAACAATTCACCCTTCAAAGAAATGACCTTCTTGCCCAACTCCGTATGCCTCCCTTTAACACATTACAAGGGCATGTCCCGACATTACAAACATTCCCCGAATACTCAACCCAACTCTTGAGTAGTGGAAAGCTGCGTTGCTCAGCTCGGACACGGAAGATTAGCGACAACTGGTACGACGGGCCACGAGTGCAGCCACAGCTGCAGGGGCTTTAGAATAGGGGCACCTTCCCTCCTCAAGCAAACGACACCCTTTCCTAACCAGCGTAAAATAAAGTTATTCCTCGTCCTGCTCCTCCTACAGCAAAGCTGTATACCTCCACCCCCCCCACCCCCCCCCCAATGGTTTCATCTCCCTTGGCAAAAACGCCAACGCGCCAAAAATACACTTATACGCTGCACGCTTCGCTCCTCCCCAGTTTTCCCGTTAGTGAAGATGGCCCCGGAATTTTTCGCAGACAAGGAGCTGCCTCGTGCCTTTGAAGGGTGCTGCTCTGTTGTGAACACGCAAGTTTCCGCTATTAAATACCGGAAGCAGCTGTGGGTGTGTGTGTGCGCGTGTGTGTGAGTGCGTGTGTGTGTGTGAGTGCGTGTTTGTGTGTTTGTGTGCGTGCGTGTGTTTGTGTGTGCGCGTGTGTTTGTGTGTGTGTGTGTGTGTGTGTGTGTGTGTGTGCGTGTGTGTGTGCGATGCCTCCTTTTTAGAAGACGTCATCAGCAGGCTGCAGATAATAATTGTAACGACAAAACACCTGTGATGATGATGATGATGATGATGATGATAATTATGATGGTGGTGGTGGTGGTGGTGGTGGTGGTGGTGGTGCGACCTGTGCCTCCAGACCCTACCCGAAAGAACTACCCGGCTACTTGCCTGCCGTATAGTTGCTCACTCACTCCCGAACAAAATGAACTGCATGATAATTATGCATAACGTTAACGTTAACAGCAAACACCAAATCACACAGGCGACACTATTGGTTGGCGCTGTCACTTCATAGTTTCTATCATCACGCTGTGAATGACAATAGTCTAATCTCGCGAGTGCACATATCAATTCTAGATGCGAAGTGACCTATACTTTCCTTGCGAAGGCCTGCACATAAGGCTGGCATTCGCTGCAGTCGACTTTTGCGCGCAGTCATTAACGGGCTTGGTTCTTAACAAAGGGCGCCGTTATATACATTTATATCCACACCAGCTCTTCGCCCACGAACGCGTGACGGGGCATACTTAACGCGCAGCGTGAGCTCGCCTGCAGCCCACCCTGCCTTCATTTTCTGATCAGGAGCGCCACAAACAAGGCAGCTCGCACGCCACAGAGGCGCGTTCCCTTCGAATTCACTGTCCGCCGCCGAATCACAGAGACCCATGGGGCTGAGGCCAATCTGCTAGAGAGGATGGTTCCGCGAGGCACGGAGTGCATCCGAATTAGTGCTCTCAACATGAAGGAACGCGGGCCTTCGTCTCTCGCGATAATTACTCTCCGTTAACGTCGACGCTGCTCGTGTGCGCGTTCGAGTGGATCGTTGGCGCGTGGGGTCCAAGTCTCGTAGCATAACCAACCGACTGCTGGCAGCGAAGAGGTTTGAGGCACATTACTTCTAACCAGACAACGAGAAAGCTTTAATTAGTCAAGAGCCATTTCGAGACGACCTCGCAATTCTAGTGGTGAAGTAAACATGTAGGTTCTAGTAAAGGCGACCGTTTTTAACAGCAAAATATCGCCAGTTCAGTGAGGAAACATGAAAGACAAAAATAGTCCCCCATTTAGCAACTTAATGACGTCATTCCCCCTCTTTTCCTAGGGGAGGGATGTGAAGCCCCCTGAGTGACAGATTGAGACGGAAAAAGGGAAAGAGGCGTTACCTACGTTTTTTTTGTCTAGATGAACGAAGACACCGAGCTCACTAGATTTCCGCTAACGTACCCCGAATAGGCTTTTCCGCGAAAAAAAGAGAACCCTGGAATGCAGCGACTGGAAGAAATTGTGTGTTAGCCACTTATCGTTGGAGGTCAGGCAGACATCGTCAGTTGTACGTCGCGCCAATCCTGTCAGTGCTGTTATCGGTCCAGTAGGCGGTCATTATGATGATGAGGCCGGGCCCCGTGTTGTGACGTCGAGATGGTGGAATCTTCCCGGGAGTGGGAGAGCACTGGCAAGATGCGGTTGGCCAGCACGGTATATCGAGTTGCCTGGACGAACGTGCCGAGACCATGCGTGGTGCGTGATCATCATGACCGAGGGATGACCCAGTGTTGATGCCACTGCCGCCCTCCTCCTCCTCATAAACGCGCATACCTCGGATTAGCTGCTCGGTTCGTTAAAATCACGTGAAAATGAAGGGGTCGCATAATGAGCTATACAAACGCGAGAAACAATCTATGGAAATACCGATGTGCATGTATACACCCGAAGAAGGGAAAAAAGCGTGAAGGAAAAGCAGAGATGCTAACCCGGCGCTATGCCCTACTTTGCTACCACGTGCGTTCGTACTCATGCAAGGTCGGGTGGGCCGTCCGTAGCCATGCCATAGTCTTGCGGCTAGAGCCATGCGGTGCACGCCACAGGTGCTGCCA
Source organism: Haemaphysalis longicornis (assembly GCF_048455015.1). Classification (NCBI taxonomy): domain Eukaryota; kingdom Metazoa; phylum Arthropoda; class Arachnida; order Ixodida; family Ixodidae; genus Haemaphysalis; species Haemaphysalis longicornis. Next base: position 202,707,725 of record NW_027526295.1, on the reverse strand, counting down.
TAAGGGCTTTCTGGCAGAACAGAGAGAGGGTTGTGGTGCGGCAGCGGCGCGGAGTGCCACCGGCAGCGCGAAGAGCCTGCGAATCTGGACGCATACAATAGGGTGCGTGGCTTGTTGGGTGTTTGTGGGTGCATTCCGAATCGCAGACGACTTCGAAAGTGGATTAGGAAGTAGTATAGTAAACGATAAGCGTTAAAGCAGCGACAATAGCAACGTTCGCCGCCGCCGTCGAAAACCCCGCAGCAAATATACTAACAAGTATACAAGCGCAATTCTTTAACTCAAATCCAATAGACACAATACGAATAGAATACATATGAGGCAACTTAAAATAACCAGATGAGGTTGCGCAAATAATAATTTACGTGAAACAGAGAAGAACTATGCCAGGATCTTTTTAGAAATGACACTAATGCTAGCGCCGTAAAACAGAAACAGTGTGAGAACTTGAGAGAATGTAGGGGCCACTATTACACGTGTCTAGCGAATCGCGTCTCATGTATAGCGCGGTGCTCGCCACTTTTCCGGTATTCCATGCTAGCCGGTGTTCCGCCGCCAATGCGCTACTGAGCGGGTGACCCCAAAGGGACAAGCCAAGTGCCTGTCGGGGGTAAGCCGCCCTAACAGTCCGATAGCTAGCAGTGGCATCCGGGCGCTGGGCTTCAAATGCCAAAAATCCATTAGGAACCGGGTCTCATCCTTTTCTTTCCCCACCTAGAACGCCCTAAGTGGTGCGAGAGCCCATAAAAGGGCTCGTAATTGGCGCTTATATGTATTTCCAGACACGACTCACACGCTCCCAGGAAATAAATTCCGACCATGAGGAGGCGGCCAATAGCAGGAGACTGCCGACTGGGGGAGGCCGAAGCCTGCGGCATCCTGAGTAGAATGGGAAAACCGAAGAATGCCTGCATGGCTTGAGTGGCTTACTTGTCTTTGTATGGGCACCCTTATTCGCTCGTTTCGCGCGTAGAACATCGCGGAGAAGCAACATGCAGTCTTGTCTTGTGTTTCCTATATGAACGCCAGTCATTATAATAATACTGGTTATTTGTTTACATTGCTTACTTTACTGCTTACATTATTGCTTAGATTATTACCAACATTGCTTACATTATTGCTTACTTATAAGTAAAAACATCGTCAGTCCAGAAAAAAAAATGGACAGAGAAGTACATTCAGGTGAAAGTAAAGATAACCTTGAAAAGCGTAAGTTTAGAAAAGAATCGCCAGAAAAGCAGACTGGTGTGTGAGGTCTTATCGTTTTGGCTATTATATATACGGTGAATATAAGAATAAGGCACAGGCTACAGTACATCGTAAATTAAGGTCAACATCGGTTTCAGGCAGCTATTGCATGCCGAGCAAAATTCATATCGGGGAGTCCGTAAATTGGGAAAAGAATGTCACGACGTTTTTTTCAGACAGGAAAGATTCCAAGAAAAGGGATGAGAACTCCGGCGTTTTTCTTTGAGGTGTTTTACAAGGAGTCCGAAAGCAAATACTATATAGAAGGACAGGAAAGCTTTTAGATGCGAAGCATCTCATGCTCGGGGCTGTGTCCCTCCCTCCCGTGTTGTCATTGTTGTCCGCCGTCCGCACTCTACTGCGCATGCGCGTGTCTTCAGCCCAGTCAGGGTTTGGCCTCACGTCAGCGCAGTCCACTATAATTAAAAGTAGTTAAACGGCGCCCGGTTTCGAACCCACGACTCTCTGGCCGCACCGCGAGGTACGTGACGCTCTTCCCACTACGCTACGAACGCACCTTATGTCCTTCCCTCATTCAAACTACGTCAAGAAGCTACTGATACAACGAAGGCACACGAAGCTGAACGTCAACGGAAACGACCAACTGAAAATTTTAGAGGAGGATGTTGAATTTCCCGTGGGAAAGCTGTGGCGGGAAGAGCCACGCGCCTTGCAACTCAACCAGAGAAGAGAACGAAGAGGGCGGGCAGCGGGGTAGGAGCGTGATCACGCAATAAAGAAAGACGAGAACCAGAAGGTGTTCGATCAGGCAACGTGGGTGTCGGTCTCTTCACTGTCTCTACATTTCTCTACATTTTTATGTCTCTACATGGGGGATCACACTACGTTCTCATTTGTGTTCCGATAAATAAAACAACATAACGGCAACACAATGGAACCTACACGGAACCCCATGATGCTTCGCATCCTCCTCATGGTTCCCCACGGGAAAATGATGTAATTTTTTAACACGATTTCTTGATTAGTTGCCAGTCTGTTACCTACCTCAGTTTATTTGGTTTTTGTGTGTATACGTGAACGTTAATATATTTATGGTATATATTAGAAGCCAGACACTGGGGCAGCCAGTGGTACTTAGACAGCAATGGGAAGCTGTTGCCCGCGACCATCATTCAAACGTGCAGGTATGTGGAAATATTGAAAAGTTTTGATTAGTCCTCTAGAAAGTATTTGAACTTAAGCGTATAATTGTAATGTTTCGAGCGGCATTAACAACTCTTGAAGCCCTACCATTGGAGGGTTGGTTTGAACAGAATATTGGGAGCAAGAATGGACTTGAGAAAGCGAACAGAACGCTCGGGAAAATCTCCCCCCCCCCCCCCCCCTAGGAAGGAGAGCATAAACAGGCCGAAAAAGGGGAATTGGGGGGGGGGGGGTAGGAGCAAAATAAACACCGTGCACACGACTCTACGTCTGTGCCAGGCCCGTCGGTCCAGGGCTGAGGCGCGCGGAACATTCGAGGTTGGGTAAATGAAGTTAGAGCACTCGCAGCATTGCAGTCACGGCAACGTTGTAGTTACGTCAAGGGTTGGTAGTTTTCAAGAAATGGCGTATATGCGAAGCGGGAGAATTTACGTTAGGGTAGTTACAACCATTTATGGAATTTTGCATTAAATTAACCACGCTAGATCATGGCTGGGTTGTTTGAAAGATAAAATGTATGCAGGTGTTGTATACACGTTGAAGAATTTAAAGCTGGTTTAGAAGAGGGTGACATCACTCCAGTGTATGGTAGAACAGAAAAAAGGTTCAGTCGCATCTTGCCCATCGAGATGCTATGAGCATTAAATATCAGTGGGAGTTTATACGAGTGTCCCACATATATTTTACCATCAAATGATGATCATGGTTGGATGTTTATGGCGCAAGGCCAACTGGGGCAAAGAGCGCCAAAACAATAGTCATATATTAGGGGTGAAACCTTAAACACTAAGTAAAATCAGCAAAAACAAAAGTAAAATCACAAAACGACAATGAGCATGGCTGGTGTATAGGGCCACATTTCATTATGCATGATAGGAAATGAGGTTTAAAACCTTGACTTCTGACAAATACTCAAACACACGTTTCACGGAAACAATGGCTTCGTCACCTAGAAAAACGATGTATGTAGGGGAATATGTTGTCTGTAGAGTTCTCTGAAGTGTTTGTGTCGTGTTGTGTGAAGTGCCTTGCATGTGATTAGTATGTGCACTACCGATAGGCCCTCTCCACACCTGCTGCACTGGGGTCTAGATGATCCCGACAGCAGATACGAGTGCGTCGCATGGGTGTGCCCTATCCGCAGCCTACCCAAGGCGACTTCCGTGTGTATTTTACCATCAAACGCGTCGCACCAGTTCGCTTGTTATGAGGGTCCCACATATATTTTAACCTCGAACTTGGGTCGAAGTACTGATGAAGCTGTAATGATGCAGTTCTGATGTTGATCACAAATGTCTCAAGAAATCGCGTTCAGTGTGTTCAAGAATACTTCACCACCTCTCCCCCCTTTCCTGCTCTCCACCCGGCTGGCACCCGGCTCCCACCCTCCGCTCAGTCGAAGTACTCGGCAATTCGCTAGATATCGGTCTAATTCCTGCAGAACGGGTCCTCATGTGCACAACGGGTGAGACACGTGTTGGTTTGTCTCGTATTGAGCGTTCGCAGACACAATGTTATGTTTGGCGTCAGTAGCTTGCACGCAACGTACCACGCCGCAGGCATGCGAGCGGAGGCTGCCTTTTATATCGAAGTGCTCACCCGCATACGTGAGAAGGGTACACGTACGCGATGCTAATGGCGTCTGCATATGTGCGCACACGCACGCTATATGCAAGCGCCGTTCTTTAGAAGACGCCATTAGGACGGGAGATATAGCCCCGAGCACCAAATGTCGTACGACATCAAAGCCCGTCGATTCGGAACGCCGATCACGCGTGCGTAGGTCTCGTGCTATATGGGGTTAAACGATTTTTCACAGAAAACGTGTGTGCGGGCCAAACGGTGTTTTCAAGGCTCGAGAAACTGCATGCTGTCCGGTAGTCAGCACAATTCAGGTTTCGGCGGGTCATATTTGACGCGAAAAATGGCTCTCCTTCAAATACACTCGCCCGAGCAGCGCCAGTTATTCCCATTTATTGAAGGAGGGCAAGGCGATAAGCGGGCGAAGTTCTGGCACGAGGCGGAAAAGAAACCAATACCCGAACGATTTCATTCACTCAGTAAGTGCAGCGTACAAATATTGCAACGCGAAAACGTTACTAGGTTGGCGAAAGCGCGCTCCCATCCGACGTATACATAGGATGCACACCCGGTTAGCGTTCTTAAACAGCATCCATAGCAGCTAAATGTCTGCGGGCTCTCAATTTCCATTGGCTGCGACACATTCTGTAGCGGCGCGGCCATTAGAAGAAAAGCAGAAAAAAACACACTATGTTTTCGCAGTTTCATTGCGTGTGCCAAAAAAGCAAAAAAAATATATATCAGAGACACACGGCGCGCGCTCAATTTTCGCGCGCACCGGAAACAAATCTGAAGCACAAAGAAACGCGCTTGCATAAAAAATCGCGCCATTAGTTTCGGTTGGCCTTCAGCGTCAGTGTCTGCAGTGTCGCAAAAACATTGCTAGTTGCAACAACCAGTTGGAGTGAATCTGAGGTCGAGGTTGTAGGCCACAGCCCGCATTGCGAGAAGCCTCGTCACGTTAATGATCCCAAATGAAGCACTTTTGTGCCTTCATTTCATAAGAATATTCTTAAGGTTCCTTGCAACCTTCTGTTTATAGTGTCTGTCCGAGGAGTGAGAAACTAAAAGGGGGCTTTCAAGCTTTCTCTTGCTTAGTCAGGATGTCGCAACGACAGCATAAACAAGACGCATATCCTGGTTTTAAGAAAATGTGATATTATCACTCACACACACACACACACACACACACACACACTCACACACACACACACACACACACACACACACACACACACACACACACACACACACACACACACACACACACACACACACACACACACACACACACACACACACACACACACACACACACACACGCGCGCGCGCGCGCGCGCGCGCGCGCGCGCGCGCGCGCGCATACACGCACACGCGCACACGCGCCCGCACGCCCGCACACGCACACGCACACACACACGTACGCACGCACGCACGTACACGCACACGCACACGCGCACACACACGCGCAGGCACGCACGCACACGCACGCGCACGCACACGCACGCACACACGCACACACGCACGCACACACACACGCACGCATGCACGCACGCGCGCACACGTTCGCACGCCAGCGCACACGCACGTACGCACACACACACATACACACACGCACACACACGCATGCACATGCCTAGTCTGTTGACCACTCATGCGGCTTGTAGCCCTGCTGAAAAGGCCGGAAACAGCTGACAAGTTTTTCCGCACATTTCTGCAGGGCGGCGAGCCGCAAGTATTTGGTATATAAAGGTAACCAATATCGTTATGTGTGTGTAGTTGTCATTTTTAAGCCATTATGGTCGTGATAAAACTTGTTACTTATGAACCAATCTTTCAGGTTAGCCCCTTCATGCTAATACTGCAAAAAAATTTAGGCACAACGCCCTCGTTTAGGTCATAGCTCCCTCATTTTTTCCCGCCCTCCCTTTGATCCCCTGCACACCCCTTCCCCAGTGTAGAGTAGCAATCCGGGCTCTAAGCCTGGACAACCTCTCGGCCTTTCCGTTTGCTTTCCTCCTACGCCTCCGCATAGTGTTTTAGCTATCGCAGAGTAAAGAGGTCCCCGGCGCAGGCCAAGGTAGTCATGAAAGGAATGCACCACTATAATGACAGTTGCCTTTGGTAACAGCTTCCAACAAGAATAGCTTGGTTGAGTTTGTCTAATAGCAGTGGATTGCTTCTAGAGGGAAAATGTGTGACGGCTTTTCGGTGAACGAAATGGCGCTTCCCAGCGCCAACACATCTCTCCAACCGTCGAGGCGCTCCAAACGGGCTGAGAACGCCGAGGTTGCCGTCCGCTTTGCAATACTCGCTGAGTACACCACGTCTGCCGCTGGCGCTGATATATACTCAGCTTAGATATCGTTCTATGGAAACCAGGCGGATGATTTTGCATGCATTTTAGCGAAGCGCGTAGATGTAGGGTGATGCTTGGAGCGGTTGATCCTAACACAGCCAGCGATCGAAGCGGGCAGCAGTGTTTGCCCTCTGTTACTATTTCTGTTCATTCATGTTTTTTTAGTACTCGGATAAGTTTCGATGCTTCCTTTAATGAAAAAAAATATCCCGTGAAGCATTGTTTAGGCTCGTTTGGTCGACACAAAGACTTAAACAAAATATTGAAAGCTCAGCCAATCGTAGGTCCCCGCGTTGCGTTGTCATATCCGTTGGGTTTTGGTGTGACGTAGGCAGGGCCGCATTTGTTTTCATCTGTAACCGTAAGAATGGAATTACTTTCTCATTTCCGAGCCAATCCCGATAACTCCTTTTTGTGTTTGCACCTGAACGACGCTAAGAACATACATACTACCCTAAAAGTACCTGAAAAAGAAACGCTTTGCAGGGGTCCTTTAGCTTACCCCCTCTTCGAAAAATAAATAGAAAGAAGAAAACCCACGACGTGTGTTTGTACGACTGGCAGAAGCCGAACTGCTGACGCACCGCTGATGTTCGCGATAGTAATTGCGCTTCACAGATGAACACAACATCCATGGTTTAACTAACTTGTGATTTCCGGCTTTTCTGAACATGACGAAACTATATTGACTAATTTCTGATAAAGGACAAAGCTGGTTCTGTGGCAATGCAAAGCGTACTGCTCCAAGTTTTGAAGGTGGGGGATATACACACACGTGACGGCACTCAAACGGACAAACAGTTTACGGAAAAAACAATTTACTGAGAAAAATGGGGAAGTCACGAGCACTTTACTGGAAAACAGGATAAAATATGCGTGGGAAGCACGTCCCACATTTATAGATCATGCGGGTTTTACAGTGTTATATCACAAAACTATTCAGACGATTAGCGAAAGAATTAGGTGTAATAAAAGCAGCAATGTCGCGCCACCATGATAGGTGGGACGAAAAAAATAGGTGTGACGAGGAATATATGAAAACGAAGTGAGCAAGGTGCGCCTGGGTCCTGTCTTTTTTGTCGTCCTTCTGCACGTTATTATAGCACAGGTACTAACAGACGAACATATAACAACATAAATGAACTAAAGTGGAAAAGTGTAAATTGCCGTGACTATTTCCTACTTGCGGATTTATTTTATTCAGCTTTTGAGTGAGTAGCGAATGGTAAGGTTAGATGTGTAATCCCGGTCCAGCACATGAACCATAGACGCTATTAAGGGATATTCACTTCCGGCGACATTATTCTTCTCGATCGGCTCGCGCGGCCCTTGTCGTTGCGGTGAGTGGCTGGCCGGCGTGTTGTGTTGTGTCTGGTCTGGCGGGATCAAGCACGAACGGTATTCCGGCTGGTTCATCGATTCCCTCCGGGCGGCAATCAATAATCTACGCGTGGCGCACGTTTGCACGATCAACTTAGCTCGCGTGCTCAAGGCCCTGCCTGAGTTGCGTGCTACACAGCGCCTTCCCTAGACACGTGCCACGACCTATATATATATATATATATATATATATATATATATATATATATATATATATATAGAAATAAGGGTTGGCAGTCGAGAAAACCTCGGAAAGCAAAGGGGAGGGTGTGGTAGATCATTGAAACAGATTAAGAATTTGGAAAGAAAGAAAGAAAGTGAAGAAAAAATGCCCGCCAGGTGGGATCCGAACCCACGACCTCCAGAAACCGGTCTGGTGCGATAACCACTACGCTACCGGCAAGGCGATTTTCCCCTTCACTTTCTGGGCTATTTATGTTAGGTATTTTTGTTTCCTGTGCTTGGGGGTGGTAGCCAGCCTATTCTGATTCGCTATATGCATAGCGAGGGCCTCTGTTCTGGCAGTCTTGGTGCCATAGGAAGCTTAAGAGGGTTCAAAGCTGGTCGACCACTCTGGACAGGTCGTAGACACTCGAGTCACGACCCGGGGGTTAAAAAGAAGGTCCCCTTCACCCCGAGTAGTCCGAATGGCGCTGGCTACCACCCCCAAGCACAGGAAACAAAAATACCTAACATAAATAGCCCAGAAAGTGAAGGGGAAAATCGCCCCGCCGGTAGCGTAGTGGTTATCGCACCAGACCGGTTTCTGGAGGTCGTGGGTTCGGATCCCACCTGGCGGGCATTTTTTCTTCACTTTCTTTCTTTCTTTCCAAATTCTTAATCTGTTTCAATGATCTACCACATCCTCCCCTTTGCTTTCCGAGGTTTTCTCGACTGCCAACCCTTATTTCTGTGTTATTTTCAACGAGCCCCTCATTTCCTATTCTGATTCGCTACATGCATAGCGAGGGCCTCTGTTCTGGCAGTCTTGGTGCCATAGGAAGCTTAAGAGGGTTCAAAGCTGGTCGACCACTCTGGACAGGTCGTAGACACTCGAGTCACGACCCGGGGGTTAAAAAGAAGGTCCCCTTCACCCCGAGTAGTCCGAATGGCGCTGGCTACCACCCCCAAGCACAGGAAACAAAAATACCTAACATAAATAGCCCAGAAAGTGAAGGGGAAAATCGCCCCGCCGGTAGCGTAGTGGTTATCGCACCAGACCGGTTTCTGGAGGTCGTGGGTTCGGATCCCACCTGGCGGGCATTTTTTCTTCACTTTCTTTCTTTCTTTCCAAATTCTTAATCTGTTTCAATGATCTACCACATCCTCCCCTTTGCTTTCCGAGGTTTTCTCGACTGCCAACCCTTATTTCTGTGTTATTTTCAACGAGCCCCTCATTTCCTATTCTGATTCGCTACATGCATAGCGAGGGCCTCTGTTCTGGCAGTCTTGGTGCCATAGGAAGCTTAAGAGGGTTCAAAGCTGGTCGACCACTCTGGACAGGTCGTAGACCCGGGGGTTAAAAAGAAGGCCCCTTCACCCCGAGTAGTCCGAATGGCGCTGGCTACCACCCCCAAGCACAGGAAACAAAAATACCTAACATAAATAGCCCAGAAAGTGAAGGGGAAAATCGCCCCGCCGGTAGCGTAGTGGTTATCGCACCAGACCGGTTTCTGGAGGTCGTGGGTTCGGATCCCACCTGGCGGGCATTTTTTCTTCACTTTCTTTCTTTCTTTCCAAATTCTTAATCTGTTTCAATGATCTACCACATCCTCCCCTTTGCTTTCCGAGGTTTTCTCGACTGCCAACCCTTATTTCTGTGTTATTTTCAACGAGCCCCTCATTTCCTATTCTGATTCGCTACATGCATAGCGAGGGCCTCTGTTCTGGCAGTCTTGGTGCCATAGGAAGCTTAAGAGGGTTCAAAGCTGGTCGACCACTCTGGACAGGTCGTAGACCCGGGGGTTAAAAAGAAGGCCCCTTCACCCCGAGTAGTCCGAATGGCGCTGGCTACCACCCCCAAGCACAGGAAACAAAAATACCTAACATAAATAGCCCAGAAAGTGAAGGGGAAAATCGCCCCGCCGGTAGCGTAGTGGTTATCGCACCAGACCGGTTTCTGGAGGTCGTGGGTTCGGATCCCACCTGGCGGGCATTTTTTCTTCACTTTCTTTCTTTCTTTCCAAATTCTTAATCTGTTTCAATGATCTACCACATCCTCCCCTTTGCTTTCCGAGGTTTTCTCGACTGCCAACCCTTATTTCTGTGTTATTTTCAACGAGCCCCTCATTTGCTATTCTGATTCGCTACATGCATAGCGAGGGCCTCTGTTCTGGCAGTCTTGGTGCCATAGGAAGCTTAAGAGGGTTCAAAGCTGGTCGACCACTCTGGACAGGTCGTAGACACTCGAGTCACGACCCGGGGGTTAAAAAGAAGGTCCCCTTCACCCCGAGTAGTCCGAATGGCGCTGGCTACCACCCCCAAGCACAGGAAACAAAAATACCTAACATAAATAGCCCAGAAAGTGAAGGGGAAAATCGCCCCGCCGGTAGCGTAGTGGTTATCGCACCAGACCGGTTTCTGGAGGTCGTGGGTTCGGATCCCACCTGGCGGGCATTTTTTCTTCACTTTCTTTCTTTCTTTCCAAATTCTTAATCTGTTTCAATGATCTACCACATCCTCCCCTTTGCTTTCCGAGGTTTTCTCGACTGCCAACCCTTATTTCTGTGTTATTTTCAACGAGCCCCTCATTTCCTATTCTGATTCGCTACATATATATATATATATATATATATATATATATATATATATATATATATATATATATATATATATATATATATATATATATATATCTATATATATATATATATGCTTTTATCTATCGAATCGAACTGGTTGCAGAGAGCACATGTTGAAATTGCAGCAGCACTCTCGCAGCGGATATCCACATCTACATGGAATTGACCCTTTCTGTAAATTCCGTGTTCCACCGACCTAAGCAAAGCGTCTGAAGGTGTACTGCATCGTTTGAGTCTCAACGTGGCTTACACCCGAAGCTTCAAGTTCAAAATAGGGTGGGAGGATTCACCACTGTGCCCCACGTGCGCTGTGCGCGAGAGTATACCGAGCACTTGTTGTATATATGCCCGCGATTTTCCGCTGCGCGAGTTACAGCGGCGAGCCTCTGTCACATGTTCGACGTGGAGCAAGCCTTCAGTTGTGTCACTTTTTTGAACCCTGGGACAACAACAATGACTCGTATTTAGGGAAAAAAATTCCTCTGCGTTTTTTTTTTTTTTGCGAAATTCAGGACTAAACAAAACTTTGTAATTCTTCAATTGTGCGCATGGCTACGTCTGTACGCGTTTGCGTCGTCATGTACGCTTTGACTCCTTTTTCTTGTTGGGTGCTCTGAGCTTCCCGGGCTCCATTCGCTTAATTTTTTTTTCTTTTACTTAACTTTATTTCGAGTTTTTTTCTTGCACCTCATTGCGTGCCATTTTTAATTAACTTTTGTTTTCTCTCTATTGCTGCTTTCCCGATCTCTCACATTCACTTCACTGCATTGTATTCATCCCCATCTGGCGTAGCAAGCAATGCCGCTAGCAGAGCTGACCTCTATATATACATATAGGGAGTAGTAGAACTTTGAAGATGGTAGAGAACACAAGAGAAGAAAAACTTCGAACAAGGGAAAAGCACGATTGTGGCCTACGTTTCAGCAAAGAGAACTTGCTGAAAGAGAACTTGCCCTGAGGAAAGCAAGTTCTCTTTGCTGAAACGTAGGCCACAATCGTGCTTTTACCTTGTTCGAAGTTTTACTTCTCTTGTATATATATATATATATATATATATATATATATATATATATATATATATATATATATATATATATATATATATATATAATAGCATTGTTGGTGTTTTTCTGAGGAGAGAAAGGGTTTCCTTGCTTTAATCAAAGACTTCGTAATTTTTATCATTTCTTTAAAGCGCTTTTCCTAATATCGCTCTCGTTCAGTGGGATGGAAGGTGGACTTACCGTATGTATATTCAAAATAACTCGTGAACTTCACCCTGCTTGTGTGGCTTGAATTCAAAATCATTATGACTTTGCGCGCGATACCTATGAAAGACTGGTGTACTGTAGTAACGTGTTTGCGTACTTGGGTTGGGAGAAAACGTCACCCTTGGGCCAACACCATTATCCTTACGCCCGGCTCTCTTTGATTGGTTTTTCGGAAAAATTTCACAAAAAAGGTGTGTGGGTAACCATTGTTTAGAAGAAAATTTGGCAAGTACAAATGAACCTCAATTTTCTCAAACCTGACATTCCTCATTTCCCAGTTTAACGAACGAATTCGTAATACACAGCAAATGCTCAATACTTTTTCGATTTTAAAAAGTTCCTGATTTAACAAAATACTTGGCCGGTCCCGCTGAGGTAGTTAAATTGAGGCAGAATTGGACGGATTTGTATCAGCCTAAAAAGCTGTTCTATTAAAATCCGAAAATACTCGGGTGATGAGACGCCAGAAGAGACGTCGAAACTGCAGGAAACTAAGTGTGCAGGCTGGTTCTTGGAGGGATGCGACCGTCATGGAGGACTCGACGTGAGCCCGCACCACTTAGCCTGGAAGGCCGGTGAAGTCTTCGTGAACGCACGGATTGCTGTCGACGAACAACTTGTGCATTGAGTGATGGCACGCGGCGAAAGGCCACTCGCCATCCCTCAAGCTCACCAGCACAGCTGACCAAAAAAAATTCCCCGCATTTCCCCGAGGGGAAGAATGTGAAAGTGCGAATGCACGAGTTGAATTTGCGCGGTTCGGTAATGTTCGCGAAAGAGAGATCACACACACACACACAACTACAAAGAAAGAAAGATGCATTTATTCACAGACACCTATTTGTGTTGTCGTTGTATTTGATTGCTAGAGCGGATCTCAGCTTTGAAATTTCGTGTCAGTACTCCTTTAAGCAGGTGCATTAGCCCTTCTCACGCCCGATTCTTGGCCAATCCCCCACGTGGGTATGTGCCATGTCAGCGGCCAGGCAGCGCGCGCCCATCTCCCCCCGTTGCCAAGGAAGACGAGGAGATTCCTGGCCAATCCCCCACGTGGGTATGTGCTATGTCAGCGGCCAGGCTGCGCGCGCCCATCTCCACGTGCGCGGACATCGCCGGTGGACGCTGGTTCAGGGTCGCTTAAGAAGTGCATTGCACTTAAAACCCCTGAGGACGTAACTGCATATGGGGATGGATGGCTTACCTTAGTGTTGATGTTCGTTTGTGCGTTTTAGATGCATCGCATCTCTTTAACTCGCCTTGTCCCGCGTCGTTGTCGCGGCGTAGTCCGCATCCTCGGCGCGGCAGCTGTGCGCTCCGCCGCTCTCACCGCAGCGCCATCTGTGCGTCAGCGCGGTCAGCTCGCTCCCGTCGCCGTGCCAGCTGTGCGTTAGCGCGCAGCTGGCGCTCGTGCTTGCGCTCGGTTAACACATGCGCATGCGCTGCTATGCGCTGCTAAGCGCTGCTCTGCGCTGCTCTCTCTCATTCCGATGCATATAAACGCGGTAATTGCGCCGCTCCGCTCAGTCGTTCCGCCGCCGGCGCTCCGATGACATCGTCCGATGATTTGAATAACGCAACGGCAACCCCCGATGCGTCGCATCTACCCCATGGTTCCCCTCCCGGGAAGATGGTGTAAATTTTTTCTTTCATGCCTCGGTTCTGTGAATATATCGGTTTTTAATGTTATTCCTACGCCACAACGCATGTTTATTTCCGCAAGAAAAGCCCAAGCTCAACTAAACAACTCGGCAAAAAAACGGCGCTCGAGCTCAGGTTCTGATTAGTTTCTAGGGAGCGAAGAAGGCCATCTGTCTAGTGGAGAGGTGAAACTTTTCAACGGGAGTGGACATTGAAAAACTCTCTATTATAGGGCAACTGCGTGGTTGTGCTGGCGGTGAGCTCAATGAGTGAATCAAGAGGGAGTCAAACACCGTCGGAAAGAAGGCTGCTTGGGCAAAAGGCTGAGCATTCCGTAACTTTGAACTCAACCTTCTAGTCCTAGACCGTAAACTACGGGTCCACAAGAACGCGGCTGAGCAGCTGCCATCCGAAAAAATGGACAATTCACAAGCCAGTGACCCGACCAATGGAGATGTGTTTAGGCCCGTGAAATCATTGCATTCTGCCCTAACCCCATCGTTTGGCGAGCCGCGTGCATTCTGTTTAAAGAAAAAAGAATTTCGAAGACAAGTATACACTTATGAAGAGTGAATGGGAAAGCATTAATGGCCGGCCCCGCACTTCCGACGGCACTAAGCACATACTACGCAGAACCCGCCGCTCTGATGCACATGATCTGTACCGGCACTCAAAAAGGGTCACCCCACGCCGGCCCCTAATCAAAAATTGGAGGATGAGTGATGCGGATGCCGGACGCCGGCCTTCTCGCTCGATGCGTCATTGAACGTTTTTCCCCGGGGGCTTAGAACAATTTGAGAGCTCCTGGTGGATAGCTTGCTCAACGATCTATGATCTGGCACTCTGGGTGCACGCATCCGACATTACGTCTGGGTGCAGTCAAAAGCACCGCATGGTCATTGCATTTTGAAGCACCGTGGTTTTCTACGCTGGGACGACTCTGCCCAGAAACTATAAAGCCGCTTTGCCCCTCTAAAGCTACATATCGGCACCTTTGAGCGCACGACGCCAAGCAGCGCCGCATTTTCTGTCGTCTGCCGCGAACCCGTGTCGGAGCGACATTAATTAGATTCCCCCAGCGAGTGGGAAAAATCCCGCTCTTTCGCGCCCAGCCGAGCGACAAAATGTGTGTGCAAAGCACAACTACAGAGCGGTCGCTGTACTCTGCTAACGGTGACGCTGTCCACGTGGAAACGTCCCGACCCTCCCTCCGAAAGGGGATACACCAGAGTACGGAATGGAGTGCGTAATTGAAGGCTGGTGGATGCGTAGGCTGTGCGAGACAAATGAGGGTGACAATGGACACAAGCTCGTTATATCCGCACTTCCCACTGCACATGTTGTCCGTAATTTACTTTCCGACGAGAGTGCGGCAGTGTTTCAGTCCAACGGCGTGTTCTTGTCGCTGTGTTGCTGGTGCGCGTTCCAAGCAGTCCACTGAATGCGAATTTGTGGTCCGGATCGACCTTTAAGTGCGACGAAAAGAAAATATTAAGGTAAATTTATCTTTCAAACCTTCAAAGAAATTGGTACAGAGAGAAATAGAGAGAGAGAGAGAGAGAATAAATGTTGATTGAAAAGGAGAAGAGGTCCGCCTGAGAAACAGATCTTGGTCCTGCAACTTTGCAGGGGGGGGAGGGTACTGGGGACAAAAAGAGAAAGGAATGAATATGGAAGGTATGAGAAATGAAAATGAAATCTACAAACGAGCTATGTACAAGAAGTGAAACCAATAAGCGTCCCACATACAACGGGTGGCTGAATCAGATGATTACAGTCCACTTTTCAGAACATGATTATAAAAACATTGAGAAATTATTTCGCAGTCTGTTAAATTTTGTCGCAACCTAGAGCCGAGAATCCAGACAGGAGTCACTAAGAAATATAAGCAAGGCTTAAATGGCTAGGCTTTGTTTCCTGTTGTCAGCCCACAGGCCCAAAATCTTTTGTTCGGACAGAGGACGAGTGTACAAGCGTAGTAATGCTGCCTCAAGGTTCTTTCGCTCACTAAAGTACTTTGGACAAGCGTAAGCAGATATTCTATAGTCTCTGGACAACCGTACAGCAGGCAATCCGGACTGCCCCCGCGTTCGAATGTGCGGAGATACTTCCGGGTCAATGCTACTCCAAGACGCACCCTGTGTAGCGACTTCTGCGATGTCTAGCAGCATGCGTGAGCCAGAACGTTTTCTCTGGATCGAGTTTGTGAAGCCGTTCATGTCGATTCTGCGGGTCAGACAAATGCAAGGCTGTAGCTTGTTTACGGGCTCCGTAGAGTATCGCGTTACATCTTGCCTTGTGATGGGTATAGTCAACAGATTTCCATTGTGGTGTGCCAGCTGTTTCTGCATCCACCAACTCGTTTCCAGCGATGCCACAATGACTTGGTATCCACTGAAGCACAACCACGCCGCCTTTTTCACTCAACTCTTTTACAGGATAGCGACATCAGAGTTCAGGTGATTATATGGGCCACATTTCATTGGATACTTTACTACCTGCACCACTGGTTTGCAGTCACAAAAGATAGTCCACTGCCATGGCCTTTCACAAGAAATGGTGCGGACAGCTTCGCGTAAGCCGACCAGCTCTGCTGTGGTAGACGACGTCCTTTGAGCAATCTTGAATTGTTGGATAAGTTCCTTTCCAGGCAAAAGCACCGCCGCTTCCGACGAAGACGCCGTGAGCGAGCCGTCGACGAAAACAAGCGAAGCCTTCCCGTACATTTCACTGATGTAAAATAGTGAAAGTTGTCTTAAGACCGAAGACGACATGTGGGATTTTTTATCGATTCCCGGAATCGATAACCGGTCATGTACATCAAGTACAACCCATAGAGGCACTTCTGAGAGTTTGGCGACTGCACATCTGGAACCGGAGGGCATGAAACTTGCGCCGAAATACTTCGGTAGTAGTTTGAGTTCGGCCAGTCCAAGGAAACACTCGACAGTGGATGACACTCATGTCTTGTCACATGCCGGAGATGTACACGAAGTGGTTCTTGCGCCAGGTAGACTTGAACTGGGTGGGATCGCGTTTCTACGATCGTGCGACATGTTGATGTCCATCGAAGCAACACCAAACATATACGTATGGCTTGTGCTTGTGAAAGTCACAAAAGCGATGAAACCGATTGGCCCCATGATTTCTCTGCCATATGTTAAAGGACGCGGGTCAAACTGTAATCTTCTTCTTAGAGCAGAGACATGTTTCGACATAACAGATCTCAATGAAATGTCACGCCGAGAAATTTGTGATGCGTGACGCATGAAATAATAGCCCCTTCGATCTTGACCGGGTAACAAATCATGGGTTTTCAGGCAAATGCCAATGTTGCACTTTTTGACTTTTAAATTTTGTGTCCCTAGCGGCGTAGGTACATCAAAGTGACAGATACTGCTTTCTGAGGTTGTTCTTGCACGTGAAGTCGCGTTACACCTGATGTCCAAATGCATATATCATCCGAATAGGCGGATATTGACAACGTTTTGGGCAGCGCTTTAGTTATACCTGTGAGGGCCAGGGCAAATAGCGTAAGGCTGGGGATTGCCCCTTGTGGCACGCCGCGAATGACGAGGTGGTCGGCTGTCTCTCTATCAAGTGTAGACATGAAAACCATCCGTCCACGGAGATACCCACTGATGCAACCGTCCTGCAATAGCAATGGACTCAAGGGCATCCAGAATGGCATCATTGGAGACATTATCGAATGCCCCCTTAATGTCTAGGAACAAGGCAGCTGTCAGACGATGGCGGTGTTTCTCGTTCTCGACGGTGGTGACAAGGTCAATAACGCTGTCTATTGATGAACGTCTTTAGCGAAAGCCTGTCATGGCGTCTGGGTACAGGCCACACTTTTCCAGAAACCATTTCTGACGAGCGAGGACCATACGCTCCATCACTTTGCTTACTCAGCTAGCGAATGCCACGGTCTTGTGTCAACCGAGGCGATGTACAGCACCTGAGCAGAGGTAATGACCATTGTAGATTATTTGGAGTGGGCCCTCGAGACTTCATCTGAAACTGACCCCGTTCACCATCGTGTGTACACTAATTCTGAGGCTGCTCATCGGGCATGCGCTAATGTTCTTTCCACCGATCAGGTACTGCAGAAGATCCGGCACCAGTCGTGCCTACTTCGTGAACGCGGTCACGATGTTACCATCCTCTGGGTACCCGCACATTGTCGTATCCCCGGAAACGAGAAGGTTCTTAGATTAGCGCACGCTCATCTTTACACCGCGCTAGCCAGAGCCTCCGATACTTCTTTTTCTCTCCTAGCTACCCCACGGGAGCTAGCCGATCCGATAGTAGACAAGCATTTGACGAAACAACAACGTGCTGCCTACTTCAGAGCAGTTGGCAATCCACTCTCCATACCACCGCTCCCCTCGAAGGTATTCACACGATGAGAGTCTGTCCTGCTTCGGAGAATTCAGACAGGCACACACCTTACTCTTTTTTGCTGAACCGTTTTCACAAGGGTGACACCCCACCATCCGTAACTGGCACACGCTTCACGTGCAGCTGCCGGGCTGATCTCGACCACCTGTGTTGGGAGTGCCCCCTGAACATTCCAGATAGGCTTTGTGCCCTGGCCACCATAAAACGGGGACCCTGGCCTTCTTCTCTCCAAACATGGGCCTGTCCGGATCCCAAGGCTCCGGATTAAGCCACTGAGATCTGTCGAGCACTCCTTTTGTTCCGTCAAGACCCGGTGGCGCCACCGGTTAGTGATCGGTTCTGCGACATTCACAAGATTCATGCGGCCCCCACTTAGCTGCCTCCTAGACGTCCGTTAATGAAAAGCATCCGTACCCTTTCCCTCTGCTATTACACCGTCTTCCTTTCAGCCGCAATGCCTTCGGATCATTATAATGTGGAATAAATGTGGTTTCATTTCTTCATTCGGTCCTGTAGGGCGAAATGTCTCCTGGAGACTTGCCAGGCTTCAGGACAGACACTAAAGGACTTTTTTTCCAGTCGCTTGGGGCAGACCCAGAACGCGAGTAGAAGTTGTAGAGGTCGAACGGAGCTTTTTTCCCTCGCGCTTCGAGATGGCAGAGTGCACAGTACGTTATTCTCTCAGGACCAGGAGCTATAGAACAAGCGGAAGTACAGAGCTCTACAATGAGCTCGTGCAGCATAAACGGCATGTCTAGGCGGCTATACGCAGCTGGAAGAGCGCAGCGACGTAATGGAGCCATGCCTGCAGCATTGTCCCTTGCCACTTGAATGCGAAAGTCTTCGGCAACATATATGTCCATACGATTCTAGTAGACCGCCAAAGCTCGAAATGGATGCTGCTAAGTGGGTGCAGACGGCAATGCACGAACGATCTGCCATATCCTAGAAAGTGTAGTCCGTGGGTCTAATTTGGAACAGAAAAATCTCCAGCGCTGTCGGTCAAGCTTGCATAAATAATGTTGCACAAGTTTCTGGGTCCTACAAGACGCTTTCAGGTGCGAGACTACTTTTGTCCGTCTGTACCTCCTTTCAGCACGACGACGCGCAGCGCGAATCATTTCGTACAAAGCGTCCCCTGGATTGCCTTGAGAGGAGCATGCGGCACTGCGTGATATATCCCTAGTTTCCTGGACGATTCTCAGTTTAAGAGAGAGAGAGAGAGAGAGAAGGCTCTTTAATGTGAACTGGTGAGGTCAGCCCTGCTAGGGACAAGGCTTGCTACACCAGATGGGGGGTGACGACGTTGATGAGTGGTGAATATTAGACATAGGGTTAGAGCAGGAAGAAGACAAACAAGAAACGTTGAAAAAAAAGTAAAGTAAAAACAAGAGAATACTGACAGCACATCCCGGAGTTACATATACTATTGAAAAGAGAACCGTTAATGTAAACACGGAAACAAAATGACCTGTAAACGACGCGAAAAAAAAAGAGTAACAGCACCAACCCAAGAAAAATAAATAGATGCACGCCAGTCACACCAACACAAGCAAAGTAAATAGATGAACGCCACAGTGCTAAAGAGTAGATATCGCGACACACTTGCTCTGTCTGTGACCTAGAGAAATTTGTCTACTTCAGTGTCTCCTAGCAACTGGAGTAGAACTTTTGTACCTAAGGTACTGTCAGCAGTATTGGCCCAGGGCCCAAGAAAATGACAAAGTTCCAGACTGCCTCCATGGCGTACACGAGAGAGGGAGCTCGCTGCAGTTTTCCGCGCAGCAGCGAATCGAGGGCAGACGCACAGCAAGTGATCTACAGTCTCACGCACAGCGCAAGTCCGGCACAGAGGGGAATCGTCCCAACCTATCTTGAACTTAAAACTCCGAGTAAATGCTACAATCAGGCGTTGTCGGTGCAACTCTCGTTCACACCGCTTGTTTATGCCGCGTGGAAAGCGGAAGTTGCAGTGCCGGTCAATAGCCTGCAGTGGTAGATACCTGCGGTCAGGGTCCTGCCACTTCGACATTTGTGCAGCCCTTCCACTTGCGAAGATAAGGGCGTTGCTGTCCTCTCGGAAGAAAGGAAGCTGGGTCGTACTGCTCATAAAGTGGCCGGCGCTGGTGGTTGCATCAGAGTAGTAGTAGTAGTAGTAGAAAACATTTATTGAGCTCAAATAAAATGACGGCGTCTTCTCAGACGTCGGACGGGGTGGTTCCCTGGTTTCGGGACCCATATACGGCCAGCAGCTCCTGGCCCCTGGTCGCCAGCGCGAGCTGGATCGGCAGGGCGGGGCTGGACCGTAAGGTCTCCCATCGCTCATGGGGTGGGGTAGTGGAGGGTGGAGGGGGGGTGGAGGGGATAGGGGACTTGAGTGAATTGCACTCCGTCAGGATGTGTGCGAGAGTGCCTATGCTATTTCTGCAAAATGGACAAGTGTCCTCTTCGGTTTCTGGGTAGAATTTTTTCATCAGGACTGGGTGTGTAAGTGAACCCGCCTGAATGCGCCTGATGATTGTTTGTTGTTCCCTGCTCAGGGTGCGGTGCGGCTCGGGGAAGGTGCGCCGATCCTCCCTATAATCGGAGGTAATCTCTCTGTACGTGAGCACCGGGTTGGTGGTGTCGGTGTCCTGCCCTGCCCGGAGGGTCATCGCTCGGGCATGATAGCCGGCTATGACGTTGCCGGCTACCTGTGTGTGGGCAGGTACCCATACGAGCTCTACGACTCGCTCCGGCGCCCTGTTCTTCGTTAATATCGCGGCTGCCTCTGAGGAGATCACCCCTTTCCTGTAGCCGCCGTATGCTCTTTTGGAGTCGGTGACCACCACCCTGGCACCCGGTTGGACGAGCGCCAGGGCTATGGCCACTTCCTCTGCTGTCGCTGACTCTCTGGTGTTGACTGCAGCGCTGTTTATCAACCGTTCCCCGTCGGTTACCACCGCTGCTGCTTTGCTGCTGCCCTTGACAAGTGACTCATCCACGTATAGGACTCCCTCAATCCGCTGCATTTTGGCATTAACCGCCTGAGCTCTGGCTTCTCTCCTGCCATCATTTTCCCCCGGCGTCATGTTCCGCGGTAAGGGCTTGGTGGTGATTGTCGTCATCCATTCAGTTGGGATGGACCTCTTGATTGTTGCTCTTTCCTTGCGCCACCCTATCTTATCCAGCACCGCGCGGCCATGATTTGTCTGGCTCAGGCGGAGTCGCTGGTTAGACAGGTGGGCTTCTATGAGTTCGTCGAGTGTGTTGTGTGCCCCCATGGCTTGAAGGCGCTGGGTCGACGAATAGATGGGTAGGCCGAGGGCTTGTTTGGTGGCCTTTCTGATGATGGTATCGCCTGTGTTTTTTGCGTCTTGTTGAGATTAAGATACGGGGCCGAATATGTTATCCTGGATGTAATGAATGCCTGCACGAGTCTGAGGGCGTCGTCTTCCTTCAGTCCTCTGTTTCGAGTTGAAACCCTTCTCAGCATGGCTAGGATCTTCTCCGCGCTGGTCTTGATCTTGTCGACGGCGGCGTCTGCTTTGCCATTGTCTTGTATTAGGAGACCGAGGATTCTACATGTGTCTGTCGGCTTGACTTTGGTGCCGTCAATTTGGATGTGGATGTCTGGTGGGGGCTGCTTGCGGGGCTTCCCTGGTTGGATTACGAGGAGTTCCGACTTCTGTGGCGCGCAACTGAGTCCACAGGTCTTCACGTACTCGTGCACTGTGAGTGCTGCCGCCTGAAGGGTCTCCTCCATCCAGCCGTCGGAACCCGCTCGCTCCGTCCATATAGTAATATCGTCCGTGTAGAACGCGTGTCCGATTCCCTCGATTTGGTCTAGCAGACGTGGCAGTGGCAGTAAGGCCAGATTGAACAGAAGTGGTGATAACACTGCTCCCTGTGGGGTTCCCCGCTCCCCCAATTCAATGGGCTCCGACCGCTCTTCACCCACTGAGATTCGTGCCTTACGGGAGGACAGAAAGTCTTTCACATATCCAAAAGTGCGCTGCCCGCACATCGTCTCATTGAGGTTAGTGAGTATACTAGCATGAGTGACATTGTCGAATGCCCCTTTGAGGTCTAGGGCGAGGATTGCCCTGGGGCTGTTTCGCGTTGCTCTCTTGATCACCAGCTCTTGAAGTTGTAGCATGACGTCGTGTGTTGATAGATGCTTGCGGAACCCGAACATCGTCTTCGGAAGTTGGTCGGTGATCTCAAAGTGTTCCTGAAGGCGATGTAGAACCATACGCTCCATCACCTTGCCAACACAGGAGGTCAGGGATATTGGCCTCATGTTTTCGATCGCGGGGGCCTTGCCCGGTTTGGGAATGAATCGCACCTCAGCCTCTTTCCACTCCGGCGGGAGGTGTGAGGTTTCCCAAGCCTTATTTATGTGTTCGAGCGGGGATTGTGCCGTCCTACCACTCATATTGGCGAGAAACCTGCAGGTGATGGCGTCTCCCCCCTGAGCGCTTTTCATGTTGCTCTTGTCAATTGCTGTCCACAACTCGGAGATTGTGAACGGCCTGTCGAGGTCTTCATTGCTGGGTCCTGTGTATTCTCGCGGGGTCGGGTGTTTCCCTCGCTCCGTTTGAAGATAGTGGTCTTCTAGGGCCGTCATAAGTCGGTCGCCGTCTCCGTCGTACGTGTTTAAAACCTTCGTCAGCAACCGGTTGTTTGCTGTCTTGCTGCCTGCGGGGTCTATGAGATGCCTCAGCAGTTTCCATGTTTTGCTCACGGACAACTGCCCCTGAAGGCCGTCGCATACCTGCAGCCAGTTCTTTTTGCTGAGCTTAGCCACGTACTCCGAAATTTCGTTGTTAAGCTCGGCTATGCGACGCGCGAGCTTCCTGTTGCGCCTTTGCCTCTTCCAGCGCTTTGTGAGCGAATGCCGGGCCGCCCACATGTGAGCGAGCCTGCTGTCGACGAAAGGTACCTTCGTTGTAGTTGCAATTTTTTTGGTAAATTTGTCGAGGATCTTCTTCTGCTTATCGGCCCATGTCTTGTACGAAGTATCTTGAGGCTCCCCTTCGTCCGCGCCCTCGCCGTCTTGTTGTGTGTATGCACGCATCTTATCCCAGTCCGTCATGCGAGCTGTTCCCAGCTTGGCCCGGAAGTCTGGGCCCCGTATGGTGAGTGTGATGATGGTGTGGTCAGAGCCCAAATACTCGTCCTCGCACTTCCACGAGATATCCAGCGTTCCGCTGAGCCATGACAGATCTGGTGTTGTATCTCTGGAGACGCTGTTGCCTCTTCTTGTGGGTACTCCGGGATCGTTGAGTAGAGAAACGTCCAGGTCTTCCATAGTCTTGATCAAAGCCTTTCCCCTTTTGGATTGAAATTTGTATCCCCATAGGGTGTGTGGCGCGTTGAAATCACCCAAAATCAAGAGTGGCCTGTTGCCGGCCAATTTCTTCGCGTCCATCACAACTCAATCG
Source organism: Haemaphysalis longicornis (assembly GCF_048455015.1). Lineage (NCBI taxonomy): Eukaryota > Metazoa > Arthropoda > Arachnida > Ixodida > Ixodidae > Haemaphysalis > Haemaphysalis longicornis. The sequence goes on along the minus strand of NW_027526295.1, from coordinate 202,684,453 downwards.
AATTCATATTGTCTTTGCGATGGTCTGCAGTAGACGCTCATGACGAAAATATTACTTTTGTTGCCAATTTCCTTTGCGTGTATTTCTACCAGCGTGTGCTCACACCCTGCCTGTGCAGTAAGGTGTTGAGTAGCTGCTATGCGATTCTCCACTAGGATCGCCGTACCCATTTTGGTTGGGTCGGTGTACGCAACATATCCCGGAACTTTTGGGACTCCCCTTGTCTCTTGTAACGCAAGAATGGCCGGCCTAGTTTCAACCTGATTCATGTAAAGTGCCAATTCCGTGTCTTTAAATCTAATTCCTCTGCAGTTCCATTGAAAAATGGTCGTGGGCTCTTTGCGGCCCATTTTCTTAGTGCTGTTGTTACTTGGGGCCATTGTCCTCGTTGGCGGATGTCTCTAGCCGTCCCCTTCTCTCTGATATGGCCTCCTTGATCCTACTCGTTCGTTCCTTCTTTAACAATGTGGATTTCATCCTGACCTCGATGGCCGCCACTCGTGCCGCATACTTCACGTGTTTAGTCTCGAGCGTGTTAACTCGATCTTCCATGCGTTTCAGCGCCGCTAGAATGATCGTTTCGCCATACGATAGTTCCTTCTGTTCCTCAACAGGTGGCTGCGTAGACGGTTCGCTAGTCTGTGCCTCTTCAGCCTCCATGGCTTCCTGCTTCTGCGGTGCCTGTGTTTGGCTAGGAGTCGGAGGGGGTGACCTCCTACGGGGCATTTTCCGCGGGGCATCCGCAGCTCCGTTTATTTCTGCCAGGTCGTTTACCGTCCCCTGGTCTGCCTTAGCAACTAATTGATCTATTTTCCTCATGAGCCCCTTTATTTGGGCGTTCTGTTCTAATATCTCAGCGTTCTGCTTTGCAATGATCTTTTTAAGCTCCGCAATTTCTGCACTTTCCTTACTTGTAGTCTGAGAGGAGGGGGAGGAAGGGTTTAGGGGGGGAACTCCGAATCGAGCGATTTGGGAGACCCACTGGCCCAGCCCACCTTTTTGGTTGCTGATCCTTGTTCTCCAGGCCGTCCCCATGACCTCGAACGATGTCCCCGTGCCGACGCCTCGCCGTCCTTGAGCTCGCTCCGCCGCCTCGAACTGCTCCGCCCGGCGGACGCCCCTCTCCCCACCGTCTCCCAGCGGCGGTTGCCGCTCTGCGCCATCTTTGAGCAGGAGCGCCCCAGCCGGCCGCTGCCGCCGCCACGCACCCGTGATTGCGATCGGGAGCGGCTGCGCCGGCGACCATCGGCGCTCCTTGTTGGCGCCCTTGATCTCGAACCGTCGCTTCGTTGGGGTCCGCCTGCAGGACCTCTACGCTCGCGGCTTCGTCCTCGTTCTTGTCGTCTTTGGTGCTTTCTTTCCCACCGGCGTTGCCGGACGACGAAAGGAGTCTTGAAACGCGCTTTGCACGTTCTGTCCGCCGTGATGTGGTTGCCGCCGCAAAGGCCGCACTTGGGCTCACACGCGTGATCGTCGGTGGGTTTGGCGGTTCCGCACCCTCGACAAATTGTGTTGCTAGGGTCTGGGCACACGTCCCTTCTATGCCCCAACCGGCCGCAGGCTTGACATGCTTCAATCTGCTTTCTATATAATGTGCACTCCGTGAGGAGGTTGCCGTACCTGACATATCTTGGTGTCAGAGTGGCCGGTTTTAGTAAGGACTTGTCTTGGAAGAGATTAAACTGTTTAATGACAGGAAAACTGATTACATTGCGTTATAGGATGGGGAAATAGCACTGAAACGTCCGTCGCGATGCGCGGCGGTGGGGCGACTCTCCCCGCACGAAGTTCAGTTTACCCTCGCAAGCGAGGGTCCGAAATCCGAACCACTCGTACACAGCACGTATGAACGCGGGCGCCGCTCGGGGCCGCGTGATGGTATGTATAAACATTGGCGGCGTCTCGGGGAGGCGTTGGCGGCGTAAGCTGTGGCGGTGTCGTATACGCTGCAGGGCCGTCTTCTCCGCTTTCCGTTCGTTCTTCTATTTTCTTTCGTTCGTCGCCCCCAGCGAATTCTTCGTAGCCCCTGACACGACCTCCCTTTAGAAGGATCTGTCCCCAGGTCCTTCACCGAGTTGGCGCCCGATGGAGCTATCCGCGAGCTCTGTGGGGTAATTGATGCGCTCGTAATATGGACGCAACTGTTCCACGTTAACAGTTTTATCACTTGGGCCTCCGAGGTTTCCGATTCTCTTGATGCGCACCAGGTTTTCGCCAGCAAGGTCCGTGATTTCGTAGGGACCGTCATATCGTGGGTCGAGTGTCCACTTTCTGGCTCCAATAGAACACAAAACCTTGTCTCCTACGTTGAAATTTGGAGGATCCCTTCTCGCGTCGTATCGTCTCGTAGAGTATGCTTGGCTCTTCTGTAAGTTTTCTTTAGCTTCTTTGCGTGCCGTCGCAAGCTCGTGAAGCCGTACCGAGTCTTCAATGTCATTTCTGACGGAGCCAATGTTCAGCTCACCGGGTAGTCTTGGCTGGTATCCGTGCATAAGCCAGAATGCGCTGTACCCTGACTGCTGTGTCTTTGCAACGTTGATGGCAAACACTGCGTCTGCAAGCAAACGATCCCAGTCGCGCGTCTCATTGAGCAGCTTTCTGAGAACTTGCTTTATTGTTGCCACCATTCTTTCGACGAGACCGTTGGCCTGAGGCCAGTAAGGTGGCGTGTTGACGTGTTCGATGCCGAGTCGTTTGTGAAGCGAAGCGGTCTTCTTGTTCACGAATCCTCTGGCTTGGTCGGTGATGATTACCTCTGGGACGCCGAAACGTGGAATCCATCTATTGAGTAGATAATCAATGTAGTATGTCGATGCCGTACTTGGCACTGCTATTGCATCCATATAGCGTGTCGCGTGATCGATGCATACCAAGACGTAACCCTCGTCTTCACTGTCATTAATTGGACCAAGGTGATCCAAGGAGATAACAGTGTTGGGGTCGTTCGGAATTTCTCGTGGGTGGAGGCAGCCTCGATTTCGTTTTGTTCTTGCGTTTATAGTCTGGCAGGTAGGACAGGACTGAACGTATGTCTTGACATCCTTTGACATGGAAGGCCACCAATATTTGCGTTCGATGAGGTCCTTCGTTTTCGTTGCGCCGAGATGTCCGTTACTGTCGTGGAAAATCTTCATGACTGTGTCGCGCAGAGCTCCCGGTACAATAATTTTCTTCGATGAACGCCCCTTGTTGACGATTTCTTTGGTCAGAATGCCGTCGTCCATCTTAAAAGCGCTGTCTCGTCTCTGGCTGTCCTCCGTGAACCTGCGGCAGTCCGCGTCCAAAGCTTGGAATTTCCGCAGCGTCTCGTGATTGCCGGTGATGATGGTTTGAAGTACGTAGCCTTTCGCACCCTCCGTTTCGAGAATGTCTCCTGACATTCTTTCCGTTTCTGTCAGGCGTGATAAAGCATCTGCGGCGGTGTTGAGTCGGCCTGGGCGATGCAACACGTCGAAAGTGTAGTCGGCCAAGTCGAGCATCCAGCGAGCAAATCGTCGATTGATTGCTCCCTTCTTCATGAGGTACGTTAGGCTGAAGTTGTCCGTGAAGACGGTGAACCGTGGTCCTCCTCGTAGATACAAAGCGAATTTCTCTGTTAGAGCCCAGTGCAGCGCCATGCATTCCAGTAGGTTGGAATGAAGCTTAGAGTCGTGTTCGTTGAGCGCTTTGCTTGCATACTCGATCACTCGTTCCTTTCCGTCTTGGAGCTGAGTCAGTACAGCTCCCAGTCCCGTTTGGCAGGCGTCGACGTGGACTCGTGTCTGACATTCGGGACGAAACGTTGACAAAATTGGGGGACTCTTCAGCGTGCTTTTGAGGTTGTCAACGATGCTTTCGTGTTCTGAAGTCCACTGAAATTCAGCCTGTTCCGCAACCAGATTCCGTAGAGGTCGTGTGATTTTCGAGAAGTTCGGAATGAATTTGCGATAGTGGTTCGCAAATTGCAAGAAGGAGTATAGCTTCTTAGCGTTGACGTGCGGCTCAAACTTATCAATGGCTGCGATGCGTGAACCGTCTGGAATTCGGCCTTCCAGTGAGATCTCGTAGCCAAGAAAGTTGATGCTGCTGCGTATGAACTGGCATTTACGGATGTCCATCTTGAGTCCATTGATCTTGATTCGAGCTAAAGCTTCTTCTAGAAGTTCCAAAGCTTCTTGAATCGTGCGTGCGCCTTGACCAACATCGTCCATGTAGGTTGCCGTACGTGGTAGACCGTCGAATGTGTGGCGCATTATTTTCTGCATTGTTTGTGGCGCTTTGCAGAAACCGAACGCCATCCTGAGATATTCGTACTTCCCATCTGGGGTGACAAATGCTGTTTTGTGCACGTCGTCCTCCTTCACTCGAACTGTCAAGAAGGCAGCCTTTACATCCATGACCGTGAAGTACTGCGCTTTGTCCGCTGTGATATCAAAGATGACGTCTTCCATCACAGGCATCGGATACGTTGGGTTTATGGTCTTCTCGTTTAGCTTTCTGTAGTCGTGCACCATGCGTCGAGGTGTGGTCGGGTGATTCGGTTGGTCAACCACAATCGTCGGTGCGGCATACTCGCTTTCGCTTGGACGAACGATGTCTTTCTTTAAGTATTCGTTGACTTGCTCTTTCATAAAGTTACGATCCGCTGGAGAGCATCTGTAGGGTCGTGAAGCAACCGGTATGTTGTCTCGTAGTTCGATAGAGTGCTCGATGTGTGGACAAAGTCCAATCGGGCTTGTTTTGCTCGCGAAAACCGAAGAGTTTTTCAGGAGCAACGCTCTCAACTGATCACGTTCTTCGTTTGTCGCGTCTGTTGTCATCGAGGAAACGGCAGTTTCGATACCTTCACGGGTGACTGGGTCTATTTCGATTTCTAGGCCCTCGATGCGTACGAAGTCCGTTCTTTCGTTTTCACGGTGACGGCAGAACGAGGCTATGAGTGTCTCTCCAATTTCATCCGGTTTCGATGAACTGGTTGGATCGTGGACTGCGAAAGTTGGGCACTGTTTGTCCTCTTTCGCTACGTTAACGAGCGTGACGTCATTCGTTGGATGAAACGTGACTTCAACGTTGGCGTTTCGTCGCCAGTCTGAACCAAGAATGATGTCCAAAGGCTTCGGAAGAGGGCTTACCACAACGTTCGACAGTGTTGTGCGTGTGTTGCCTACCGTAATGTCAATAGTTGCTGAAAGCTTGGGCTGGATGGTCCTGTCCAATATTTCGATGCGGTCTTGCGATTTCCAGTGGGTGACGGGTGTATCTGGAGGCAATGCTTCAGCAGAGATTAGTGACACGTTGGCACCACTGTCGATGCAAACTTTCACTGGTGTGGAGTTGTTCAAAAGTCCGTCTACGATCGGCAGCGTTCCACCAGATGATTGCAAAAAGCAATTCGCTTGCCGGCTGGAACTGTGGCGTCTATCGTCGGGCGCTGGTTGCGATCGACGCTTTTCTTCAGCTCGTAGTGTGGCGCTCGTTTTCGGTTTTGGGCACTGGCGGGATAGATGACCAGGCTCGTTGCAATTATAACAGGGTCTTCCGGTTGGTGCCCTGAATGGTGAGAAACTGTTCGTTCCCGAACCCACACGTTCTGATTTTTTTGGTTCGTTGGATTTGGTGTTTTGTCGTCAGTTTGGTCGCGTTCCGTTGATCGGCGGCAGTCTAGCATGGTTGCTCTGTCGATGAGGTCGATGACCGAAGTGCAACATTGCGCTGCCAACGGGTTGGCCCATTTGTCGTCCGTGATTCCAGCGAGAATGAGTGAAATTCTTTCTTCCGTTGCGAGGTTGTACGGTGCTTTCTCAAGCATGGCATTCTTCGCGTAAACGTACTCGGTTATGGTTTCGTTTTCGCGCAGCGTTCGTTGGGCTTGGTAGTTAAGGAACTCCTGCATGGTCATTTTGCGTTTGAAGCGTTCTGTTAGTGCTTCTTTCCATGCATCCCAAGTTTCTATTTTTCTGCCATAGCTCGTGTGCCAGTCGCGGGCAGGACCCTTCAACCGAGAGATCGCGTTCACCAAAGTCAGTGATGGAGTCCAGTGGGCTAGCGATGCGATGCGCTCGGTCTCCGCTGTCCAGGCCTTTACGTCTGCTCTTACTGAGCCGTCGAAGAAAGCAATGGCTGTGGAAGTATCGCTCGTTGAGTGGACCTGCAGAGGCTGCTGCGCTCGTGCTAAGCATTCGGCTATTGTAACTTGAGACTCGACCATCATAGCCATTAATCGAGCCATATCGTTCGTCTCCGATGGGGTTCTGCGGACTCCCAAAGTTTCGTCTCGTGCGTCAGCAGGCGTAACGTGCCGTGGAGTATCAAGGGTTGACTCACGTTGTTCGTCGATGCGCCCGGTATCAACTTGGTCGTCGTGACGTTGGCCAACTTGTTCCGAAGGGCGCTCGATGGCTGTTGCCATGAGGATCTGGAGCTGAGACTTCAAAGCGTCGACATCAGCTTGCAGCTTTTTGTTGGTAGCCGCCAGGCTCTCCATGCTTGCCAGCCGTTCGTTGCTGGTGTTGCGTAGCATCGTCAGAGAGTCGAGGGTACCGTCAGCTCGTCGCCGTGCGTTGTCTTCGAGAAGCCTTTTCACAAGTTCACTCTTGTTGCCCGTGTGACGCAAAAGGCGAAACTTGAGTTCGTCGGTCAGCTCTTTCTTTGTGAACAATTCCAGGGAACTGGCGTCTTCAGATGAAAGGAGGTCAGACCCCGGAGTCGGGCGTGTCCGAGTTGAGTCAGCGTCGTGGGACCCTTGCGTCGAGTGCTCCGCCATTCTCCGTCCGCTTCAATTTTGGTTGCCGATAATTTCGGGTAACGGGGCTTCAATTGTCGCCGTGAAGTTCCGTAGTCGGCTGCGCCATGTCAGAGTGGCCGGTTTTAGTAAGGACTTGTCTTGGAAGAGATTAAACTGTTTAATGACAGGAAAACTGATTACATTGCGTTATAGGATAGGGAAATAGCACTGAAACGTCCGTCGCGATGCGCTGCGGTGGGGCGACTCTCCCCGCACGAAGTTCAGTTTACCCTCGCAAGCGAGGGTCCGAAATCCGAACCACTCGTACACAGCACGTATGAACGCGGGCGCCGCTCGGGGCCGCGTGATGGTATGTATAAACACTGGCGGCGTCTCGGGGAGGCGTTGGCGGCGTAAGCTGCGGCGGTGTCGTATACGCTGCAGGGCCGTCTTCTCCGCTTTTCGTTCGTTCTTCTATTTTCTTTCGTTCGTCACCCCCAGCGAATTCTTCGTAGCCCCTGACATTGGGACTTTCTTTCCGGCAAACGCGATGACCACCGACCGAGATCGCCCGATGCGATTTGCTTGTAATGCCGTGGGGTTATAGTCCTGCACGACTTGCTGTTGGATGTCCATGGCCGTGTCCTCGAGAGGAATGCCCCGAATCACGCTTTAACGGTTCCATACGGTGCCACCTCGTATGTACTGACCTCATATGCAGTTCCCCTGACGTCGATGCGCTCGACCGCCGCGTAACGGTCAGCGTTCTCCCGCCGGGGGGGGCTTATTACGAGAATGTTCTGGTGCCCGTTGGGGCAGACGACGTCCTCTCTTGCTTCTTTTGCTGCGACCTGCGCTGCCGCCGCCAGAGATCGACTTAATTCTACTTTAGTCACTTCACTAACGCAGAGCCCGCCACGTGGTCGGACGACGATCTTCATGTCGCCTCGCGGGAGCTCCGGCATCCGTGACTTCTTCAGTAGCCTTCCCTTGTGAATAGGCGGGCGCTTTGTACGCTCCGCTCCGTCCACGCCCGTCCTTGAGCTGCAGCTGGTGTCTCCGATGACGTCAGGCGTGGCCTTAGCCGCCTCGCCTCCGGTGCCGTGCGGCGCCACCGATTTCTTCAACTTTTCCTCGGCCGTCTTCCAGCCGTTGGCTCGCGTGCATAAAGCCGGGTCAACTTCCTCCCCGTCGACTTCTATGTGCATGGCCGAAGCCATCTCTTCCGACAGCCGAGTAGCTCCCGCTGTCGCTATAAGGGTGCGCCCGAGACCCGCCTCGACCCCGGCGTGGCCGAATTCGAGGTTAGGGTTAGCGCGGCGGCGGCAGCCGATTTCACTGAAAGTCCTCTACAATGCAAATCCGAGATCTCCCACCTGTGAAATTGGTGTCCACATGGTCGGGAAGACTTCACGGAGGTTTTGGTGAAAGAATCCGGTCAATTAGGATGAAATAATCGCCGTGGTCGCGGTCGAAAGACGGAGCGAGGTAAACATGGGTCTGTACTCCGTCTTCTTCTTCTTCCCTGCATCAGATCTAATATTGCCTTGTATGCCCGAGTGACCAGGCAGCCACTGAAGATAGATGGCATGACCTTCGCGCACTGCCATTGTGTGAATTTCGCCATTTTCACATACAAGCTGACTGTGGTTGTTGTGAAGCTTTCGGAGGGCTTGCAAGGCACTGCGAGAGTCGAGGGATGTTACCCATTGCTGGGCATGACGTCCGGTGATGTAGTGAAGTGCAGCACTTACAGCTGCCAGTTCAGTAGCAGTCGAGGATGTTTCGTGGCTAAGTTTTCTTTGGATAGTGCACCGGGCTGCTGGTATCCACACGCCGATGGCGGATGAGCCCCGGCGAACCGAGCCATCCGCATAAACATGTGTGTATCCTTTGTAGGTACTGGAGATATACTCGATTGTGAAGAACTTGAGGGCGGCCGCGGGCATGGCGGACTTTTTGCTGATTCCGGGTATTGTTAATTGTGCAAATTTTCTGTGCCGCCATTATCCACGGTGCTACTATCGACTTCTGGAATCTGAAAATTCGCTGGAAGCAGGCGTCTAACATGCTGTGCTGAGATGTCTGCCAAAGGATGCGTGTGTCATCGAGTCAAATGGCGCAAATACGTTCGAAGGACCTCTTGGCGTTGTAGCACTGTGGCGGAAAACCACCGAGCTTCGCACAGAGTTCCAACCGTCGATGTGCATTTAGGCAAACCCAGGCAGGTGCACATAGCTTTTGCCAGCACTGAGTCTATGACTTCAGGCTTGTAGGCGATAGCTGATGTAGGGCCGGCAGGCTGTAACGCAAGAGGCCGACAAAAAGGCCTTTATATAGGCAAAAAAGGGAGGATACAGGGCAGCCCCACGACTTTCCACAGAGCATACGCAGAATGCGCACAAAACACAGAAGCCGTTCCTTCAGTCGCCGAATATGTGGAGCCCATGACATTGACCGGTCAAACGTCACTCCGAGAAACTTGTGGGTCTCGACATAAGGTATTGGAGTACCTCCTACGGTAAGTGTATAACGAGAAGCATCGCGCCGCGTGAATGCCATCGCAGCACACTTCTCCGAGGAAAAAATGAGACCACAGCATCTGAGATATTTTCTTATCTTCACAATTGCCTTCTGGAGTGCGGCGCGAATGTTTCGAATGTTCCTGCCTGAAACCCAGATGCAGATGTCGTCTGCGTAGAGTGAAATGCTAACATCTTTGGGCAGGACTGTTGGGAGGCGTATGAGACACATGCTAAAAAGCGTCACTGAAGCCAACATACTAAAGGACAATTTAACAGAAGACCGAAACACCAGCCAGTCAGTATAACGTTGTACCCGTGTATGCGGAATACCTGGGTATCAAGTTAACTGTACGTAGGTGTGTACGTGGTCGCCTGCATTTGTTTCCTAAAGAAAGTTGATAGAAGCGCGAAAACTTACTAACGTCAAAATTGCGTCGAAAGTGCGTCAAAGCGTTCGCTGAAAGTGCGTCCTGTCGATCGTCAAAACTTCAATGAGCAAAATAGCAAACGAAGAACAAACTCATTCGAGAATTTTTCGCACCCTAAATAAGCGCGTCTACGAACGATCTAAATGAATACGTGGTTTATGAAACAAATGTACACTATTGTACTCCTTCTTCATGATCAAGGCGAGTATTGTCTTACCTAGAACGGTTCCTTTTTCGAGATTTTCAAGTTAACGTTTTGACACAAAGCAAGCCCGGGTTCACAGAGCACGCGCTGTGCGCCCAGAGATCTTATTAGAGCTTTTCGGTCGGCCAGGCGGTCTATGGGGAAATGCATTAGTTCTTTAACAGGATGCCATCGGCTCCACAAAGAAAGCTTTCGCTTTAAAAAAGTTTCTTGAAGTTAATTGGAGGATCTTTAATCTCGTCTTTAGTGTCCCTAGATAAGATACAGAGTACCATCGCTCAGGCACGCAAGTAAGTAACGGCGGCCATTTTTGTGCTTATTAGGGTTGCAAGATTCCCGCCTCTGCGGCCTCACCGCTAACTTTGACGAGGCCATTTCTAAACAACACTGACGAAGACACAGCAACGCGGCGTCTTCGGAACCCCTTCTGCAACTGAAATGCTGCGAAGTGAGTATTTTTGATTCGCATTCGAAACGACGCCAGTCGCGCGCAGCCCCAGAGCAGGGGTTACAAGCTGAGACTGCCACAGTTGACCGATAGAAAACGCATAAACAACAAAATGGCGGTGCCCATGAACCTTCGCTGTGTCAGCAAATATCACGTGATGCGAACTGACCAATGATCATTGCGGCGGCACGGAACAATATGAGAAAAGAGTGTCGATACTCTGTAACCTTGTCTGGTGACACTACTCATCCCTGTCCATCACGAACTCGATGCTAGGTAGGTGCACGTGACTTGCTATGTTTTCAGAAGCACACAACGCGGCGTTCATCACAAGTACACCTACTCGTACACCGTGCTAGCCGTGCTTAGCGCTCTAACTGTCTCCGAGGCCCCGTTTGTTCGCTTAGAGCAGCGGCATTAGCTGCCGTTTGTGGCCGACCAGTATCGGCATTTCGTCGCCCCCATTTACATTCCTTCCTCTTTAGCCACCCGCGCTGGCTGGTATTGCGGCGACCGGCACAAGTCACCGCAATAGTCTTGTCTTCCGGCATGGAGTATCGCAAACACACAGTGATGCATGCACACGAAGGAATAAAACGGCGGGAAAGACGGGGACGAACTTCGAACTTTATTTTTGCATGAAACGACAGCACATATATATACTTCCCACAGGTATCACCAGCAAGCGAATCAACAGCCGCACCGCCTTTTTTGATGTAACCGAAATCACGTGTCAGTTAATTCCGATTGCATCATACCAATCCCGATTGCACCCTCTGTTCTGTCGTTTCATGCAAAAGTATAGTTGGAAGTTCCGCTCATCCAGTCACCCTCTTGTCTTGCTCCTGGTCTTTCACGCAGTTTTATTCCTTCATGTGTCCCGAACCGACTTCCCAGCCACCAAATCTGATTACGTCCCTACGTGCATTTCTCGGAAAAGGGACCTTGGTGGCCTACAACTTGACAAAATAGCAAACGTAATGAGGGCTTTGCGAAAACTAGCTGGGCAAGACTAAAAGACATTTTGTGCCTTCAGAATGCAAGCGTGCTTCACAACGCCCGAGAACACAATATACGACGCCGAAATGGCTCGAAAGGTTTTATGCAGTTGAATCTCGATTTAATGAACTCACCGGGACCTGGAAACTATTTAGTTTAATCAGGAACTTCGTAAAGGCGAGAGAACGTCAAATTTCGTTCGAGAGAGCGACAAATTTATTGCCTAGTCGAAAAGCTCGTGATCTTCGTATACGCGCGCTTCGTGAACAGTGGGAGCACAAACCCCTCGTAGCAGACCAGTAAAGTCAAGGCGCCCTCGGCACCCCCGCGTGCCCCAGCAAACCACCTCAGAAAATCGACGACGTCTATCACCTTGCTTGGTGTGGCCACAGGAGCTTCAACAGTATCCGGATCGTTCGCATCTTCAGACTCGTTTTGTGCGCAGGAAAGAAGCTGCACTGTCTCTTCGTCGTCGAAAACTTCTGTTGTGCCAGTATCAGTGTCCGCGTCGGCGTCGGTGTTCACGGAATCGTTCAAGTTCAAATCAGCGGCCACCTCGTCTCACCGACGGAGCTCTTCCGAAAAACTGAGCGATGCCTCTTCCTGTTCGTGTTGCGGGCTTGTGGAGCCTGGCGCAGCCTCGGAAGTAGAAATGAGTAAGCTTCTTTGGCAGTAAGAACGAAGTGTGCTACCGCTCCTACGCTGGCAGCACACAGCCAGGCATTCTAGACGCCATAAATTTGTAAAACCACTTTTTCTATGCATCTTTTTTTTTTTTTTTTTTTGCGGCGAAGTTTGCTTCGTTATTTCGAGTACGTAAAAGCATTAACACTATGGGCAACTTCAGGGGCAATTCAAATTTGTTCGTTAAATCGGGAACTTCGTAAAATCGGGTTCCGTAAAATCGAGTTTAATCTGTAGTACTTTCTCAGCTCTCAAAATATTGGATATCGGCTGTTTCGTGGCTATTATCGACATTTTTTACTGCTGACGTATAGCTTCCATCTGATAAACTGCTACGTGTGCGTGCAGACTTCTAATGCACATTTAAAAATGCAACAACCCTGTTGTTAGTGGGAATCGAAGCTATAGCACACCGGCTCTGGAGTGTGGGTTCTAACCGCTCACTAACAACCATTTTTATGTTTGTTATTAGCACTCGGCTACGACTCCTTCACTGATAATGATGAATTGTCGTGGTTTTATTGACTAGCTGATTGCGCGATACATCGTGCCAGTGGGAGTCCCAAGGGGGGGGGGGGGGGGGGGGGCGCGGGGGGCAATCGCCCCCCCCCCCCCCCTCAGAGAGGTCCTCAGCTTCTTATTTTTTTGTCTTTTAAGCATTCCACTTGCCCGAGGTTAAATACCACTGTTGCGACCGTCAGAAATGCGGGCTCAAGCCATCCGTTGCACCACCTAAAAGGCGCCAAAAACCACTGTGTAGCTAAGTGATTTGTGCACAAGCGGGTTACACCGCATACGCGCACACGCCTGCATGGTTATCACCTCCTCCACAGAACTGGCGCACCCCTCCCCCCCCCCAAAAAAAAAAATTCGCCCCCCCCCCCCCCCCAAAACCAATTTCTGGGACAACTACTGCACCGTGGTTCGTATAATGTGCCTCAACCGGAGCTGCACGAACGAACACACGCCATTGCTGCAGATGAATCTGCAGAGGCTCATTTGGTCGGGGCTATCCGACGTGCATCCACTTTTAGTAACATGTCCGCGGGTAATTGGCAAAAAAATGCTGTAAGCCAGTCGCTTTCTATACAGACTTCTCCGCACCAATACGTGACATGTGACACCTTTAAAATTGCCCAAGAATAAAAGAAGACTCCGTACACCAACCTAGGAGTTTTACCTTGCTGGCTTGCTTGGTGCAGCTGTTCCTTCTCGCATTTTCAGTGCGGATCACTTTAGGGGCCCGGCTTGTAGCCGTAGCTCGTCCCGGGTCACGGTATCTAGCCAGCGTCACAGTAACGCGTCCTCACCCACCAAAACCGAGGCTTCGAAAAGATCACCGCTTCTCCCGATAGGGATCGAACTTGGGTCCCCCGCGTTGCGAAGCCGATGTCAAACCAATTTCTCGACGCAAGCACACGTTATTCATATGTAAAGTGTTAGGGGTGGTCTTTGCGCGGCGCTGTTGCCACGGACGCTGCCATTGCTAGGCCGCAAATAAGTACCGAATATCATAAACTAGGAAAAATACGAATTACTGCATTAATTACCCCTATTTAATGAAGATCCAATTGTCTTTTTAAATTCAATTTCAGGGGCTGCGGAACCCTCTCTTGCATAACGTTGGTATCAATGCCAAAATAATACTGAAATTAGTCAAGATAGTGCGCCACAGCCCCATTGGCGAATCACTGCTCCGCACTTGAGAGCTTTCTCGTTGAGTGGAAGTGCTTCAATTTTCACACGAAAGTGTTTTATTCCGGGACACACGACGATTTCACTGACGTCATATCCGTCACGGAAATGACACCAGTACAACAAAGCAAGCGGCCTGTAAAGGGTGCACCCCTGCACACAGGGTGTTCTTGCGGGGAAGCAACCTTTAATACTAAAGAGTACGTTATACTTAGGGTTGTTCGTTTTCGGGTTTTATATTTAAACCCGAGACAGTCTTATGCCGGGATACACCAAGATTTCACCGAAGTCGGAGAAGTTGCCAACACACCTTTGCCGAAGCGACCCACCAGCAGGAAGTCGCTCGCCAAGCACACCCACAAGACAGCCGCTGACCCGCAAATCATGCTCAGCTGCAGATTTCACTGCACATTTCTCTTTTTACCGATTCCTTGACAGGGGAGTCAACCACAGTTTTTATGCACTCGACTGCCCTCTCAGGGGCACGTCCGGCGTTTTTTACAGCGGAGCGACTTAAGGCTTAAACTTCGACCAAAGTGGCGTTCACCTACAGGGTGTGTAAGAAAAAGGCTCTTTGACAAAATCTAATCTTGCGGGAAAGCCAAATTTCTGGTGGATGTATCTCTGAAAATCTAATGCAGGTATGTTGAAAAAAAAAATCATTCTGAAATTGGCCGCTAAGACGGCTCTCTTGTTACGCCGAGTTTCATCCATTTGTCATAATTAGTTAGTTCACAGTGAAGCTGCAAACGTTACAGAATTCCCGACTTCTGTCAATACACTGCCTTCTAAGGAGAGAGTATGGTTACAGAAAATGGCTCAACTCTCGTTTTATGGAAACGATGCGAAAAGAAAATGATATGGCAATTACATTACGCCGAGTTTTATCTGCTTATCGTAAGTCCGTAGTTCACAGTAAAGTTGTAAATATTGTGTAGTTACTGTCTGCTGTCAGTACATCGCCTTCTATGGGAGGGAAACGGACATCCCAATGCTATTACGCTAGAATAAAACTCGACACCGTCCAGGCTTCATTAAGCAAATTAACTAATTGATATGATCAATCGGAAATTACAAACGACGCTTTTGTTTCGTGCCCTTCTTGGATTGCATCAGCCTCCTCTCGTCATCCTTATTCACAGAGTGGAACGGCGCTCTATTTTGTTTCTTCTCGTCTCTTAAATGAAATTACGCCTGCAAACTTGTCTAAATAGTGGCATAAAAGATGACAAAAGTTGAACTAAAATACAATACCGGGACAAATTCGAGATAGCCTACTACGTTTTTCGCGGTCTCGTCGTGCTAAAATCTTTAGACGGTCGTTCTCGTAGCCGCAACTTACCCCGTGTGGGAACGAAAAAAAAAGAATGTTTTGATCAGAACGCGAATAGCGGTTTGTTTTCTGAGCAAAAAACCGCCGGCGTGACCACGTCCGGTTCTGCGGAGTACGAACTGCCCTGCCAGGCAGGCACAAAGATCGATGAGGTCAATATCGGCTCTAAGGAAGGGTTATTTTCGTAATGTTGAACCACGTGCAACCAAGTTGCTTGTGATTGTTGGTAAAGTAAATATATCACCTTTTTGATCATTGCAGGCTTGCTATTGTGTTCCTAAAACGACGTTGAACGTCACTCCGGATTGCAGGTGCTATGACTGGCGCAAGGGAATACTTACCTATGTTTCTTGTCGCGATTCAATGTCCGGCTGGCCGGCTATTCCTTCACCGGCCATGAAGCAAGCGAAGCTACATCAAAGCCTCGTACCGCGTTAGTCTTCGCGCCCTTTTCTCCTTTTTCTCCTCCTTCCCCTACAAATGCTAAAAAACGGTAATATAACTTTAAACTTTCCACAAGAGCTCGGTTGGGAATCTTTCCGCGCAGTTAATTCGGCTCACACGTATATAAATAGAGCTGCACCAAGAGGATGGTGTAGTAATGATTCGTGTTTCTCCGCTTCCCCATTTCGTCCCTGTTTTTACGCGCTGTGCGAATGCGACGGAGGAGAGGGACGCGGAAACCGTAATCGGGTAAGTGCCGCACAAACACCAAATTCGGCTCTACGCACAATATATACCAGGATTGCTTACGACCTGTTTACCTTTCGCTGATGTATCGCCATTCTTCCAGCGATGTAAATATGGGATTTTTATGACAGCGGGTGGCTTTTGCTTTCTCGAGGTTTTCCTGTCTTGCCGGACAGTCACCGGACACTCTCGGATATGCTATCTATGTACATTCGACCTGATCACACAAACTGGGACACAATTCTTCCATTCGTTACGTTTGCTTATAATACTGCAGTTCATCGGACTACCGGCTACTCTATGTATTTCCTCGTATTCGGCCGCGACTTGTCTCTCATTCTGGACACCACATTTTTATCGGCTCCCTTGTCGACCTCAAGCCCCTTCTCAGAATAGTTCCTCTCCCGTGTCAACTATTGCCGTCGAGTGGCTCGTCTGCAGACTGAAGCCAGCCAGCACGACCGCAAGGACCACTACGACGCCAACCACCGTACTGTTCGATTCTGCCCTGGTGACGAAGTCTTACTTTGGACGCCCAGTCGAAGAGCAGGACTATGTGAAAAATTTCTTCACCGTTTCACAGGCCCGTACACAGTCCTTGAGGAAACATCCCCTTTCAACTATCGTGTCACGCCTAGTCGCGCTCCCTTGGACCGTCGCTACCGTGGCACAGAAATCGTGCACGTGTCACGGCTGAAGCCTTTTGTGCGCTGTACTTCATGAACATTGGCGGTCAGGCGCCCGCCTTTACTCGGAGGGGAAATTACTGTGAGCGCGTATGTCATACATACATACATACATACATACATACATACATACATACATACATACATACATGCATACATGCATGCATGCATACATACATACATACATACATACATACATACATACATACATACATACATACATACATACATACATACATACATGCATACATACATGCATACATGCATACATACATACATACGTACATACATACATACATACATACATACATACATACATGCATACATACATGCATACATGCATACATACATACATACGTACATACATACATACATACATACATACATACATACATACATACATACATACATACATACATACATACATACATACATACATACATACGTACGTACGTACGTACGTACGTACGTACGTACGTACATACATACATACATACATACATACATACATACATACATACATACATACATACATACACCTACATTGTAATTTTGCCCTGTTGCACCGAAGCGGAGCAGCCAGGTACACGTTGTTTTAGTCGGAACATTTTTGTCAAATGGCATGGTGTTTGTAATATTTTTATAGTCGCCTACAAAACCACTATTGTGAAGGGATTAGCAGCGAACCTTATTTATTACTTTCGAGTCATGCTTCGCATTTACCTCTCTGTATTTTTTTGTAAATGGGTAGACGCACATTGTACGCAAGTGTAATGGAAGGTAAACGTAGCCTGCGCAAGTACCACAACGAAAACACGTGCGACATAGTTTTTAAGGCGGCATCGATATCCTTATTAAATGCTAAGCGATATTTTACAGACCGGGAAAAAAACGGCTAAGGGCATGAAGTACGATGATGAATTGTCTGAAAGAGCAAGCGAGCAGGAGAACAAGCGAGCAAATTTATGGCGTAAAGCTTGATTGGGTGCTGTGGGAGTTTTCAGATTGTGTTTGGGCCCGTTGTGTTGGTGACTATAGTATTTCATGCATACTCGTAGACAAGCGCCCCGCAGCGGGTCTCGTGTAGGTTCGGCAGGATCGCGCTGTGGAGGGCATTAGCGAAGCTTGAAAACCCATGAGGATTGTGCAGAAGGACGACAGACATAGGGAAGACAACAGGACGAGCGCAACGAGCAACTGATTTATTCAGGGGCTTACGCCCCCAAACATCAGACAAACTTCGCGCATGCGGCGAACATACATATGCAAAACGCCTAGAAAGAACATGTTCCATCGTCGCACCCTACAAGCAAGACTGAAAAATCAGACTCTCTTTTATATAAAGCCAAGGATGTGTCACTCACGCAATTGCACGCATTCTTTATCAAGAAGGATTCCATAAACTCACGCGCGACATCGCTACTGCCCCGGCAAGAATCTTAATCTCATTCAGTCGCGGCCTGCACCCACTTTTTTTCGCAATTTCTGCAGTGCTCCGTCAAGCTAGTTCTACTGTCTATATCTCCCAATGTGCTCTTATGCTCCCCTGCACGATCATTCACGCACCGCCCAGTTTGGGAAATATAGGCCTTTCCGCATGTCAGTGGAATTTCGTACACGACGCGTTTCGTGAACTTTACAAAGGGCTTGGAATGTTTTTTGGCACAACCGCTCCTCCTGGCTTTCCCCCTTGCAGTGAGAGAACATAGCTGTCCCAGCTTCACAGGAGCTGAGGAAAGTATAGGTACTCCGTGCCTATCAGCCACATTTTTTTTATGGGCTGCCTTGTGCATGTATAGTACGACCACTGGCTTCGCACTTTCCCCTGAGTCTTAAAGTCTTAAAGTCTTGCACCTTAATGTCTTGCTTGTAAGGTGTGACGATGGAACATGTTCTTTCTAGGCATTTTACACATGTATGTTCAGCGCATGCGCCAATTGTGTCTTATATTTGGGGGCGTAAGCCCTTGAATAAATCAGTTGCTACTTGCGCTCGTCCTGTTGTCTTCCCTAATGATGTCGTCCTTCTGCGCAATCCTTAAGGCTTTTGAAATATCAGACCAACTAGCCCTTCAACAAATCTTGCTGATTAGCGCAGCTTTTTTAGGTATAAAGTTAAACTTACTATTGCTAATGGGTTGGCTTTATCGTACTCGCCAATTTCCCGATGTTTCATTCAGATTAAGATAGACAGGGTGGCCTGATGTTTCTGAAAGCCATACACGAGTTTGGGGGGCTGCTTGGTAACCTCGATAAAGCGTTCGATCTTCCTCAGAAAGGTCCTTTGCATCAGTTCTCCCGTGCCGGAAGTGAGAAAAGAGAAAAGTGGGCCAACTAATGCTTATGTTGAGCGGTTTGCTTCGTTTACGAATAACGTAGCCTTCAGCTTCCTACCATTTAACTGAAATTTCGCTTGTTTGCCCGTATTTGTTGACTTTGCAAGAAAGAGTTTTGGGGAACTTATCATCTAAATTGAATATTACGTTAAAGGTGATTTGATCTCCACTGGGAGCATTTCCTTTGCGACACTCGTCGAGTGCGGCCTTTATTTAGATCGTACATTTCACTAGCGGTGTATAACTTTGTCTTGGGTTCGTCGAAGTAGATAGAATGATGGGTCCCCGGGGTCGTCCGCACGTTGAGCCATGTTAGCTCTGTGTAGCGGTCTTGCTTCGTTCCGATGCACAGGTTTGAAATTCTAACCCTTTTCCGATGTGTGGTCTCCCTGCCCGAGTTCGTATCACTTTGTTATTTGGAAAGGTTTCATGTTTTGCGACGACACAGGCTGCCTTAATTTCTACGAAGATATGTAGTGCCGTCGCCCCAGTTGTAGTTCGATAAAACCGAGAAAGCCATAAAGTGAGCAAGCAAGGAAGCAGCCGGCATTTTCAGCAAGATGCATGGAGCCTCCATCATTCTTGGCAAATCCCTCCCGTGTGGCTGTTCCCGAAAATTTTTCGCTAATCGTAGAGATCACCTTCCAAATCAACCTGGCAACGAAATTAGCCTTAATAAAGTCCTCATCCAATCACTCGCATAGATATATGCCATTGGTGTGTATGACCTCGGGAAGGCTTTTTCTTTCGTGGACACTAGTCCACGCTAGAGATTGGTCTAGCAACATCCTGTGTTTTTACTCTTTTTCTTTCAGTATAGAAAACTGGCAAAAAACATGATCAATTATTCTTGGATTCCCTGAACTTCACAATATCATGCAACTTGCACATAAAACCCCGAAATTTCTTCCTGGTGAATCGTGGCTAAGAAGTGTAAAGTACCTGCAGAGAACCGAGTCCGCTTGGAGTAAATTCCGGGTAGCCAGTTCATCGATCTGCTCTTTTCAAACGGCGAAAACTTATCTCCCGTGCTGTTTAATTATACTCCCAAACAGGCGCCTCAGCACTCTCTCACCTAAAACCACCGAAAGGTGGTATACGGGGCGATACGCCATTCGATATACGTATTCCCGGTGATTAAAAAAAAGACCCCATTATGCATGCATGGGTGCTCATGGCCCGCACTCTCACGATGAAGCCAATCAGGAGCAGCGAAAAAGGGTTCAGGTGGCTGAGCTGAAAGCCACGCGCCGCCAAGCCAAGCGCGCAGGCTTTAGGCACAATGACAGCCGCCGCAGCAGTTCCTGAAAGGTGATCTGCGCCCCATCGAATATCGAGCCACGTGCTGAGTACGCTTCTGCGTCTCTCATTTAGCTACCCTGGCTTCTCGTTGTGTGCTGGGAATAGGCCTAGAAAATTCCAATGAAAGCTGGGGCGAAGAGATAAAAGGAAACCTAACGCAAGACTGTTTTTTTTTTATCTCTGCAGTGGCTTATCCTATTCCGCTCCACCGGTAGTAGCCGACGTCGTGCGAGAATGCGTGCTAGTTGTATGCTCCGAAAGCAGCGCTGTGTACGTGCGCTGAATGAAACAGACAAAGTGGACTATCGGTGGACGGAACCTCAAGAGACCGAGAAAGCATATTCCGTTGATCAGGAGTTTCATTTACAGAGAGCGTAGCAACTCTGCACTGTGCCTCGCGAACTGTAGGTAATGAGGAGAGCGGTACACTCTGGGCACAAGCTTTATTGTCCAAAAGTAAGGAGTGGATGCTTCTTTTCTAACTACTGCCGGAGGGTAGAAAATATCAGCAGTGCACTTACTCGTCCCGTCTGTAAAATGTAGTGGGTACTGCGACGTATTGCCGAGTCAGAAATGACTAAGTATTTGCTTGTTTTAACTGTCCGTGCCAATATTTAGGCTCGACAGGTTGCTTTTGGGGATGATGTAATTTCTGCGCACGGTTGTACGTGGACCACGTGGCTAGAGGAGGGTATAAATGTACGAGGCGAGGTGTAATGAAAATTGAGTTGGTAGTGTCAGCGCTTGTGTTTCGTCTTTCGTCCTTGTCTGTGTCCCGAGTTAAATTTAGGCTAACCAGTATTTAATCAATGATGTAATTCATCGCAAGTGCCGTTTTCCTGTTGCCACCTTTCTTTCCAAAGCAAGCGCAGTGTGCAGTCGTTTCTGCGCTTCCATGAAATGCTTACTTAAAGAGGAAATATCTCTCGCAACACCGAAAAACGACGCTAAGGCTTAAACCTAGCTGAACACAACTGCAAGCATAACGCGCCTGTTAGCAGGCGTTGCGGGGCCAGTGTGCGGAGTGAGCGCCAAAAACCAGTAAACCGCCAGCTATGGATACGGACAGTGTCGCGAACCGTAATGGCGCTGCATTTGCCCAACTATAGATGACGTTTCGAGGCTGTTCTAGGTACGGTTTACAGGCTAGTTGGAAAGTTTGAGATTAGAGTCTCACAAGATTTTATTTTACAATGCCTCGATACAAAGCTAACCTACCTCCATTCGTTTGTTTCGTTTAAGTGGTAGTTCTGTTTAACCAATTGCCTCTATTGAGATGCTGCTGTATGGTCAGCTCGTGCGCATTAGCACATGTGCGGCTTTTTTTTTTACTTTCCCGAAAGTTGGCTTTCCTGTAGGGCGCACTGGTGTACAACGACATCAGTGACGGCTTTAAAATGAGTTTCCACCCATCTTCGATATTATGAGTAAGCTCAGCTCTGTTGGGCACCTATACTTTCCTATAGTGGCTCACGATTTTTTTGTGTGTGTCCGTAAGCTCCATCCACATGGACAGTCTACCAGAAAAATCCGGCGTTGGCGGCATGCCAACGTCGGTACCCAAAATTTCATTTGCGGGTACCAAAATACTATTGGCTACGAGCGAGGGTATGCGCCCGCTTAGCATTTGCATTAGCTGGGACGAGTGATGTGGCTGCAAACGATCCAGCATCCTGACGTTTCTGTTGGGTTCCTGGCGGGCCGACGGTACGCCTAAAGTTACGCCTAACGTTGCGTTTGGAGGTATATGCGGCACATCCAGCATTACGTGAAATGAGTATGACGTTCGCACGTCGTGAGGCCCACCGGTACGGCTACGTGTCGTTAAGCCTGGATATAGGCTTAAGAAGGATGGTTGGCCCAGCTTTTATGTCAGTAACGGAGGGAAGGAGAAAAAGTCGCACAGCTAATAAAGGTGGTGAGGATAATTATAGGACATGTTCGGCCATTAGCCGCTAGCGTTTTCGCATTCTCTTCGTCTTTACACTTCCCTGGATAGGGAGTGCTAGGAACGGAAAAACAAAACTTTGTCGTCTTTCAATGGGACTTGCACCGAAGCGAGCATATACGCGGCAACTTTTCTTTTTTAACACGAAAGTGCTTTATTATCGGATACACAAAGATTTCACTGGCGTCATATCCGTCACGGAAATGACACCAGTACGACGGCGCAAGCGGCCTGCAAAAGATGCACCCCTGCGAGCAGGGTGTTCTTGCGGGGAAGCAACTTTTAGTACTATAGCGCTATACAGTATGTTATACTTAGGGTTGTTGGTATTCGTGGTTTATAAAGTCATTTATGCCGGTATACACGAAGATTTCGCTGACGTCATATCCGTCACGGAAATGACGCCAGTACACCTTTGCCGAAGCGACCCACCAGCAGGACGTCGCTCACTAAGCACACCCACAAGACAGCCGGCGAACCGCAAATCATGCTCAGTTTCAGATTTCGCTGCACAATTCACCTTCGTGTTTTACCGATTCCTATGACAGAGAAATCAACCACAGTTTTTTTTTGGACAAAACTCGCGTCATCGGGGAAAGACCCAGTCCAAAAGAGTAACGTATACCGGTACGCTGTGGTCTTTGCGGTAAAGCTAATAGTTATTTGACGTCTGTAGTGTCTTGCAGCGTTGCAGTAGTGATGCAGCGAGCTATATCATCAGAAAAAGGTTATTTGTTTTCTTCTGAAGGCCGAAATTACCTCTTTTTTTTTTCTCACGACGGAAACCAATGCGCTGCTAGACGGAAAGCCGAAAACGGGTGGATTAAAAACTCACAATCTCGACAGTCTTTGAATTCAAGATTTGATAACATTCTGAGCAGCCTCACACGATAGGAAGCGCCAATAGCGAGTCCCTTTTCGTACTGGGGGAAGCTTCTTGCGCGCAATAGTGCAATGCTGGAGGTCGTCCTGCGAGCGTCTTTTGTGGCCGCACGCATATCGAGAAGCAGGCAGCGAGTACGACGCCCTATGTACGTCCCGCGTATCTGTGTAAACAAGGCGGCACCGTGGGAACATTAGTGATGTGCGGGGGGTCGTCCTGATCGATGCATCGCGTAAACATCTCCGACGACATCTCTGTGCCTTGGGACCACTATGGGGGAGAGGGGGCGTGATAAAAAAACACACGCCTGTGAAAAGAAACGAATAAATAAGAGATAAACTACCGCCCCGTAGCAATGCTTTTTGTGGATGGACTTGGCTGCATTGATTGGCAGGGGCACGCGAAAGGGGGCGGAAAAATAGAGTGGAACATGAAGCATAGCTAGTAAAAGCAGCGCTCTCATATTTTCTTCTTTGTAGGACGCCAATCGATCCGGAGATAAATTGACGACTGAAGCGTACGTACGGTCAGCCAAGTCGGCGGACGCTGAGCTCAATACCAACTGCGGCCCATGGTCGGACGACACCCGTGCCTAGTCGTCGTTGGCGCGCTGCTTTTCAACGTCCTGTCTGGCTCTTGACGGACGCAGCTCTCACCTCCTCCTGCTCGTGCCGTCACCCCACCAACTCAACCAGGGCCTTGGTTGCACGTTACTGACAACGGAGGTTCGATTGGTTGCGGGTCCAACTGCGGCGTTAGGTCACGTTAGTTTAAGGACGTCTAAGACAACCTTTTAACGGAACATGCGGGGAGGAAACAGATAATTTATACAGACGCCTGCTTTCGTGTTCAAGGTGACCCCTCGTTTCTTCTCTGCCGGGCTGGATGTCGTCTCCGTCCGATGACCATGTCAGACGAAGAAAAAGTTGGCTTCGTCGTCGCTTCTATTCTTCGACCGCCGCTCTATTTGCGCGCCTGGTGTTGATGGTTTACTGGGGACTTTTCTGCGAGAGACAGACAGGTTGGCGGCACGTGCATTTCATTAGCGCCAATTTTACTCAGGCCGCCTGCCAAGCCTTTGGGGAATAAATAAAAGGGCGTTGGCACGAGCGCAAAGCAACGTTCTACATTTCACTACCCACGTTAATTGGATGCGAACGTATTTTAATATCATGCAGATTTCGTTGACCGCGCCTACTTCAATCATCGCAAGCATCCGGTCGAACCAACATTTGCAATCATCGTGATGATCAGTTCACACTGTTCAAAACCATCGCAATTCGCACGTCCACAACAATTACAATTGCAAGTCATTGTCGTAATCACTAGCTTTCAAATAACTTCGAAGTGATCATTATAATCTGCACGCTAGGAAGCGTAGTATCGCGGATACTGTTTTAAAAATTAGAAGGCAAACACCTTGTGCGGAGGAATGATTAAATTATCCTATTTTGTTGTTTCTCACTTCATTCCTATCCCATCCATTTGATAAACGTAATTAATATAAATGAATCTCCCACAGCCTCCTGTAAATGCTGCAATAAAAATGAGATCCTGTCAGTTGATTTTATCGTATTATCTGTGAAGCTGCGTTGATAAGTTTTTCCGGGTTTATACTCACTGGCTAAAATATTTTTGGCCAATCCTCATTTATAACACTGTCCTATAAAATACTATACACAATGCGAATGACTGAGAGGCATAGCTAGAAAAAGGTTACACCCCCCTCATGAGACCTCCTTCATCCCTGTCGCATGAGCAAGAAACCAGTTCCCCTTCCCACCCAAATCATTCTTGTCCGGGAATTTCAAACACAGCACATGACGAACCCTGGCATTGCCATCGCTGCCCATTGACTGACGTCTAACAGTGTTAACCGTTCAATATGTTCTGCAAACTCGAGCGCCGGCCGGACACGCATCAGTGCAGGTCCCAGCCAGTAAGTGGTCAGTTTGCTCTGTGCAACACTGGCGACGAATGATCGCTGCCAGAAAACTACGGCGGCCTAAAAGGGCAAAAAACAACAGTGTGCACGTTGATCCCTTCTCGATTCAGTGTCCAGTGAAACTGGCCAAAATTTGAATGCAGAGTCAGAGAAGCTTTGGTACAAATTATGAAATACCATAGCGGTAATCCCCATTTCGGTTAACGTTATTTCTTCTCTCTCATTGAGGAAGTAGAAACTTTGTTCGAGCCCCTTTGACTGGCAGTCTGAAGGCGGTAACGTTTTTTAACCGCCTAGACCAGGACGACGAGAGGTCGCCAATGTCCGGGCTGTTGGGGCGCTTGCAGGGGCGAGGCAGGAGAGGAATTGCAACCCCTCCCGTAAAACGAAACAACGGTCTATCTCCGTTCTTGACTCACCTGAGGAGGAGGGACGTGTTGAGGAGCAGAAATGTGGACAGTTGGGCGGGTTCGTGATTTTACATCATGGTGGCAAAACAGCGCAGCTTGTACTGTAGGCAGAATATGAAGAACACGGGATGAGAGAGGGAGAGAAAGTATGAACTTTTATTTGGAGCAAGAGTTGTTGGGGCGTCCTCCCGGTGTGGGGCCTCCTGGTCGACGTAGCCCGGAGCTTCACTGGTCGTGCCGGGCCTCACCACCAGCTGACGGTGAGGTACGGGGACTGGTCCGAGCTGGTCAGCTGACCCACCCACTGCTCGTAGGTTGGGTGGGGATTAAGGTAAGGGATAGGGTGGGTTTGCACTTCCATACCATGTGGTATTGAGTGCAGAG
Source organism: Haemaphysalis longicornis (assembly GCF_048455015.1). Classification (NCBI taxonomy): domain Eukaryota; kingdom Metazoa; phylum Arthropoda; class Arachnida; order Ixodida; family Ixodidae; genus Haemaphysalis; species Haemaphysalis longicornis. The sequence continues at coordinate 202,658,850 of NW_027526295.1, read as the reverse complement.
CAGGGGGTGGAACTTGAGGTATGCATTTTAGTTTTTTTAGTTATTTACATTAGCGATGACCACGGCGCACACGAAAGGTTTCGGCGGCCCGGGGTATTAACGGCACCGCTGCATATCCCTCATCACAGAGTCAAGCGCCTAGGAGCATACAAGTCAGACGGTCTCGAAACCCGCAACTTTAAAGACCGGATCTGAATACCGTGGCCTCCTCACCTAGATGAAGGACTCTGAGCTCGATGCTCTTTTGAGGACATTTCCCTGGCCTAGTGGCCATCCTGTTACCGCAGCTTTCTAATGTTGGAATGTTATTCGCAAAATGGATGGAACAAATGTCTTTTTGTAGACATGACATAGCTAGATTGCTGCAAAGAGGTCTCAGGCCTATTAAAAACGCGCAAAAAACGAAGGAATAAAAGTAGAGTACGGAAAAGATGTGGCAATGTGATAGTTGCGGAAGGCGTGCTGCTGCCGCCCTATTCTCCCGATCCGTCGGGACGCGGCACAAAACCGCCATCAACTGTGTCGAAGCCTTCAGGGGTTTCGGTTACTATACAGCTCGTGTAGGAACTGCTTGTTGCTGTTTTTTATTCGTTCGGACGTTGTCATTCATTTGATCGTGATACGTTTATACGTGTGTTTTAAGATCGTAAAAATAACTAGTACAAGTCTTGTGACAACAAGCTCGCTTTATCAAGCTAGACAAACGAGCCCCCGCCGAGAATATCTCTAGCAGATAGAGTAGATATACGCTTCGCATCTACTGAGCAATCCTCGGGGGATCTCTTTGTTTTGGATTCGCATGTATTACGTTTTTGGTGAACGTGGATACTGCCTATTTCTACGAGCCTCTTGGGCACCATGCATGTGCAGGCAAAGTACGTACGCATCGGAGAGCGCCAACGCCGAATCCTCTGCGGTCTTCTCGTTTGTCAGGCTGACACAGCAGGGAACCGGGTAAGGCCATCCCTTCTAATCCACGGGAGCAGAAGCTGCTACGTACTAGAATAGGGGAGAGCAGAGAGATGTTTTATTAACATGGCAGGCAGGGTTCCCACTTCCTGTTTTATACTTCCGTGCACGTTGTCATGCATCCCCGTAGGCCTTATGTGTGACAGCTGTATACTAGACACACAAATGCATCGGTGGTTCTAGAACCGCTCCTGGCTCATAGTGCGTCTGTGATGGAGTTGCGGTGTCCGAGTGAGGGAGCGGGCCTCGGGGACGGCGGTGCCGGCGGATTGGCAGTCGTCGACGTGTCGACGCGAAAAGATTGTTTCTGGCGCAGACCTCCCGGAGAGGCGACGCGCGTCGAATATCTCCGCTGCTGCAAGAAAAAAGGATGCGACGTGACGGGTTGGACATCTCGGGTGCCAATCGAAACAGGTTGCCCTGGCGTGGTTCGTGTAAGAGACAGATCGGAAGCGTGGATGTTCATTTGCGGCTCGGTTTAGGAGACGGGAGTTTCTCAGCAGGAGGGCGGTGCAGTTGGAGAAGGTTCTATTGCCTTTAGTACGTCGGGGGTCGGAGGCTTTCATGGCCCCAAATTTATGAAAACAAGTAATAGAGAAAACAACGACTGTCATACAGATGCAGCTGTTCCAACAGGCAAATAATTTTGTATGTTCCTCTTGGGGTTTAGACTCCTCTTCCATACCGGTGCGGACGCCTTTGAGCGAGGGTATTTTAGGAGCTTTTACGCATTTCAATGAGCAGCGTCGTTGGTACATGCCATTTGATCCGGTTTACCTAATGTGTATACCCGGGATCTGTGGCGACGTTAAATACAACCAGCGCGCGCCATTTCCAATGAAACGCAATATAAATTCGCGTTTTATTTTTCAATATCTGATAAAGCATACACAAATAGAGGAAGGTTTGCTCTACCTGCTAACAATGGATAAAAATGGTTTATTTCGTAAGCCAGGTAAGCCAGGATCGAACTTTTATGAATGTTTGTGTTTATTGGCGCAAGGGTATCAAGGACCAAATAGCGCCAAAACTATGTTAAGCGGTCCGTCAATAGTCAGGTTTGAGCTTAAAATGTATATGAAATAAGTATGATTGATATATCCTAAAATACTGTATATATGGGTGTAGAGGGCCCGGGACTAAAAACATGGAGATGTTCATAATGGCGGATGAAATGGATTATAGATGGAACGTGAATAAATAAATAAATAAATAAATAAATAAATAAATAAATAAATAAAGAAATAAATAAATAAATAAATAAATGAAGGAATGTAGTTCTACAATATTTTGTTCATTTAGGGAAGTTGTGAAGAATGTAAGCATACTCCTGGAATTAGTTTTCAAAAACGGTAGCAAGATGACGCACTCTCTGTCGTGAGAACACCGAGAAGTAACCTGAGCCAAATATTTGTTGGTGATCCAGCAGTGAACATTAAAGACTACGTGGTGGCCGTACCTGGTGGCATAATGGTAATTTTCTCAGACTTCCAACATCATAAAGGAGTGCGCCAAATAGCATTTGACCTGCGTGACTTTGATAATTTCACAATCCCGCATATAGACAGTCTTCGTGTCTCTATACGAATTCTTTATTACGTCATACTGGGTGTTAGGGATGCTGTCACTCATTAAAGGGGCCCTGAAAGGCGTTTTGAGCACACTAAATTGACTAGCGCAATCGTTAGATTGGGTCGTCAACATCATCTGTGCCAAGTATTACTCTTTTACGCGCGGCGGAAAGCTCATATTTTTGTTGCAAAGTTTGTCGCTTTTTTCTCACCCTTTCCTTCGTGTTTTTGGATGCCGCCATCTTCACATGTCTACATCATCGATTCCCAGATGTTCGTCATGAGCTAGACATCCTGCTATTGGGCGGCTTTTCACGCACTTCCGGCAAAGAGATGAGTCGTCTGCTCAGCGTCGGCTCACCGGCTGATCTGCCAGCGGAGTGCCGGAGTGCTTGGACATTTTACGACAAACAAAACAAGTGTAAACAAACGCTTAACCGTTTGTATTGACTGCAACAGGGCCATAACACGACATGAATATTCTGTTACTTGAGTACGTTCCATAAAGAAAGCGTTGAAGCCCCGTGGCACTTCTTTCTTGCAATCGCAGAGAACGCCCTGAGCCGAATGCCCGGGTCTGACGCATACATTTTATTCAACTTCCAAACAATCCAGAGATGCGTTTCGAACGAACACGACGTCACAACATGCGTTGCAAGTCCGAACCGCGATTGACAGACGATGGGTTGCCTCCTCCTGCCCCTCGTAAATTCGGCACTCACCTCGCGCGCGGTTTGCGGGGACGAACAGCAAGTCACTTAACTCTGGCGCACAAGCCGAGATGGCTTTTAGCCACGCACACGGCACATACCCCATGCGAGGTTGAGTCGTACGCCGCTTGAGAAAGATAATCCAGAACATGGGAAGCACTATCCACCCGCAGAAGCACAACGTCGCATTTCATCGCGAAACAAAGGCGTCCACAACACACACACCATCACCTCCTGTAATGCCAAACGCATCTCGCACTTCCAAATGGGAGTGAGTAGTATGCCTGCAGTGCCCATATGCCGCGAGGTGGGGCCCCAAGCTGAACCGGGATCACGCAACTGTAACTGACTTCTAGAGCGGTTTGTGCCTTGTTGCCAGGGCAACCGATGTGTGATATTGTCAAAGAAATAGAAATGGTGCTCGCTCCAGCGCTAGAAAGCTCAGAGCCGCGGCGGAGCATGTTTTTCCAACGTTGCCGCTCTCCAGCACGCGTCGCCCCAAGCTGAACTGGCGTTTTGTGCACGGGTTCTGTATAGGTTTAAAATGTCTTTTTCACATGCCGCCGACAGGAATTACCACCTCCACAAAATAAGACCCGGCACCAGCGGGGCCACATCTGATACGGCGCTTTTTGGATAAACAGTGCGCTGTGCATCCAAGGGAGCGAGCGGAGGATCCTCCCCATGCGGCTGCGAATTCGCCGCCGATAAAAAGTCGCGTGCCGCCGATAGCAAAGTTCTGCAGCAACGCCTACCGCGAAATGGCAAGGCCAGGCCGCCGCACACATGGGGCCAGATTTTTCATTCGCTTTTCCAGCCTTGAGCGGAGTACGGGATTCATGGTGTCAACAAAGCTTGCCCGTAGCAGACGGCTGTGTGAGCAGCGCAATAGCGGAAGTACGTCACCGCCGAGGAGCGCAGCATCATGGGAGGGAAGGCTCCCTCGCCGTCAACAGCGGAGAGTAAGTTGAAAGGAGGAGGAAACGCGGCGCGACGATAATGCGCGGTTTTTGATTTACGATTTCTCAGCTAATAATCATCGCTTCAACAAAATTCTTGCGGGAGGAGATTGCTAATACATTGCTTTATTTGGTTACATGTACATCCACGCATCGGTGGAAGGTATTTCAGGACCCCTTTAAAGGGAAGCTGAAGCACTTTCCAAAAAAATTGAGTTAGAGGCACGTTTATATAGTTTCTCGCGCGCTGACTCCGAATATCACATTGAATTTTATCGTACGTGAGTCCAACCGACATTTATCTTGCAAAACGAGCGGTCCCGTTTGAAATACGCGCGCTTTTTGTCTTTGACGCCTCTGATTGGTTGCGCCCGTCATGACATCAAAGGAGTACACCCTTCGGCCTCGCGGGTTATTGTAAGCATTGGGAACGATCGCCCGGCAGCGGCACTTGCCTTTTAGACAATTTAGTTGGCACTTTCATGTTCGCACATGAGTGCAAGTTTATTTTCTAACTTCCCGTGCTGTTGGTTCAAGTATCTTGGAGCTTAAACTTGTTTTACACGACCGAGAACCCGAAAGCAGTGACTGTGGCGTCGGCTAAAGGGTTCCGCCAAAATATTTCTGAATTAGGCAACCAGCATAGGGGGTTTCTATTACTTATGTTAATATTAGGTAGTGCCTGAACTGTTTGTTACTATTTACGAAGCCATTTATGCCCAAGATTAAGCAGCCTTTTATAAACAATCTATATACCAGCGAAAAGCACGTGCACTGCGCGAAAAAATAGCGTTCATGTGCTGTAAACGTACATGTGTTGCCGGTACACGCATGAACCAACAAGCGGGCTCTGCTTCCCAATTTCCTTTGTTCGTTGTCGCCCACCCCACCCCCCTTACGTATCCCCATACACACACCCACAAGCGCGCGCGCGCCTTTTGGGCAGCGGCGCTAAGGCGCCTCCGCGATCGCTTGCTGCACTTCGATGAGTGGCGTCTTACTGCTTGAATGGCATTTATTCTGAAAACACTGCAGCATACTGGTGCCTCCGCAGCATTATCGGCTCTAGTAGGGCTTGATTTTTGCACACGGAATCTTGGGCAAAGAATTAGGCCCCGCAGTCAACAAAAATTATGTTGCGGTGGTGGTTCGGACCGGTGTTTTTTCATTCCTTTACCTTATCGTGGCATTTATAGTTGGAAAATAAGTAATGTGGAGGTCTCGGTTCTTTTACTTTGTAGGAGTACTGTTTACCCATTAGCCGGGAAAAAAAACGTTTATCAGGATTGACCCCTTGTTTTAGTTTCGCCAAAAATTGTGTTTTTGAACCCTGTTCTAAGCCCATAGGGAAAGAAAACCGACGCGTTTAACGAAACAGGTATTTCCTGAACAAATGGGACTTTGTTACTAGAACGGAACGAAACATCCCGGGCCAAAGTACAGCAGTATTCACCATCCTTCCTAAATCTAGCATTTAATGTGAACATTAATGTCCGTTGCATCAAACAAAAAGAAAGACAAATTAGGGAAAACGCATTGGAGAGTTTTACAAAGTATCTAACGTAGTGTAGTGTATTCTCTGTCATCAAGCACAGCCACCACGGTTGTCGCTTCCGTATGTAAAACATCCCGGCATGGTATTATCCTGCTTAGGAATACGGCATGGTAACGTATGCCTCGTTTGGCGTTCGTGCATACTTTTTGAACACGAAAATTGTACAAGTAAGTGTCATCAACAGCTCAACAACACGTATCATTCTTCCTGTGGCCAGCCTCCACAGGAAACACGGCGAAAAGAGCATGGCAGAGGCGGCCGATCCGGCCGGAAGTCCAGGTATGACGTTTTCGGGCCGGTTTTCGCCTGCCCTCTTCGGTCTTCCTGCATCGCGCGCGGAGATGGAAGCGGGGTATCGGGCAACTTTTGTTTGCGCATTGCGCCGCTTCTATTGCACGTATTCCGAAAATATTTCGTACATGGGAACTATTCAATGTGTACTTGCTGCTAGTCAACTTTTCTTTTATTTCTAAAACCTCTTCACCTTCCCTTTAATGCTTTATGTTAAAGCACTGCAGCTTTTACGCGAAAGAAGGGCATCCAGCGGTAAAGAAAAATTCTCATGCGCCTTAAGAGCAGGTTTGTGCCGGCCTGACGTCCGCATTGGCTCAAAACGCTGGTTCGCACTAGTCTGACGTTCTCATTGGCTGCGACGTGTCACGTGGATTCATATCAATGACGTCATCAATGCTAAGGGTCCAGACTAACTGCTAGTGGAGCAGAGGGAAGGAGAGACGCCGGGATGTGCCAGCCTGACATTAGGCAACAACCTCTCGCGGAAGGTTGTTGCCTAAGAACGTGTTGCCTTAAAAATAAGGAAACTTCATCATGCCTTAGTGAAATGGCTCGAAAACGTCTAGCGAAATCACAGACGAAGCTCACAAACGCCGCACATCACAGGCCCTCGCATCCTGACGCGCAGGCACACTTCGGTGTCCCCCGCACTTTTGTGTTGGTTTGGCAAAGCCGAGGTGGCGGGTGTATTGTTGAGTTTTAGGATAAATGTGCGCAATACTACCGTGTCAGGCTGGTCATGTTGGCGCTGGTTTATAAAAGCATTTATAAATCTGTTACAAATCTGTTATAAAAGCATTACAATCTGTGTTGCATTTATAAAAGCGGACGGCTCAGCACTCGTTGCCTGCTTCTGTGTGTTGGCAGTCAACTTCCTGTGCCCTTTGAAAGAATGACGACAAGAAAAATTTCTGTAGTTTTTCGTATTTTCGCCTGTCGTACTGTCGTCTTGAATTCTTGTCATGTCGTCATTCCGATGTTCTGTTGTGTGTCGTATTCCTGTCCTGATTTTTATGTTCCGTGGTGCCGAATTCCTGTCGTGTCGTGATCATGATGTTCTATGAATAAAGGCATTTGGTGTGAACGTTATTGCCCATTGGGAAATTTAGCGTGAAAGGGTAGTTCTGTTGCCACTACAGGAATGTTTGTCGTTCAGAAAATTGTTGTTACCACAGAAATGTGTGTAGTAACAACAGACCCCTTTGTTGTAACAACAGGACTTCTGCTGTCATAAATTTTTTGGTCGCATGGCAGGAATTCTTGTTTAATTTTTGTGGTACTCCTGTTGGGATTTTGAACTGGGATATCCATGTTAGCAACCAAGCTTTCCGACAGATATCCTGTCGCGGAGAGATCTGATGTGACCTTGAGTGCAGACTCAACAAGGACGAAAAGTGAAATATCAGAAGAAATAAAATTAAAAAATTAAGGCCTAAGACAAACACCATTATTAGAGTCGTACTTCCAGGCGTACTTATGGACTTAAACCGCTCTATGCGAACATTTGATAGGAGAAAGAAAAAATGCACACCTCTTCCATTGATAGACGAACATATGTTTACACGTATCACATGACTTACAGAATATTAGGGTCTCGACCCAGAAAGAGACCGTCAGCTCACAGTATGGAAAAAAACTTTCCTCGCACTAAATGTGGTGAAGTGATACACACACGTCAGGATAAGTATGACGTATGTACGCCCCGGTCTACACTGATGACGACGCTCAGAACAGTGCAGCCGTGAGGTGCACGGTGGGTTGGCATCAAGGGGTAGATGGGTATACGTTAATAGCTCCTCCAGCCTAACGACAACATCCTTCTAAACGACATTACGTTGCATACAAAGGGGACCGCTAGGTACACCGAAGAACCATTATTGGATAAACATTGCTCGTAAAACCGAAGGTGCATTTGCAGACTCATTCTCGGGCGTGTGGGAACCTTTTCACGTGATGAGCACACGGGACACGACTTCCCGGTAATGGGCATACCGGCCTTTAGGCTCAGCCCGGGAAGTGGGGGGGAAGGGGGGGTGCAGGGGCGCACCTAGTGAAAAGATTCATCTGAAGTTGAGCGCGGCGAAGGAGCAAGCAAGAAAGACGTTCAGAGGGTTCGTGGCACAGCCACAAATCCGAGACGTTTGCGCAAGGGCGGCAAAACGTGAGTAACCGACTAGGGCGATATGGCCTTGGCCTTGCCGGCAGCGCATAGATTAACAAAATACCAGGCTGTCAGAGAAAATAAGGAAAAGTGTCCATCAAGGCCATCGGGACTTATGTTTCGTTAGCGTGCATTTGATTGTTGTCTGTGATTCCTTGCGTGTTCCTTTTTGTGACCCCATTTGAGCGAATTTGTGGCTATGAAGAGGCAGCATGCCTATTTTGGCTTGCAGCCAACTATAAGCCACTGCTTTCGATGGCGTCTTCAGTTGTGAACTTCCGAGCCCAGTATATTTCCGAGGGGTACGATCGAGAGGATTAGCCGTTTAAATGGGGAAATAGCGGCGCTTTTCCCGTATATGTTAATGGTACATACAATTTGTGAACATTGTAAGGCGAAAGCCTCAAATGACGTATTCTTATCAAAACCGCCATTGTCGTTTTGGTCGTCGTCGTTGTCCGGCACACAAAATATTAGCGGCTGCAATTAAGAAATAAATAAAAATCGGCCGCGTATCTGCTCACTTGGCTGCTAATCTGGTCGAAAGACGATAGTCTTGTGCTGCTTCTGCCACGTAAGTGCCTAGCTCTCTCTTTCTCACGTCACGTCCACTTTTCATGCTCTTCCCCTCCCTTTCAACCCTCACACGATAAACACGGAGGAAGTGTGCTAAAGTCAATTGCGCTATCCCGTGTTCCAGTGATGGCGCCATCTACTCGGACCTTTTCTTACTGCTGAAATTGGAACACTGCCAGAGGCCCAGGCTTGCACGGGCTCTTTCTGTTTTTTTTTTTATCTTTTTGTGTGTGTGTGTGTGTGGGGGGGGGGGGGGTGAGGATCCAAGATATTATTTCCGAGGCTTACTTTTAGTTGATATAAAAAATATCAAGCCCATTAAATGAACACTGTGAGCACCACTTGCGCATTAATAACAGGGTTCCCAGCGCACGCAGACGGGGACACAAGAGGCAGAAACGGCAGGAGAAGGCGCTGATTGTGAAAGAACTTTGTTGCGTATGCGAAGGCCGTGCTCCCGCGACTGGCACCTGGCGAAATCTGCGAGCGAGATGAGAGTGTCTGGATCAGTTGAACAGTTAAAAGAGCCCAAAGAAGTTGAAATGAAGTTCACGAGGATGGCTTGGTGCGCCGCTAGTTGGTGATGCAGTTGGTGAAGCACGCAGGCCGGGACACGGAAGGCAGAAACAACAGGACAAACGGCTTTTCCTGTCGTTTCTGCCTTCGTGTCCCCGTCTGCGTGAGCTGGTAACCCTGTTAACATGCATCCCCAACTACCGCACCAAGCCATCCTCGTGAACCCCTCGCGCATTGATGTTTTGCTTTCAATGCGGCTAATGTATTCTCTTTGCTCAACAGTTTTGACAAGTGTGAAGCATGTTTCCAGATGCAGTGGTTCGTAAAGGTTTTGGCTTGTCCAAGAATGGTTTTAACTTTTTGGCCAGATGCTGAATCAAAACACAAGACATGCAGACATAGATACACACAGACAGACCAAAATTTTCGGGCTTAGGTAGCGAAAAAACACTATTGTCTTGAAAAAACTCAGTTGGGTCGGTATGGGATCTGAACCCTGATCTCCAGAGTGGACGCCGATTGCGTTACCACAGCGCTAGTCCGCATGTTGGCAGCGGCGTAGCAAAGCTTAGGCTAGGGCGTGCCCCATGACAGGTGAACGAGACGGCCCGTGAGTAGGTGACGCACAGAACCCGGATTTTGGGGAGGCTGTGGTGTACAGTGCCATCAGTCTGCCTTTTGAAGTAAACTGCGCCAAAATATGAAGAACTAAGGGTGAGAAAAAGTGAACGCCTCTGATGCCTTTTATACTGTTTATTTTACGTTTAAATTTTTGTTTCCACAGCACCGGTGTGTGCGTGTGATTCTATTTTGAATCTCATTGTTTAAATACGTTGCGCTCCATTCTTACTTATTTCCTCTTCTCCATCCACTACAGCATTGCGTGACATTAAGTACTTAAATAATCTCCCCTGCGATACGGCTCGGCGCATGTCGTTCTGTAAGTAAAAAGTTCAGGAACCACCACTATAATGGTGGTTCTTGTATTAACAAGAAATCGTGTTAACAAACCAGCTTGTTAACAAACAAGCTTGTTAATCTTATCTACGCTAGTGGAGATGAAAGAAGTTGATAGTTGATGAAATGATTATAATTTGGCCGTCACTCGAAGCAAGAAAACATAAACCATAATATGGCAGGCAATGGTAAAACAAGAGGGTACATAAAATAATGAAAAAACGTTAGAGTAACCTTTCGAAAGCAAAACTAGGTGTTAATGACGATGTGCTGGTGACTTGTCACAAGAACAGCATTAAGTCGGGCATGTTTCTTGCTTAAATATTTTGAAGCTTCTGGACGTTCTTACATGGCGTATGTTTAGCATAACTTCAATAAAACAAGCTTATTTAATAAAACGACCTTATCCGAGTCCTGCAGCTTCCCCCAAAAGAGAGCTAGGATGCCGTTCGAGGTGCCAAAGTGAATGCGGCAGCGTTGTGCAACGCCACCGTAGGGCGTACCATTACATTTCTATACACTTTATGCATGCTGCCGCGTTTACGTACCGTTAAAAAGACATCACTAAATAGAGAAGCAAAGAAGAAACGAGCGAGAGGGGAGTGATCATTTCCGTCGTTTTAAGATGTGTCCGCGTGCTTTGCGAGCGAATTCGTGATGGCTGTCCACTGGTTCTGCCCTCCGGATGCTTTCCGACCGCATTCCGTGTCTAATGGACGTTCCTCATGACCAAGATCGTTACCAAAGGTTGGAGGCAGTGCTGCTACGTCGTTTCTTAATTTTACGTGCTGGCTGCGCTATTCCTCCTGTCCCCGAGCATTATGTTCCTTTGTGCGAAGTGATGACTGTCGGGAGAGTTAGCGTAACGATGCTACGCATTCACATAAGCTGCTGTTTAATGGGGCGAGATGGAGTGACTATATACAAAAATTATGATTCAGGCTTTATGCGTCAGGTAGCTACGTCGTTCTCCCCTCCGGTGTTTCGGACACAGTGCCTAGCGCGACAATCAACGTTGGCGACGAATCAACTTGTACAAATGAAATTCCTGCTAATAAAGACGGCATCTTAGGATGGTCTTTCCTCGTCTAATGGTGGTTCCTCCAGTTATCATAGCTGCAGCGCAGTGTCAGGCCCCACTAGATTACAAAACGTAATTGATTTCTTGGGAATTTCAGTTGTCTTGATGCCCAATAATCTTTCGGTGATGGGGACAACACTTACAGGCCTTTCGTACAGGTAATAAGTGAATGGGCGTTCTTGTTTATTTCCTGTTATATTTGATGTCCAGCTTTCCGAACTCTTTTGGGGGGAAGAGGGAGGGTGGGAGGGAGTGAGGGAGGGAGGAAAGGAGAAAGGGAGGCTAACGATGAAATACGGAAAGAACAGTGGAGAATCCAAAACAGCTAAGGTAGCCAAAAATTACACCATCTCCCCGAAGGGAAAATGTGGTGATGCAAAGCAGAAGCGGTGTCACGTTGCCGAACGCCATCTGGATCCGCTGCTCGGCGTCGACGTTTGCGTTCTGCTTTTCGAGCTCTCCTCTGTGCAGCCTTGTCTTCAGATGTGCTCGCGGTTCTGGGATTGAGCTGGCTGGCACTGGTTGAAGGTGTTCCAGCCAGTTCGCTGACAGAATTGTTGGCGCCCATTCAGTTCATCGGACAAGCAGCAACTGAGGGAGCGGCGCGCGGAGAGGAGGAGAGGAGGAGCAGCGCGCGCGCTATCGCACAACTGGTGGGGAGAGGGGGAGAGGATGAGCAGCGGGCGCGCTATCGCACAGCTGGCGTGGAGAGAGGGAGAGGAGGAGAGCGGCGTTATCGCACAGCTGGTGGGGAGAGGGGCAGAGGTGCGGACGGACGTCGACGGACATAGCCCCGAGCAAGAGATGCTTTGCATCTAAAAAAGAAGCAAGGCAGGTTGAAACTAATAAATGGAAAGAAAAAATGGAAGCCAAAACGTCGCTACAGATGCACAGGGCTGCGAAGTTGAACATCAGAAAAGAAAATTTCTAGGATAATTCCCAGGGCAGTGCGCTGCTTTTTGAGGCTAGAGCAGGTTGCTTGCAAACTAAGAGCTTTGTGGGGAAGTATTCACAAAATGATGGGGTGTGCGTGGTCTGCGGAAAAGAAACCGAAACTATGCCGCACATAGTGTTAGAATGTGAGGGTAGCAATCCAAATCTACATCAGAAAAATATTCGGCTCTCAGAAGCCCTAGGATATAAGGGTAGCACATAGAAAATTAGCTCTTAAAGCTGTCAAGGCGACGATAATAAAATTAGAATGCTGGTCGACGAAAAGCAGAGAGGGAAATATTGACTAGGACAGTTACCACCTGTAACAGAAAAAAAAGTATTTTGTGCCTAATAAGCTTTTTGTGCCAGCGCTAGGCAGCGCTAGTATTAAACCAATAGTATAAAACATAGGTATATTAGCCCTTTTTGGTAAGATATGACATGTCATCACCCCGCTACAAAGGCGAAACCAATGGCAATCATCAATCATCATCATTGGAGGAGAATATATCGATGTGGTATCGATGGTCGCTTTGTTGAAAATTAGCTACGCTAATTTTTGGAAGTTTAGTGCTTTGTCGTACTTGGACACACTATTTGACTAATTATTCCCTAGTTGACTAATTATGAGGGTCTTGTTTTTTTTTTTTTTTTTTTTGAAATCATGGCACGCTTGTCAGATGGCACCCTTTCTGGGGTACCAATGTCGTCGTCTCGAAATCTATTCAGTAATTTTGTTCGCAGTAACGTTCAGTCCTTATACAAGTTGTTCGAAGTCGGTAGTTACACCGGGTTGTTATTCAGATCATATAAGTTTATACAATTATGCCGTCTCTGCTGGTATCGAGTCCGTGTTAACGCAACAAGGTTTAAGTGTTATTTGGTTTTAAACTGAAAATTTCAGTTTAGGTAATTAACAATTTGCCTGTAGTTATTTACTCTTGTTCTGAACCATAATCAGGAAGGAACTATGTGTCCACTTCAACTGATTTATACCGCTTGAAATGACTCCTTCAACTGATTCCTTTCGTTATTAGGCCTGATGTCCTTTGTGCGAAGTGATAACCACGCTCATTCAGAGCCGTATAACTTCGGGCGGCTTTTAAATTTGTTGTGGCAACAACAAAGTCGGTGGGCAACGTTTAGCTAGATATCCGGCATGTTGGCTTTTCACGCGTTTAAGGTGCAGTGTTTAACAGCAGACCTGTTTAGTCTCTTGGTTGCGCCGCCCATACGCAGAAAAAAATACCATGAAGATGCAGGGCGCACGTGAGCGTGCGTCTTGTTGAAAGTGCCCGTAAAAAATACCGAGGAATTGCTGAGCGCGAAATGCTACGAGGAGGAAGAAGCCGGCAACGGCGCACTGCGCCATGTTAACCGGACGTAGAATAAGAAGACGACACATCAGCGCATTCCGCGAGTGCTCGTGCTAACATGGCCACCCATTAAATCATCCCTTCGTCTGCCATGGTTCGTGTCTTCCATCCTGCCGCCGCGTAACACTTTTCGCCACAACTTGATCGTGGCTCCGGGAAAAGCTAGCCCCACGATTTTTTTTTTTGCTTTACGATAACAACGGTGAGGAGTTGTCGTTTTCGAAGGTATACCTGGGTCAGGCACGTAAGATCAATTCTCTTCACCCGACCCCGTTCGCGATGGCCAGCAGCGAAATTTAAAGGACGAAGAAGAAGGAGACGAAGACGAGCGTGAACACATTTAAAGGCACAAGGACCTCTACGAAGAGATGCATGACTGCCTGGAACACACGACGCTCGATAACAACGAATAGTTCTGGCGCCACTTTGTCGCGCACAACGAGGGTCACTACTTGGAGATTCTAAGAGCCGTAGTCAGCCGTCCCTGCATCTTGTACAAGCGGCACCCCCATCAGAAGTGGGTTAACCCATTCAACTCCTGGATTTCCTTCGTTCTAGCCTCTGTTACGAATGGGCCAGCGCCGCAGTACTTCCCCGCATCACTCCTCGGCTGTGCGGCGAAGCCACTCGTGCGCCTTCGAAAACAGGCGCAATCATGTCGGCAACAAGTTGCGACAAAGCCTCGTCAGACGCTTCGCTCTCTGCGCATTCGGCGGCTGCCTGCGGCGGCTGAACTTCGGCGGCTGCCTGCGTGGCTCGTCTCCACGCTCTTCAAGGACACAGAGGCCCCGTCGATCGCAACGGAGTCCTCCTCTCTCCCCTCTCTCGGACTCAACGTGCCCGAGGCTATGAACGGCTTACGAACTCTGGAAAGAATGTTGTGCGTGTTCCAGCCTGTTTCGTTTGACCGTTATCGCTTTTGGGTATAAATAGAGCTGCCCAAGCGTTGTTAACCATTCCTGTTAGAGCAGCGAATCGATGTTGTCGCTCTGTTCGAGTCCTGTATTGTAACCTCGCCCGTCGGGGCATTGTTCTTTGGCTTCGGCTCACCTCTCGCTATGAAGTAAACAGTTACGTTAGCCTACGGCTTCTGGACTTCTTCACGGCTGCAACAGCGGCTGGCCGCTCGCAATGCCTCGCATCATACACGCTAGCACTCGTATGTCGGAGGCCACGGAGATCAGATCGGGTGCCCCTGCCCGGTCGCAACACCTCGAACACGAACATTCAGGTGATTCTCCATCACTGTGTATGTGCCACGTAAGTAGTTGACTACGTGAACAAGGCCGACTATGTTTAACCTGTACAATGCCATGGCCGAGACGTTGGAGGAACGCGGGGACCTTGGTTACCGCGAAGTGATCAAGGCGCTCGGCTTTAACATGCAGTGGAGATGTGCGCCCAGGAAGCCGTGTGGCCTCTCCTCCGTCAGGGCATGTCCGAGAAGATTCGGGGAGTCGCTTACATTGCCACGTGCTTTTCCGAGGGCAGAGTTCGAGTCCGCAAGGCCAACAAGGAGCTCGAAGAACTTCCTCGTATGTTAGGTCACCAGCTATGGTGTATCTCCTGCCTTGCACCACTAGTACAAGCTTCGCCAATTTTTTCGCCTGCATTTGTAGATTTGTGGTTTGTATGATACATACGAAATGTATTTGTTGCTGCGCATTCGCGCAATTGTACTGTTATCATTATGCTATTGTGTTCAAACTTGTGAAGATCACTTTTGTTCCTGGCACTGTTAATCGGGTGGCTGAGGCCTCATTCAGGCCACGTGTGCCTTTAGTCTTAGCCTTACTTTGGTTTCGCCAAGAAATAAAGACCAAATAATATAAAATCAAACCTTACGTGCGCGGAAGCAATTCGTACCAACCAACACACCTCTTCTTCTTCCTTGCTTTTAAATCGCTGTACATTTTTTTTTCACCAGTCAACGATCCCATACACCGCGGGAATAATGTAGCGGAACTGATTTTGCAGCCCCGCATGGCTCATTAGCTCCAGGTGACGAGCCACCAACCCTGTCTAATGACAGGTCCTTGCACTGTCTGGCAGTGTTGTTACTGTATATTCAGTACTGATATTTAGGGCTCAATACCGACATACACAAAACGTGTGAATATATTTAGTAACATCCAACACTAGAATCAAACTCAAGCTGGGCGTTTCGGTTATAAGGATTTTTTTTTAATTGCGATAGGTTCCCTACGGTATAACAGGGAGGTTTAGAGGTAGAACATTGCGCCAGTTGCACGCTGAAAGCCAAGAAGAGACCGCTACTGGGGTCCCCATATTCAACGCTTAAGATCGGGTGGTCTCCCAGGATGAAGCCCTGGGCTTCGGAGGTATTGAATTCTGGCGTTTCTAAGACCTTAAAAAGTCCAGAACAGGTGTTCAACGTCAGCTTCTGGCGCCGGAGTCACACAGAAGGGCAGGTGTCCACAAATGGGGCGTGGTATCAGGCAGGCCAAGCGTGAGTAACTGCTGGGGATAACGCCACCCCAACTCGAAGCCTCCGTAGCAAGAACTCCACCCAGCGAGAGAGCCTATTGTGGAGGTCAGTTCCACGCGGTAGAAGTAAAGCCCGCGTGGCCCGGCGGAGGTTCTCTTTTTACACCAACAGTTCTTATACGGTAGGTACTGGAAGAAATGGTAGTGGCCGTGGGAGGGCTCTTCGGTGTCAGGCGCGATCTGCCGCAGTGTGGGCAGAAAGAATGTCCCGGCGAATCCACAAGACACGGACAGGACATGGGTAGGTGTCCATAATCGTAAGAATGCATGGAGCCAGGCTTGTACACCGCGCAACGCGACGTAAGTCCCGAGTCTGAATATTTCCAGCTTCACCCCACTAGTCACTGTAGATGCAAGCGTCTGCAGACCATTCCGAATAGCTGTAAGTTCTGCTAGCAGGCTAGGTAGAGCACGGAGGGTCCTCATTTGTTGCCGAAAAGAAATGGTTGTGGGTTTTTTGTTGCCACGGGGAGGAACCTTACTACTGGTTTTTAATCTTTAGCAAATCGTAATTTTCGTGTCCACAGTTAAAAATGCCAAGAAATTGCCGAGTGCGCACATGTGAGGGCGGGCCTCGCGGCGACCGCCTGGCAGTTCACGAAATCAAGAAAAGCGCCTGGGAGCATGTTCACGTGAGCTCGTGCTTCGCGACGACCGCGCAGCAGTTAAAACCCCGGCGCACATTTGTCACGCAAAACACACCCAGTTAGAGAGATTGGCCTAGTTCGAACCCCCCACCCCTCAAAAAAAAAAAATAAAGAAAACACTCCAGCGTAATCGGGGCAATCACTTTCACTACCGCAATCACACTGCTCACATCACTCGCTAGTTACGCCTCCGGCACGCGTTTGTCACGCCAAACATACCCACTTTAAGATGTTGGCCAAGATTGGCCAAAAAACAAACTCCAGCGTAATCGCGGCAACACTTTTGCTATCGCAATCACACTGCTCGCGTCACTCGATGGCTCCGTTCATTATATAGAGCTGTGCGTTCGTCATTCGCAGGTATTTTAGAAGTGTGCCGACTCGGGCGCATCAAGTGCATCATCATTGACGAGATAAGTAGGATGTCCGCGCACCAACTCGAAGCCGTCGACATGCGACTCAGGTACATCACGCTGAATGTACTCGAAGGCCTTGGAGGCCTAGACATGATATTGCGCGGCGGCTTGAGACAACTACAACACGTCCCAGCCAGTGAAATCTACAAGTCCACCAGGAACGCTAACAGAGTCATTGCGTACAACGTGAAGTGGCACGTCGTGTCCTACTTCACTCTCGTTCAAGCGGTTCGTCAAAAGGACGCCCACTTCACGAGGACCCTGACCAAAATCGGAGGCGGTGTCTCGCTCGAACGGGACACGCTCGAACATGACACACCGGCCATGGCGACTACTCTGGCTCCCGGGGCGGTGAGACTCTACTATTCTAACGAGGCGGTAAATGCCTACAACGTGGCTCTGGCCAAGGGAGATCCGGATTCCGTTAACTTCCTCGCTTTGGATTAACTGTGATGTTGCGTGAAGGAATCGCAACGCAAGCGAATGACGCCCAAGTAGGCGATGACCAGCAACGAGGTCAGCAACCTGCCAGATGTAATTGTGCTCTCTCGAGAGACCAGACATGATGACGAACAATATCGATGTTCTCGACGGGCTCGTGGACGGGGCGGTGGGAGTACTCAAGTACTCCGAATGGGAGCCGGATGGGGAATTCCCAGCACGCGTGTGGCTAAAGTTCGTGGTGCCTGGCACTGGTCTCATTGCCGCCATCAAGGGAAGGGCTGAGGATTCGAAATGAAGGGCCAGAGGATAGAGTCTGATTGGGTGCCTATCGAACCTACAGTGATTGTGGTCACTCTGAGTAGAAATAAAGAGGAGGTGGTCAGACGCAAACAATTCCCCCTATTACAGGCAAGGGAAATGACCGTGCGCAAGTCTCAAAGAGCCACTTACGCGAGTGTCGTGCACGAATGCGACAAGGTACACCCGCAGAAGCTCATGTACGTGGGCTTGAGTCGGTGCACCAATCTGCAAAAACTTTACATGACCAACGCCACCGGAGACTTCAGCCTTCACCACGGCATCAAAGGCAACTCGGATCCCACACTTCGTGGAGAGTTTCAGAGATTACAAGAGAGAGAGAGAAACAACCTTTATTAGAGCCTGCTGTGAAGACGCGGCTAGTACGTCGCAATAGCTGAGCCCCTGCCAGGCCTGCTCACACAACCTCCGTGGAGGCGGCGCTTGCAGGCCGTTGGCGTTCGAGGCCAGCCATTGCCAGCTGGACAGCACAAAAGTGCCCGCTCGAAACGATCAGCCGAACTTGTAGAACGAAATATGCAAACATCAAGCAAGACAAATTAACCGTAGCCCTGCGCAACGTTCGATCGCTTCAGTGTCGAGCAACCGACGTTAATCACGACGAACTGCTACGAAGGGCGTACAGCTTCGCTACCTTCAAGTTTTACGCGATAGTGTGAGCTTCCTTCATTTTTTTCGCCCATCCGTTGCTTGGAGATATTGCAAAAACACCTAGAAAGCTGCGTTCAAATTTCTCACTAGGCAGTCTGGTAATCGCCGATGATATTAGATGCAGAGCATCTGATTCACTCGCCTTGTCCCTCCGGCGTCGTCGTCGTTGTTGTCGTCGGCGTTGTCCACCCCTCTGCCATTCTCCTCGCCGCGCGAGCTGCGCTCTCCGCCGCTCTCCGCCGCTCACCCCCTCTCCTTTCCGATAACGAACACTCTCTCGCGAGGGGCATTGGATTGGATTTGACTGGATTGGATTGGATTGGATTGGCTTGGCTTGGCTTGGATTCGGTTGGATTTGATTTGGATTGGATTGGATTAAAGTGGATTGTGTTGGATTGCGTTGCGTCATAGCCGCGGCACGTTGCGTCATAGCCGCGGCAGACGCGCTGGGGCCGGCGCATGTGCAGTACTCTCTCTTCCGCGGTTTCCTCTCCTTCGGGCGCGCTGCGCATATAACCGGTGTGCCGTTCTCCGGCGAAGCAACATCCACGCTTGGCTCAAACACCTAGAGTCCACGCCGCTTTACAATTACGCCAACGTCGTCATCGACTGGGACCAGCTTACGCAGTCCCCTCAACGTTATGAGCGCTATAAAACGCGTTCCCTTCGCCGCTCCGCCTATGCGTCGCATCTACACAGGGGTTCCCGCGAGGGGAGGTGGGAGTTTTTTTCATTTGGCCCCTGTGATTTTTCTTTTGCTTTCCCATATAGGCGGCTTTTGCGAACTTTGTGCGCAGCACAACTTTCTGTATCGCCTTCGTTTGCGTTGTGTGCACCGAATATCTAAGAATTGTGCTCAAAAGATTATCCTGTCTTCGGGAATTTTCCTCGTTCATTCTGGGAAGAAGGCGACCATTGTCGCCGGTTTTGAACCTTAAATCTTAGATACAAAGAGAAAACTGGTTCTTCCACTCCATACAATCTTCTGTGTTCGCACCAAATTGAAACGGTTCGCATTGTTCAGAAACCAGACATCCAAACAGAGTTCAAAACACGGGTAGTAACAGAAGGACTTTAGCTAGCATGGATAGATGGCTATCGCGATACATTCTGTGGTCAAGGGAACAGTCTATGAAAAAGAAATACTTCTTTCCCCAAAACAGGCCTGTTCAGTCTAGCATATTTTCCTTAATACCTTCTAAGGCTTGCTTCAAATCGGCTTTGTTTCCTCATGATGTGGGTCACGCATTGACCGCAACTATTTGGTGGTTCGCTGATGTAGCAGCGAACCACCAAATGAGGTGTCTGTTCATACGTGAAAGAAAATACCCATAATCCGAAGGCCTTCGCCACCTTAGCGAAGGAATAAATGGAACAGTATACTCAATGGAAGTTGAAGATTGCAGCCATATATACAGGAAGAATTTCTCCGTCCTTCAAAAAACGCAGCCCTGTTGCATAGCTGGCCAGACGTTTCCCAAATATGGTGACGTATTTGCACTGATGACCTACAGTGGCAACGGGGAATGCGTGACTGTTCGTTTTCGCAGGAATTGAAGTTCGTTTGGAGAGAGCTGCATCATGCGAAAATGGAGCCGTGGGCGTGCCTCTAAGTTTTAAAGGGACTCTGCAACACTTCCGATAAACGCTTTCGCTATTTCCCTCACGTCTGGAAGCATTGTGAAAGCTATAGTTATTGCCAGCACGAAGCGGCACTGCATGATTTGCTCGTCGCAGCAGATACGCCTTTTGTTTCTGCTTTAGTTTTGCGGGTTTTTTTTTTTTTTTTTCTAAAGTGGCCATGCAAAGCGTTTATTACGGAAACCGTAGGAAACCCGGCCCATAGCCGCTCGATCACTGTTATGACGTAGATCAAGCCGTCGAATGACGCCAAGACCGGGAAAGAGAGAAATATCTTTTGAGCAAGTGTCTAAGGTGTTTGAGGAAAATAGAGCAGTAATTTTTGGCTAAGGTACTTTGTGACCCCCTATTCTAAGTACTGGATGTGTTTGTTGACTACGTTCTTAAGGCAATTAGGATTTAGAAAATAATTAAGAGAAGTGTTGCATGGCCCCTCTATGGCTATCGCTGTACGCGCCTAGAATAGGGGCATAAAATTCCCTCGTAGTGACGATGAGGAAGTCAAAAAAGATACTCATATCGAGTATATGCCACATGTTGGTAAGAAGCAGTTTTCATTCTTGTGTGTATGTGTTAGGGGGTGACTAGGGATAGATTTTTTTTTTACCCGACGTAACCGTTTAAATATTTCTAACAACGCACATGCCTTGACCAATCACCTTGCCGATCCCCCATGTGGTTCTGTGTCTCACTTAAATGGACACGGAGCTGACCCCTCAAGGTTTTAATGCAAAGCTTTCTATGTCTCACTATTGGCGTCAGCGCGCAACACAAAACGCACTGCTAGAAAATAAACTTTCTTTGACCATGATGATTACCGTAGATCAAGCGCTCAGGAAGCAAATCATCCACCCCTCCGTCCAACGACGGCTATGGTTCCACGCGAAGCTTTCTCATGAGGTATTCTTTGGGTACCGCCTGAGTTTGAAATTTCGGTAGCAGACGGTTTGGACTTTGACTCGCTCAACTTTGACTTTCACTCGCACAAAGTTTGGACTTTTGATCCCAGCGACTTTGAATTTCATCCTCCCCTATTCGATTTCGCACGAAGACGGCTTCGCGTTCAACTGTCGTCGTCGCCAAACAGAGACGGGTGCAGGATGTTATCTTGCAACTGCTTGTTTTTCTGACGTTTTCAGGTCGACCTGCTTTGCTTAAAGCACGTTCAAGTGTAATGTGTCTACCTTGACGGTGTACGTTTCCTCAAGTAAACGACACCCGTGCGTCGGCTGGTAGCCCTTAGTTGACCAAAAAGATTCTCGAACCTAATGAAGGCCATGGAGACGATAATTGGTAATATTATACCCTTAATAGATTGTAAGAATAACATTGCTTGGGGGTACAGCTTTCATAAATAAATAAATAAATAAATAAATAAATAAATAAATAAATAAATAAATAAATAAATAAATAAATAAATAAATAAATCTAAATGCTAATGAGTCTCCTAGAAAACGCAAATGTTTTTTTATTATTATTATCAGCGCATCCTATGTGTTTGTTGAAAAACGTATTGAGGACTGCAAAAATATCAACATAAAAGCTACGAATAAGAATAAAAGCTTTATTTAGAGCTGTTAGCTCTCATTCCTTGTTTTTCTGTTCATTTTTTCTAAAAAAAAGAATATTTCGACAGTGGTGGTAGGCTGTAACTGGCTGTCGTCGTGACAAGTTCATGGCCTGTGTATGAAATGTTCACAACGCGTACACTCCTGCTTGTAAACTATTCAACGGGTCCGTCTTAATTATCGTCCTTAATTGACGGCATCACGAAAACCAATAACCGAGATACGAGCAACGCAGTTCTTAACAAAAAATTTTATAAGAAACTCTGTGATGCCTGGAACAGTTGCGGAATATATGGCTACGGGGACGACTACTAACGACAATCAGTTCCTGCGACTGAAAAAAAGGACCATCGACTCCTTGAGCTCCTTTTTAGACTAAAAAAAAATTAAATAGATTATTCGATTCTCAGTTGGAACCTACGGCACGTTTTAAGAAAGTGCCGTCAGTGCACAGAATTAAATGCTTACAATAGCAATTACGAGAAAGAATTTTTTACAGTGGTATTCATCTCCTGTTTGCGGGCATCGTTTATAACAACGGCCGTCCTTGTTTCCGGTACTTGCAAGCCTACCATTTCACGACGCTCTTTTTCCGAAGTATACGCACGCCACTTCGTCTAAGAAACAAGGAGCCTACAACGCAATGAAAAATGTGCAAAGAGCTAAAATTTTTCAGACGCTGTTCGCTTTGTCCGTTCGTTTTTTCTTTCTCAGCCGCCCTAAAGAAATACGCGAATGAAAAAGAGCAATAACTGTTTCCGTCGCCACAACATCTCCTTGGCACAACGGCAAATATATTCACTTTCATAGTTGCATTGAAAATGCGAATAACAAGTTACGTAGCAATGGGAATTTATATAACAACTGTTGATGAAAGCTAGCGTTACGCAAGTTCCAATTGCTAAGGAATGCGGGATTCATACGAGCAAATGGGGCGTCAGACGAGTGATATTCGGACGTCAGCATATCTTGCATCACCCCCCTTTGTTCCCAGGGATAGCTTTACACAGCAGTTCTTACATAAATACAATTCCATATTCTGCATTTTTAAGATCTTTATTGAACATAACTCGCAACCTTTACCTGGTATGGCGCATCCTGCGAATATATTATTATATCGGGTTGCAGACAATTAATCGCTCGCCGTTACATGGGACGCCACTTCATAGAAGCCTTACATCGTTTCATCGAAGGCCGTTTGGCCGAAAACTTGTCATTGAGAACATTTCATCAAAATTAGGTCGCGTACAATGGAGCTGGGCTTTTGGCGTGCGCGGGTAGAAATAAATAAGGCTGTTGCTTTCCCTCGAGCTTCTATTGCCAGGACGGCTGGTTTTCATGCTTATTTTTTGTGTTTGAGAACGTATTCTTCTGACTATGTTTCGAAGTGCGTCCATAAGATCGGACTGTAGCTGTTTATGGAGCGGTGCTTATTTTTTCGCCTTCGTCCGACAACTCTGCGCTTTCTACCACCCTCCCCCAAAACACCCAAAAGATTGGACGCCACGTAAAAGGGATCAGAGTTACTTCTGCAATTTATAAAAACTTCTTGGCTCGCGGGGATTGAACAAACTGAAGGAAGAGTTCCCACCAGCTGTTTGGGAGCTGGTGCGTTCGTTCAAGAAGACTTGCGTCGTGGCAAAGCCGCTGCCTTGTAGACTGCTAATTCCTGGCGCTACTTTGATAACCCATACCTTCTGGTCAGCTCAATCTGCCACGAGGAAATAAATCGGTAGAAAGCTAGCACAGAGCGCTTTCGAAAGCTGTCGATATAGCACGTACCGGCTATTGCATGCTTCCTCGGCCTCGGGCAACAGGAGTGAATAGATGAACACGGCCGGGTGAACGCTCTTCTGAGAAGGCAGCAGCGGCTAAAGGATCAAAAGGCTGTACTGGCAGAAGAAGAGACCCTCAAGCTCGTCTTCAACAACCGGCGAAACATGCCCGTAAAATACTTTTTGAGGGCTATTGCTAACCAAATAAAACAGTGACTGTGTTCTGGTACACTTTTATGCATTTGTACATTGCAGCTACATACATATATATATACAGCTCATTTTGCCATTGAAAAAAAAAACAACTTCTTTTAGATTTCTGGCAGTCAGTTGATAAATTTGCAGTGGGCACCAAGAATGTGTGCCTTTTGGAAATTTGTGCTGTTAATATATTTGTAGAACAACAGTTTCAGAAAACCAAATAAAGATGGGTAGTAGGAGGCAAACGTCAGTAAAGATAACACCAAAGACAGCATTACGCGAAGCGCGTTCGTTCTGTTTCACAGGGCCAATAATCGCGACGGAAATGGGCAGTGAAGAAGACTTGTGCTACAAAAAAAAAAATGAAAGGAAGCTCATCCTAATGCATAAGACTTCGAGGTAATGAAGCTGTACGCAACCTTCACGACCATCACGATGGAATTAGCCCACGATTACAGCCTATTTGCTCCTTCTTCACTGCCGCAACGACCTTTACTCCATCAAAGTGCTATAAGTGTGAGCGTCCCCTATGTTTTGAAAGTGATAACCAACCATTAGCCATCAACTTTGAACTTTGGGCGTATGCTATGACTGCCTTTCTCGTTCCGAGCAAGTATTGCCACGAATACGGCGAACGCTGGAGTTTTTTTGCCAAATCTTGGCCAATCTCCCTAAGTGGGTATGCTTAACTTGACAAGCGTGCGTCGGCGACGCTGGACGGTTGTCGCGATGCACACACACACATGAGTGCTCTGCATTTTTTTGGTTTGTTTAACTGCCGGGCGCTCACCGCGAGGCACGCGCTCACTTGCGTGCTCGGGATTCTTTTGGTGTTTTTTAATGCGGAGAAAAAAAATTACGATTTGCTAAACAGCTTAGCTGTTGAAAAAGAGCGTTTTTTTTTTTTGCGAACCTAAAATGACAAAGTGTTTTGTGCTTCGTAAAATCAGTGGTGATTAAAACGGCTTCAAAATTTCTAGCAGCAATACTAATCATTCCCGTAGATTCCAAATAGCGCCCGATAAAACGGGGGACGTCACTTCGACGAAACGGCGTTCGATGAAACGGCTTCGATGAAACGGACATACTTTTGACGAATCGGCGTTCGAGGAAACGGGGTTCGATGAATTGTCGCGTACCCCATTATATCATGTTTGTGTGATGTCCATGCGGACTATTATCAGCAACAATCAACCGCTGCCAACGTAGTTGCACATCAGTCTGTATTATGAAGCAGTTCGAAGATAACTCAACATTTGTAGAACAATTACACCAATTCGAACGTTAAAAATAACAACAAAAGAACCCACTAAAAACGGGGTTTTTTCGGCTGACCAATAATAGGATTGCCTTGGAAAGCGTTACGCACGAGAGGAACCACCATTCGGAAGTGTCAGGAAAGAAATAAAGAAAAACACACCAACAAATACAAACGCAGAAAAATAGAATGC